>NC_048895.1:71907486-72187964 GCF_011077185.1 Oxyura jamaicensis | reverse complement strand
TTCTTTCTTTCTTTCTTTCTTTCTTTCTTTCTTTCTTTCTTTCTTCCCCTTTGTCCTTATACCAGCTCTGCTAGAGCTCCATGTAACTATGCCATTTACTGAAACCATTCTGCATATCCCCCAAATCCTTGGCTGCTTTGGCCTTTTGTCACCCACTACACACATTTCTCTGTAGATCTGAGGTAAAGAGAGCACCCACTGACACCTGCTATGGAGACACTAGCCTCTTTGACACATGCTTTGCAGATCTCCAGCTCCAAGGAGTGCTGTGCAAGCTGAAGTTTCTCCTCCTGCTTCAGAAGACCGATATCTACTTGTGCAAGAGTTTTCACACCTCCCAGCTGCCATAGTTAGGGCTGTGGTGAAGTTGTGATAGCCCTTTTTCAAACACACCCAGCAGAGCTCTACCCCAAGCACCTGGAAGAACAATCTGTTTATGAGGATTTGCTAACCAGAGGCATGGGTAGGAGCTGGAGATGTATATCCACAAGCCTTGCTATCAGGTGTTGGGGAAAGATGCTTCCAAACCTACCTTGATTATTGGCAACTGGTCACCAAAAGGGAGAACATGACACAGTAAATGCACAAGGCTGGAGGTATCTGTGGCTATATTTATTATATTATATTAACACAGTTGAAATGAAAGAGGTTGTGTCTACTTTGGGCACTAAACACACACACAGAAAGCTGAAGTCTAACTCAGGCATGACAGTTAAGCTTGTATTAAGCTTGTATTATCAGCCTGAAAATAGCCTTTATTAAATCTCAGAGGATCCATCTGAACGTTCAATACCCAAGCAACTGATTTAGGGAGGCAGTGCTCTCAAAAGTGCGAAGTTACAGCAACTCAATATTATTCATTTGGATTATTTTGTTTAAAGGGTCGTTTTTCACAGAGGAAAATTCCCATTTACAGGAATGGAGGGATGGTAACAATGCTATTATTGCAGAATTAGAGAAAAGAAAGGGCAGTAAGAGGCCATCCAGTCCTCCCCTTGCCCAAAGGCATGATCAGCTGGATCTAAACTACTCCCAAATGATGTTTATCTAACCTCTTTTCAGAAACATCCATAGCTCCTGACAACCTAGCTCAGCGCTCATTCTCCACCACTTTCTCCAGAGCTTATTTCTACTTTGCCCATGAGCTGAAGTCCTCCTTCACAGAATCACAGAATCACAGAATTTCTAGGTTGGAAGAGACCTCAAGATCATCGAGTCCAATCTCTAACCTAACACTAACAGTCCCCACTAAACCATATCCCTAAGCTCTACATCTAAACATCTTTTGAAGACTTCCAGGGATGGTGACTCCACCACCTCCCTGGGCAGCCTGTTCCAATGCCTCACAACCCTTTCAGTAAAGAAGCTCTTCCTAACATCTAACCTAAAACTCCCCTGGCGCAACTTTAGCCCATTCCCCCTCGTCCTGTCACCAGGCACGTGGGAGAACAGGCCAACCCCCACCTCGCTACAGCCTCCTTTAAGGTATCTGTAGAGAGCGATAAGGTCGCCCCTGAGCCTCCTCTTCTCCAGGCTGAATAAGCCCAGCTCCCTCAGCCGCTCCTCGTAGGACTTGTTCTCCAGGCCCCTCACCAGCTTCGTCGCCCTTCTTTGGACCCTCTCAAGCACCTCGATGTCCTTCTTGTCCTTGAGGAAGCTGAAGTGGGTGACTTGTTCTCTTGACAGCACGCACAAAGGATGGGCAATTCCCTATGTCCTAGCAGCTGCCTCTCGCCTGCAAGTTGCATCATGCTTCCCACTTCTCCCTCACAACTGAATAAGCTCTACTCTTTCTGCTTTTCTCCATCCACACCTCTCATGGTTTCTATCGCTCAGCTCTAAACTAATGGCTTGTACCTCTTAAGCACATTGTCCAAAAACTGAACACAAAAACTACATCCTTGGGGCTTGTTAAGACTTCTGGTGAAGGATTTGCTACAAGCATTTTTCAGATATTTCTCTTTTTTTTTCAGTTCCTTCATGATGTTGCCCTTTTCCACAGCAGATCCCAGCCCAGCCCTGCCTTCTCCCAACCCACCCTCCTCTTCAAGGTAGTGAAAGACTCAATGAAATCCCAGTTTGTCCTCCTTTTCCCAGGCTGATGAAACACAGTTCTCTACGCCTTTCCTCTTATAGTACATGTTCCAGGTCTGACACCACATCTGTGTTTTTTTCTGGCCTTTCTGTCTACTCTTGTGCTGGTGGGATCCCATGCAGTACACTGTGTTGCGAATGTGGTCCCACTGGAGACAAATGAAGGGTAATAGTCATTTCTCCCAACCTACTTTCGATGCTCTCGAGCTGAGGAGTTCAGAAGTGCATGCCACCACCGCGGGCTCCAGCTTCAGCTTCCACCCTGGGGAGAAACCTGCTGCTCAGGTCCCAGCCCGGGGCTTGCCCTGATCCTAATCTGCAGCCAGCAGCTCCCTCTCACCCCAAGGGGGCTGCAGGGCCGTGGAGCCTTGCTTGCTGCAGGTGGGAGTGCAGAGGGCCTCATTGCCCCCACAGCCCCAAGGCTTGTGACTGCACTGCCACTGCCTCCTTCAACCCTGTCATTACTCTGTTTTATCCTTGTTACCCTAATTCCAGCCCCTTTTGTTTACCCCCCTCCACCTTCCCCAGTTCTCCTTCCCATCCCAGCCCTCTAGGCAAACAACTCGATCCTGCTGCACCAAGTACCTCCAGACTTGCATTAAGGCAACCTGTTTTTAGCAGGGGAGACAATGATCATCCCCCACTGCCCCGCAGTGAGGAGGTGATTACCCCGAGGGAGGTGGAGAAGACAGGGAGGAGATCCTGTGTGGGCAGGCAACATTGTCCCTTGCTCCCAACGAAGTCTCGCCATGAACCTGTGCCTGGCTGGTTGGGTTACTGTTGTACTTTCCAGAAAGTATTTCCACCTGGGTGCTTTCTACAACTTGTTCTCTCAGAGGAAGTATCTGGTAGATATTCACAAGCTCATGCCATTCCTCTCCTTCAAGCATCACTTTAAAACTGACTTTGCCGCGAGGCTCACAAGACACATACCAATATATGCACTGTGGGTGTGTAGAGATGGTTAGGAATCACGTTTTTCTTTGTCCTTCCCTGTCTATACATCTGTTATGTCTGTTTTTGAGGTAAGGTTGCAAGCTTTTCAGGGCCAAGACTATCTCATCTCACTGTTTTAGTGTGACAATAACATAAATGGTAAGAGTAAATACCATATTTCAGTGTTCTTGGAATTCAAATTTGAAGGGTCCAGCTGAAGAAAATGCAGCTTGCCAGAGTCCCAGTTCATCAACCTCTCACTCAAACCTCTCTTTCAGCTCCCAGTTTTTCCAAAATCAGCACAAACCTGCAGTTCAGGTCTTCAGCATTGGGTCAAGCCCTAACCTGGGGCCTGAGCAAGCCCCCAGGGCATCCCTGGCCTGAACTACCCAAAGAGCCTGGCTGCCTGCAGGGCACTGCCCCAACATGGGCCTCTCCCCATGGCAGGAATGTGGCAAGCAATGGAGAAAAGGTAAAGCTGAACTCCAAAACCCTTCCATCTCCCTGTATCACAGATGAGTTATCACCTTGATAGAAAGGTGTTTCCTTGATGGAAAGGTATTTCCAAACAGAAACATCTCCTATAATAGAGGAAGCAAGGAAAACAAAAAAGAAAGGAGCTCAACTGTTGTTTCCCTGAAAAGTGAGCAGAGACCCCAGAAGATCCATAAAAGCTTTCAGTATCGTTACTAATTTATATGGAAAGCAGTCAGACTGCAACCCACACGGATACTAACTTCAACAGGAACTAGAAGTCAGACACCAAATTACCTTTGAGGACACGGGCTTTAATTATGGCTGTTACGGAAAGCAATGTAAAACCTTCTGACGAACAGCTAATGGCTGGTAGGGGTTTTGCAGACACTCAGCAGCGACCGCCTCTGCTTTGAGGAATGCACGACATCAGACTGGAGAACAACACAAGCAAGTAGAAGCTGAACAGTATCAGTCTGCACGGCTGAGTGAGAACAAACGTGCTAAATGGAAACATGTTGAAATAGTCATTCAAATCCCAGACCCACATCAGCTAGCTAGCGATATCCACAAATCCCTGGCATATAGGATCACATGCTTTGGGATCAAGCTTGACATCCAGCTCAGGTCACAGGAGTTTACGTTTACCAGTTTCTCCACCATGTCCTTTTGCTTACTGTGAAACTGTGGCAGAGGGCTAAGATCAATGACACATTACCAGGGATAAGTTAATGTGGAGTTTGCATTGTGTCCTAGAAACAACTGAGTGCTGTTTTGATAATTTAATTTCAGTAAAAACACAGACTGGCAGGAAAAAAAAAGCACACACGCACACACAAATCTGGTAATATTTCATGGTGGCTCGTTTACTGTTAGTACTTTACAAGGATGCACACCTTATGGGAGCCTAAGAAATTCAGAATGGAGGCAAAGAATAATTTCAAGTTGAAAAAACCTGCCGTGCTGCACGTAGTTTGCTATTAGTTTCCTGAAGCAGAAAAGAGCAAAATAAGAGTAGTGAGGTTAGCCTAAAAATGGAATTTGATTATACCACTGTAACCTTATAAAAAAAAAAAAAAAAAAAAAAAAAAAAAAACACTAGCTGCCAGCAAATTTTAGAAAACTCCGAGAAAAATTATAGATAGTAGGTATAATAGATACGTGGCAGAAAATATGATGCCACCATGTCTTTGCATTACCCTCACAGTCCTGCCAAAGCCTAGAGCCTCTTCTTGCTGGTTGTTTAAAACTTCTTTGTAGCTAAGCATTAAAACCCTGGAACTGCCACGTTGGAGCGTCGGGACTGCTTTCATGCTATCAACATGCCCCAGACCAGCTTCTCAAGGGAGAAAGCCCCAAACAGCTAGCAGGTCATCTGCTTGCAGGGGAAATTCTCTCCCTGACTCCTAACCAGTGAAGGTCCCCAAAACATGAGAGTTTCCATCCAATTTACAATTGTTTTTAATGAATCCTTGCTATTATAGCTCTGAACACTCTGATTAGCTCCATGTACGCGATCAGTTTTCAATCCTACTGCTCTGGTCAATCAGACAATCTGCATTTGTTATTTTATTCCAGTATACGTGCCTCCCCAGTCTCAAAGCTGTGTCTTACCTAACAAAACCAAAATCCGTGTTCTATATAATTCAGTAGAAAAAAAAAAACACTCAGGTTTTGTCATGTGAAGCTTACACATTTCAGTATTATGACTGCAGCCTGTAAATCCAAATTGTGCACTGTAAGCAATCTGAAAAATGCCCAAGCTGTGTTTTCAGCAGCAGCTGTTGAAAAGAGGGAAACAGAACAATTGCTTTAAAGAGGCGTTGCTTCCTTTAATAATTTGTGCCACATAAAGAATACTTTTCACACCAGGTCATTCAAGAGAGATTTTGGTGGAATGTGATCATTCAGTTTATGCAGCAAAACCAAGCTACCACGATTTAATTCTGCTGCGTGCTCAATTTTTATATTGTATCCCCATTCGTTGTTAAAGCACAGCTCCTGCTAAGCCGAAAGCATGAAAGGGTCTCGGATTGCTTCTGAAAAGCTTGAAAATGTTTTATTCATGTATTTATAGCACATACATTGGAGGGAGTATTGCTGGATTCAAAAGAGCTTTGAATGGCCCTTCCTAGACAAGATTTTGTTAGATCAGGGTTGTTGTTGGGCTGGATTAAATTAACTATGTTTTTCTTCAGCTCCAGGTCATTCATTACAGACATTTTGATGAAGACTAAACCGGAGCAATTATGCATTCATGAGCAGGAAGCTAAGGGCTTCACTTGGAAAACCGAAGGCTGATAACCAACGCAAGGATCAAGTATCTTTCCCAAGGCTACCGCATAATGGTGGAAACAGCACGTCTTAGAGCACATCTCGCAGACAGCCTTGTGCTCTTAGGGTTGCTGCAGATAACACGATGGGTTTAAAGTACCCAGCCTCTCCATCCATCGGGGCACGATAGACCTAGACCCGTACGGCGCGCAGAATGCAGCGCGTGCTATATAATGAAGGGCTTTGTGCTGCTGCGAGGCAGAGCCCACAGATCCCATTTCAAAGTTATCTGTAATGCAAAAACAAGAAATGTTTCCAATTGTATCTGGTACAATACGGTCGCTGAATGACAATGCCTGCCACCTAAGTCATTTTAGGCATGTAGGGCAAATCACATCCCTGTGGAGCCTGAATGCACACCAAATGCAAATCGCTCTGCAATACCTCTGATACATGGGTGTTTGGATACGTCCTCGCCTGCAGATAGGAGGTGTCACTGAGAGCCTGATGTAACCTGAGTGCAGGGAAACGCTGACTTGTGCAGATGCATGACAAGGGCCAGGCCCTGCAAGTGTTGGCTCCCAGGAGCCCTCCCACAGCCGAAGAGGCTGCCTCAGAGCTGCTCTCCAGAGAAACCACTCCATGCTAATGAAATTACAGCGTGCTCCTACCTCGAGCTGGCTTGAGAGCATTTGCATCGCATGAGCAAATCCTAAGCATCCGAGGGCTTGGGCTAAAAGCTGGGGATAGCTTGGCAAAATAGCACTGCGCTCATTCAAAAAGTCTTTTACTGAGACATTAATAACATCGTGTCTCCACACGGACAGAGGGGGGCTATCCTTAGCACACCACCACAGCCCCAGGCACCCTCCCTTTGCACACGTGGAGAAAGGCTCAGGCCACACCATTTCACCTTGCTGAAAACGAGGAGGCCACTAGTAGAAGCTTACGGGTTGAACAGTGCTTGGGATGGTTCACCACCTGGAGATTTTCACTGCATGAAAGACGCTCAAAGCCCCTGCGTTTTTTCTGAAACAGATGAAAACTGATTTGGAAGAAAAAAAAATAAGGAATATGATTTTTTGGAGGAAGGAACAGTAGGCTGCAGACAAATTTTAAGTGCTCTTTGTGGGTTATTTCGTTCAAACAATAATGCCATACTTTATTCAGGACATATGTGGCTAGCACATGTACAACGAAAGCAGTGCCATACATCAAACAGAGGAATTGTTTCGGTCATTGCGATATACATCACCCAGACACGTTCCAGCTGGGCAGATTTGTGAAAGTCAGAGGCATAGGTAAGAGCTGGTTCCACTTATTAGAGGTGTCATTTTAAAAAAATGGGATAGTCATGAAGTAGGGAGGCTATATTCTCCTCCCTTGCCTCCCGCCTTCCCCTTCCGTTAAACAAATCCATCAAGTTCTCTTTCTCCATGTGGATTTCTTCATCAGTGAGCCCATTGTTCTGCGATGGAACAGAACAAAGGTAACCCAATCATTTTCCTAAATCAGTCATCTGGTCTGGTGAAAACTCAAGAGAGTTTAGTTTTTAATAGCATTTAGGCATATTTAATCTGTCCCTATTTCTTCTTTTTTTTTTTTAAAAAAAAAAAAAGCCACCAATTAAACCAAGTTCATTTAAATATTTAGCAAACGCTGAACTCCAGGCATATTCCTCTGTTTCATTAATTTTACTGATACTTCATAGAACGAGGGCCTATCACTGCAGCCTTTGTTCTCAGTCTTTGAATATTTGTGTTTTCAAATTTGTTTTACCAAAAAGATACAGAGCCAGGTAGCAGTTCATATAACATTTTAATCTTCACGCTTCCTCCTAGAAGCATTGAGAGGGAAGCTAAATAAGGGAACAATGCACTCCGATAGTCCCCACAGATTCCAAGATATGCTCAAACGGCGAGCTTTGATAAACCCCTTCTGCTTCTTGGGTTTGTTCAGCCTACTGGAAAAGTAAAGGAACACAATCAAAGGGCTGCCGCTCTGCCTCCCCTCCTGAGCCTCGGGAGGCCTCTCTGGGGGCCTCTCTCCCACTGAAAAAATGCAGATTGCCGTGCAGCTTGCCTAAGTAGCTAGGCATTTTTAAGTGCATTGCTCCATATCTAGGGAGTAAAGATGATCATGCAGAACAGAGGGTTATTAGAAAGGAGCATAACTGAAAAAGAAAAAAAAAAAAGCAACTCTGGAACATCATGAACCGTAAATACCTGTTTTTTGAGTTCTGATCCGGTTTATTTTTCACTCTTCAGTGAAATATTGCACATATTACTGCTTCTTCTAGCCTCTGTCCTCCATCAAGCATGGTGAAACTTGTATTATTAGAATATTCCTATTATATTAATGTAGCATGTGGGAGTCAGAAACCTCGAGCAGTTAATTCACAGGCTCGATAACCACAAGCTGAAAAACAGCTTTAGCTGTTACAAGGGAAGTAACTCACTGCCACAAGAAACAAAGGAAAACTGTTTAAGCACTGTTTGCCTAAAATGAAAGCACGCTACTTTGAAAGGGAAGAGGCTGTAATAAATACAGAAAAGCTACTCGTTATTAGAAATATTAACAAAACCTCACTCACTGATTTCAGAGTAGAATCCAGGCTTATAATACCACTAAACCTTAGGGAGAGAAATAAAACTAATACACAATGTTTCTAGACCTTGAGGTTTTTAATCACATACACTGTCTTGCTTAACAGCTCATTCACTTAACGCAGGCAAGTTACAAGTTCTTGTAGGAGTGTCTGGAAGTCCACCTAGAATGCATTGCCTGTCCACTGTTTTATTTACAGGTTTTTTTCCCCCCCAATGAAAATCAGTAGCTAATAAATCAAAGCATAATTACACAAACACAAAAATACAATCATTAACATTTTACTCAATACAAATGATAAGCATAAGGAAATGCCATGTATACTCACTGACAGGAATTTGTGTTAGTTTGCTATTAATATCTGATAACCTGGACTGGTGGTAACGTAACTGGAAGATGTGGATTTAAAAAAAACTGGGAGCCACTTTTGTTTGACATGATCTTATACTGAGATATATATCTATATACAGAGTGATATGATCATATATGCTCCTGTTATATCAGCTTTTTTCCTTATCAGGTGTTATTAAGGTAGTTGAACTTCCTTAACAGAGCTTGTTTTGATCAACTACCAGATGCTATTATCTAGAGGGTTGAATGATACAGAAACAATCTGTGCAAGTATAGCAATTTTGATTCAGAAAGTTTTAAAAAAGTATTTACAAAGGTCATTTTCAAATTGATTAAATTAAGACTCCAGTCTTCAGATTCCAAATACCTAATCATTTAATGTCTTGCTTTTTGGCGTTTTTCTCTCCTCTCCCTGTTCCTTCTCCCCACCACAAATATTAGCCCATGTTTAAAGTCAACCATCACAATGAAAACTCTTCAAAACAAACAGTAAGTTATTTACTTTGTGCCAAAAAAAAAAAAAAAGCAGCACTAAAACATTACTCAAGAGGTTCTATAAATCCTTCATAATTAAGGAAAGTTCCAGGAGCAAAAAGGACTTGTACAACTTGTAGAACTGGGAGGAGAAATAGGGGAAAGAGGAGATTGTTATCCCTTGACTTTTTTTTTTTGTCTGAACTTCATTTACAAAAAAACTCCTGGTACTTTTCCCAACGTTTCCACACCTCATTACTCTGGCACATAGGGTTTAATATACGAACAATTTAAATAAAATGTCAAAACCCAATCCCCATGGTAAATAATTCAACTCTTAGGAAAACTGTTGATTTTCAACATTTCAAAAACTAGTCCTGCCTGACTAGCTGTTTGGTTAGAACTCAGAAATTAAATAAAAACAAGAATTCTTACAAAATTTGATGTTCTATTTTAGCCTCATAGCAATTTCATACAAATTAAATCTAGAGGAAACCCTTCTCACTGTTACTTTGTGTCTTTTGCATACATTCCTACTACCCATTGATTTTAACCATAGAGGCTGTGAAAGGAACAGAACCATTTGAGCTTTTCTGTGTTTTCTAGCATTTCTATGAGCTACTGACTTTAATGAACTTAAAAGGAAGATAAAATCTCTTCAAGTTGTCATTCTAAGTGGTAGATAAAGTCTCTAGCCTTCTGCCTTGGTGAAGTGTTATCATCCAACACTATTACAAGGACACTGCATTTCTTCTCAGCTTTAAATTGGGAGTTGTCAATACTGTCTTTTTGCTTCCATCTTGTACTTCAAATTCAGACTCATCTGGTGAGAGAGCTCGTTTTACCTCCGTGCTGAAGCTGGTCACATCCTTTTCATATTGGGTCAGCTCTGGAAAGTGAGAACAGCGGGTGATTCTCTAGGTCAGACTGGTACTAATTACAGTATGGAGTGGAACCAAGCCGGTTTGATGCAGAGCTTGGACTGATTCATTTTCATGCTGGGTCGAAGATCTAGCCATCTCAGATGGTTCAGGAAACTGGGTGGGGAGTGGTAGCCATTTCCCTGCCAGAGTCTCTTAACAGCAAAAATACAGAAGAGAAACTGAGAGGATGAAAAGAAGACTTGTGGCAGAGTGAAGGCAATTTCCATGTCCGTGAGGGGTGGTACTGTTCAGTGAATTTACGACAGCTGACAAAGTGGAAGCTGCTGAAGAATTGTTTGAAGGTGTTGGACTTGTTCCATTGGGATTGCAGTAGATCTAGAATGTGGGTAGAAAAAGTTAAATAGAAGTGTTTTGTTTTTTTAAAAATCAGAAGACAAATTAGTGGTAATTCACAACACAACACCAGTCACAGTACTCATAATACACACAGTTGCTCATGCCTCCTACTGTACAGAGAAGGATAAAGTTGTATAATAAGTCCTGTTTCTGGAATAGGAAAGAAATCTAACATTTTTCTAAATGTTTTCTGTTTATTGAAGCTAGTTTTACCAAAACCCTGCAACAAAACAGAACAGAAGAGTAGGTTTCTAAAAACCTCACCTCCCAAAATAAAAAAAAGAAGTGTACAGCAATTCTTTTGATAAAAAAGACTTCCAGATAACTGCATGAATCCATTGTCTTAGCAGATTGAGCCACAAACAGAAATATGAGCAAACAGTGTAGGATCTATTGATTTGAGATCTGTAACTGCTTTGGGTATGCCTTTCAAGCAACAGTGGGGCTTGTGTAAATGGACTTCTCTTTCCAGCCTCACATCTCTTATCTTGCTATGGTAGCACTGAACTGCAGAACTGAGAACAATGGAATTATACTGATTAAGTCACAACCTATTGGCATGCTAGAGCAGACATAAGAAATGCAGCGGAAAGCCCATATAACACTAATAAATGAAGATTCTGACAGAAAGCAAAGTAGAGAAGTCTCCTTCCGCTCCCCTTCCTCTCCCCCAAATTATAGGCATAGAACAAAAATTTTGCACTTTTTTAACTTCAGCATCAAGCTATGTCCTACCCAGGAAACTTTTCCAGGCTAAATTAATGTGTTCTTCTAGTGAAGAATGTGTGATACACAAAGATGAAAAGCAATGGCAAGAATAATGTATCTGCTCCTAAAAAAAGAATAGTTCGGCAAACTTGGCTTCAGCTCTGTGGCAGGAAACTTGCATTATACCAGAGCTTTCTGGTACACAATGGTACAGTTAGGTAAAGTAAAAACACTTTCTTTAAAAAAAAGAGCAACTACTTTAATAAATACTCTCCATAGAGGGTCTTTATTGTTGTATTTCCAGTGCTACTGAAAAGGTTAGCTACCCTTAACAGAAATATACATATATAATAACTCGGCACTGAAGCCATTAGATCAATGCTAAATTTATTTGAAAATTGTATGGCCATATCCTTTGAGCATTTTCTACTGAACAAAAGAACATCACAGAAAAATATCATGACGGTATACAGCTTCTGGTAGTTAGGATTTTGGGCAACCAGGAACATGCTGGAAGCAATTCAGGACTGTAGGATTTAAAAATAAATAAAAAAGAAAAATCATTGTGTGGAAGTTTCTGTTGAAAGCAAAGTGATAAATACTGAATTGCAGAGAAACCTCCTGATCAGTTTGCAGGATATAAGCCCCAACCTACTCTGTTTTTTGTTTTTTTTTTCCAGTCTTCACACAACATCCAGCACACTTGAGTTACAGTATTTTTAAGTTATCTTTGTTTTGAAGACAAAGCCTAGATTCGCGGTGGGCGCATGCATGCCTACAAAGGAGAGGGCTTAGAGACGAGTTCCACAATATTGTGATATAAGGGACCTCCGACAAACGCCCTCACAGTGCCCATTACAGATATCAGCACCCATATGGTACGATCCCGCTCTACAGAGGACAATGGAAAAGGGAAGTTCCTCCTTACAAAGAAAGGTGTTAAAAATATTTAAAACCGCCTCCAGAAAGCTCTTTGTTGCTGGTTTTCCTAACGCCGCCTTACCGACCCTTCCCCAAAGGAGGTCTATGGAGCTCACCGCTTCAGCGTCTGGGAGCAGCTTGGCTGAATGCTCGCAGCCAGGCACAACAACGCTGCGTTATCTGTGCACCGAGGCACAGACCTGGCCAGCGGGGCAGCCGCAGCAGGAGGCTGATGCCTCGCCCCTTCAGCAAGCCCCCACTCCTGCCATGCCCTGAGCACCAGGACCTCACCCAAACCCCAGATGTGACTCGGAGCAGGGTCTCGCTGCCCCCCAGCTCATTCCTTCTCGAAATTACCTCAGACTTGGAGGCACCTCACGGCCCCACCGCCGCCCCCCGAGCTCTCTCTCCCACCCAGGACAGCGAGATGGCGGCGGCCGCTCCCTGAGGAGCCCCCCGACCCTGAGTGGACACAGCGGCTGCAGGGCACCGGGGGGGCTAAGAAGGGCTCGGGAGGGCTGAGGAGGGCTCGCTCGCCCCCGTCCCACCGCCGGGGCTCACCTGCGTGGGAAGGAGGAGCGCCAGGAGCAGGAGCCCCAAGCCGAGCCGCGCCGCCAGCGCCGTCCCCATGCCCGTCACTGCTGTCCCGCTGCTGCCGCCCCAACACCGCTTCTCCCGCCGCTGTGGCTGCGAGCGACACGGCTGCGCCGCTCAGCCGCGCCCGGCCTTTTTATGGCCGCCGTGACGCCCCGCCACCGCCTTCCCCCTCCTCCACACACCTCTGCCCCCGCCCTCAGCGCCTCCCGGCCCGGCGTGGCTCGGCTCGGCCCGGCTCGGCACGGCCTGCCCGCGCCCCCCGCCGACCGCCGCTGCCTCCCCCCGGGCTCCTGAGGGCCCCGCCGGGGGGCCCCCGGCCGGGGGGGGGGGGGGGGGGGGGTGAGGCACGGCGTGGCAGTGCGAATACTCCGAGATCAATTCTTAGGTTTGTGAAAACATCAAGCTTTTTATTAAAAGAATCATTAAATGATGGGAGAGGAAAGGACAGGTAACGAAAGCTGTGCTGCCAGATGGTTGAGGAGGCACCGTCCTGCCTTTCGTCTGCGTCTTGCTCAGAGCGCCTTACCGCAGGCACGGTGCTTCGGCTTCAGACCACAGGTTGCAATTTCAGGCGCTCTCTGGATCTAAATATTTTATTGTTACCATTATTTCTTAAAGAGCAGAAAACCCGTGTAACAAGTGGAACAGAAGGTTCTCCAGTTGTAGCCAGTGCGACAGGTTGGAGCTTCTGGCACAGTCGGTGTCGTGGCTGTGTTGGTTGTATATCCTCCCTCAGCTCATCAAAGACTGCTTCAACAAATAATTAGTCAGGTGTCTTGGTGTACAGGCAAATCAGCAAAATGGTCTGTGTCCACTTTATAAGCTACAAAAGGGACGCTGGCATGACGGTTTCATTGTGGAAGTGGTTACTTCCATTTAAAAGAAGATGCCCAGTTGTCTTTAGTTCAAACTAATCAATAGGTTTTAAAATGTGTTCTTGTTTATCCCAGAACTGTGAAGAGATACTTATGTTAAGCAAAGTTGCACAAAAGTTGCACAAAGCCCGAAGTACCCCTAAAGTAATGTTTCCATGGTTCCGGTGCTTGTTTGTGTTTTAAATACCTGAACACAAAGTCAAGTTCCTAACTGTTAGAGGCATAGTCTATACGTAGGGTAACTCCGAGGAGAGGCATCAAACTGAGGATTTTCTGTTTCTGAATATTTGCTGGTTGTCTGCTTCAAGCTGGTTATCGGGGAAGTTGGGTTTTCGTGACTGTAGAGAGATAATAGAAGAAAAAAGGGAACTGCGATCAACTTAAAATAAAGGAGGGATGACAGGGCTAAGAACATTCTTGTTACCACTTTTCCTTGCAAACAGTTTGCTTTAGTTGTCACAGTTAAAATGAAACCACAAACGGGAGAGAAGGTCACCTATTTACCCTGCGGACATGGATACCACCACAAAAGGTGAAATTCCCTGTGGGAGAAGTCCCGTGAATCACAGCAGTAAGTGAGGGCTCAGACTATTCTATCACCAGATCCCTGTTCTGCCACTGCAGGAGCTGCCAGAGGAATGCACCCCTGCCAGGGCTCTCCGATATTTTTCTCCACAATTAAGAATATTCTTGTGTAAAGTGGACAGAGCCAGTTTCCATTATAACCTCTCCCACCTTGTATGGGATGAAAGGCAGTGTTGCATGATCCCTTTGGGACCATAGCTGGCTGTTCAGGTTACAGCAGCAGCTGAGACACTAAAATCAAAGCTGGGACGCATGGGAATGATGGAATAATGCCCAGACAGCCTTTCCCATTCTCTCTCCCCGGTGCACCTTACCTGAGGTCTGGAACTATGTCTGTAAAATGTGAGGCTGGTGCAAGGTTCTTGTAAGGTAACTGCTAATTATTATTATATAGTATATCACACTTCTGCCATTTTAACAAATTACGCTAAAAATGGGGGTATCTTCTTGCTAAAAATATTATAAAGTCTGTTCCTTTAAGAGTCTTCTAAATAAAGAAAAATGCAGATGCTTTAAAATATGTAGAAGAAGTGACAAGTTACTAAAATAATGTAAATATGTAAAGGTTATGTTCTGAGGCCAAAACCCACACCTTTCTGAATTATTCCCGAAATACTAATGCAAATAAGGAAATACATTAGCAGCAAGGAAGAAGCACTAAAATACTTAAGTGCAAGATTTTCATTTAAACTTTTGTCATTGGGAATACATTACATTATATCTCTACAACCAACTCCCCCCATTCAGTAAAGCTACAATATCCATGATTTCTCCTGAACGCATAAATCCTAAAATGATCTAGGATTCACCTAATCGTCACACCTACTTCCAAAATATTTTTTTTTTTTTTTTTTTTTTTTATCTGAAGTCTCTAATGTGTTAGAGATATCTGTTAGAGATATAGCTGAGCAAGACACTAGGACCCAACATATAAATATTTCTACAGAGGTAAGAAATACTGTAATTGAGTTTAGAACTGCAAAAAGTGAAGCACTGCTATCTGGTGGCCAATAGGCACTTCTGATTTTTATTTTTCCCCACAGGAAAGAAAATATACTGTCTCAGAACAATCACACGCCCTTTGATAGCTGTGTGTTTTCATTATGCTGGCATATGTTGTTAAATACCATTGTTAAATCTCTCTTTGTTCTGCTTCCTTTGTTTTTCTAGGTTGGAACAACACTCAGCATCTCTACCAGTTAAACACATAATATATGATGAGAAAGCTTAACAAAGAGAAGGGCTAAAGCTACTTCAATCTTTCGGGTTAAATGTAAGTTAATTTGTATATTCTGATGGAGAGTTTTAAGTAGACTTTGCAAAAGACATCACAATCTAGTGAACAGAATCAAAACTTGTGCTGCTTTGTATAATACATTAGCAAACCGGATTGGCTGAAGTGACTGGCAGAAAACAATAGTCATCAATAAAAGGAAGCACAGAAGTAGTCTCTGAGGCTAGTCATGTAAAAGTACTAAAAAAGCAATGTAAAAGTGCTGGAAAGCAAAGTAGTTAAATTTGGACAAGCTTTAGTTAAATAGGTGTAGTGAGAGCACTGAGTGGAGTTCATGAGAACTAATTTTGACTTAACCGTTAATTTACTCTTGCCTTTATCTGCCAGTTTCAATTCATTTAAGCTTACATATTTTAGGAGCATCAATTGCCAATGAGAATCACTGGATCTTGTGCTCCCAACCAGCTCTTCACTTTCCTTGGCTGTGTATAGACTGAAACTTTCTACGTGCTGTGGCACATCCCAGGGTCTTCAACCATTTTAAGCTCATTCCAGAGTTAATCCCCAACTGTGAGCATGTTATGCATTTATGTGTTAGGTTCTGATCTTTTTACAAAGGAGATCTTTGAAGAGGGAAATTCAGCTTTCCAGTGCGCACTGTCTAGCCTACATATGCTGATCTATGCTGACATCCTCTGGCGATAAGTTTCTTTGATGTCCGTTTTTGCCATAAGGATTTTGCTTTGAGAACCTCACAGGTCCATATCTATAGGAACACTGTCTTTTCATAAGCTAGGCTGGTTCTTCTTTTGCTACTTGACAGTGGGAAGAACTCACCTTGAGGGGGCATCAAGGCTCCAGACACATAATTAAAACTTCCCAGCTTTTTTGAAGCATCCTTCATTACAGTTGCACCTTTCTTACAATTGTACCTTCACTGGCATTGCAGAACAAGACTGAAATACCAACGGGAGGTGGCTGGCTGAAACTCATTGTAGACATCTGGACAATGCAGTTTGGCACACATCTTGGTTAAGCACTAGGAACATATTTTGAGGATTACACTCTTCCAGTGGGGATTTCAGTCCATCAGGTGCAGAGAAAGTTTCAGAATGCACACACACAAACATGATTCAAAGATGCATAAATGAACAAGATCTAGAACTACTCCTCCCGTTCCATCTTAGAAATAGGGACCAGTTGGGGATTTGAAATGATGGACTGCTGAATCTTGAATCATTGTTAAGAATTCAGGTATGCCCCTTTTAGATGAAGAACTTCTCACCACACGTTATCACTCGGCAAGGTGCTGAGAAGGATCAGTCGCTTATCAGTGAGAACATCCAGAGTTTATACAACAAGCATTGCAAGGACACACATTTATGGAAGACAGATCATCCCAGATTTTCCTACTATGTGATTCACACAATCTTTTATACCTCTGGACCTGGACACTGTGAAAGGACAACAAGATGGCCTTGACTCCAAATGATATTATTCTGACATTCCATCCATCCCTATTGCACCTTTATTTATTTGCTTTTTTGTATATCAAGAATGTATTGCAGCCTACAGATACATTTCTATTTCCTGATGCAATAATGTTAACAAATGCTAATCAAAATAATGTGGTCCCTGAGTCATGATGGAAGCTGAAGTACTTTGAACATCCTTTTTTCTGCTTTTAAAAGCAAGCCCAACACAAAACATAGAAAGAGAGAAAGAGAAGAAGAAAGAAAGAGAGAAAGAGAGAGAGAGAGAGATGGAGAGAGAGAGAGAGAGAGAGAAAGAAAGAAAAAGAAAGAAAGAAAGAAAGAAAGAAAGAAAGAAAGAAATAAAGAAAGAAAGAAAGAAAGAAAGAAAGAAAGAAAGAAAGAAAGAAAGAAAGAAAGAAAGAAAAAGAAAGAAAGAAAGAAAGGGAAAGAAAGGAGAATAATAAATCTTCAATTGTACACAGATGGAGGAACAATCTAAAATCCCTCATTGGAAATTAATTATGTTAGACTCGTACATGCATATATCTCAAATTAGTTGCTATTAATTAGAGAAGAGAACATTATATTCTAACTAGTAAAGCCATTATTTTGAGGAGAATGCAGAGGAAACAGAAGTAAACAAATAATTCAAACTAATTAACATTTGCTCATGGAATATGTAGTTGTTAAGGCTAATAAGTAAGTTTCAAATAACAAATGCTTAATTGATTACTTTTTCTTTTTATTACATCTGCCACCCGCTGTCAGTGGGAGCTCGGCAAATCCTAGAGCAGCAACAAAAGCCAGCAGGACCTGAACATGTTCAGAATGAATGCAAGTCTGAAAGCTGGTGTTAAAAAATAGTGCATTAACTTATACTTCAAAACCAAAGACATTTTATTTTATATAATTAGCAAACAAGGAAGTGAGAGGAAAGAAAAAAAAAAAAAAAAGGAAAAAAAAAAAAAAAAGATTTTATTGCAATACTCTCACCAAACTGGGGAGATTTAATTAGCAGTGGAACTATGGAGTCTTTAACCTCTGGGTAGCTGGATTGAATACCAGACTGACTGATGGAAGTTACTATTTTCCTCTCATATACTTAACCACTGGTGTAACACTGATTTTCACTGTCAAGGAGACTAATAATTTCTGGTTTAGGTGGGTCACTATGGTCAGATTTATTAGGATGGCCTCTATCAGCTTCTTTAGCAATGGTCAGAGCCATCTGCACTGCCTACCTGTTTTATTTCTGATTATAGCTCACTGTGGTGTTGTAACAGAGACAATTGTCTGGCTGACAAAAGCCAAATTAGTCAGGTAGTGAAAAGGATGAATAATAATAATAAAAAAGAACGCTACTTTAGCAAAATGGCTGTATCTCCACCACTTAAAGAAATGTAAAATCCATCTATGATGTCCAAGTTGAGTTTTCAGTGAATAGGTAGGCTGCAAGGAAAGAGGGCCTGGGAGCCCTCGTTCAGAAAGGGATTCTGTGTGCAGGATGCCAAAGTGGCTGCGGGAAAAAGTGACAAATTGTAACACCGTTGTTATCGGAGGAGATGAAGCGGTAACACAAAGGGTCAGGAACAGGGCCATGGTCCAGTGTACAAGGGAGCTGAAGACATTAAAGGAATTCTAAAGAGAAGAAAAACAAAACAAAACAAAACAAAGAATACCGATGTTTTATAGTAAAAATGGCACAGTTGATAATATGGGTAAGTGTGTGAGAAAGGAGAAACAGTTTAGAGCAGTGTACCGACTGGAAAGGCAGCAGTGGAAGGACCAGAAGAAGAACTTCCGCTGCATGCCAGATTAGTTTTCAGAGATGTGCTTTAGAGAAAGAGACGGTAAGATTATTTGGACAAGGATTGGATGCAAGCAACAAGCTAGAGGAATTGTCTTCAGACTATGGACTAAGAAAAGAGAGCATCTAAGCAGTTACAGAAGGTGTGTAGCACTGGAAGAGGTGAATTAGCAGTCAGGGAGATTTAGCTCATTATTCAAATCAATATGGGCAAAGTTAAACGTGGTGCTCACACAGGGACACTCTGTTTTCCAGGCCATATGCATGCACAGAACTGTCCAGTTACCTCTTCCCTGCACCTTGAAATAAGCAGTGTCCTTTAGAGGGTGTGTGGTTCCACCAAGGTATTGCTGAAGATAAATCCACAGTGACAAGTACTCTGGTGAGACGGGCATTGTATGGAGAGTTACAGCATCATAGATAACGGTGGAGTTAATAGCTACTAACAGGGCCAGAACAGCTATATGGTGGTCTTGATGTTATTTCGAGATGCAATGAGTATCAGCAGATCTACTGCTGTCACTTGACTGACCTTACAGAAAAATAAAGGTAACCAAAATCCCTAGGCTGTGCAGAAGGATTTCTCGACTACAGATTCCAATACACAGGTCAAACGTTATTAAGCATTTTCTCTCTGAGCTATCAAAACAAGATGACCAATCTCCTTATGACTGAATGTCGTAAAGTGTATATTGCAGTGTACAAAACGAAATTGATAAAGAAGAGAGGAGCTCCACTGAAAAAAAATGAAACAATTGTATGAGAAAACCATGGAAAGGTTAATACATCTTGGTCTGGCTAATTTCTCACATGATCTTCAAAAGGTTACATTAATCTGCCTGAGCTGAACAACCAGTTTCTTACCAAAGCTGAAAATTTTAATTGTATGTTGCTGAGGTGATATTATATATATACATATATCTGTGGTATATATAATGTATATATATATCATATATTTACTATTATATTTACTATTATATTTACTATATATTTATATATTTACTATCATGTAATATTAAATATATATATATTAAAATCACTTGAAGGCACTTTAAATAACATATTTGTCTGATTTGTGTGTCACTAGCATGTTCCTGAGAGAAACTTTTGAGCTTGTGAGCCTTTTACAGGGAGCTGTTCACTGCCACCTAATGGTAAACTGGAAAATGAGGTAAATAACACTACGGGCTTTACCCAGCCTGAACATTTTGGTTACAATTACGGTTTGATATAACGAACATAGGAGTAATGAATATTACCTTCATTTTTGTCTTTTTTGGTCATTAAAAAATGCACTTACTGACCCAGGCTGGGTGTTGCCAAGATGCCACGTGGCTGGAGTACAAATCTTAAATGAGGGCTTTCATGTCTCCTTGTACTCTGTGGCATGGAGAGAACCAGATGGCAAGGAGACCCGTGTGACACCTTCCTCTACGACCCAGGGCTGAATGAAACCTGACAAACCCTCTGGTAAGGCCAGAGACAAAATATTAACATGATGTACCTTCTAACTAGAACAGCTAGAGCTGGACCATGTAGCTGGACTGGGAAATGAAGCAAGTGTGACAGAGGTGATGTCTGTGTTTGGAGTTGTGCAATGAGGAGATAAATCAGAGGCATGATGCCTGTTCATGACAGCCAAGTTACATTTTCTCTCTGACTGCAGAGGGACCTGTTTGAGGGCAATGCAATTAACCTTCTGCAAACTCTAAGGCCTGCAGGAAAGGCTACTGAACAGTGAAGTGATTGCTTTCTGTTTTTTAAAGGGACTGTTATATCATGCTATTTGAAAAACACAAAAGACAGAAACACTTTAAGCAAGTTCTTTACATTGCCTTACAGTATGGGGGTGCAATAAAAATGTGTAATGCCAGATTAGCCTAGAAAGGTTACTTTTAGTAAACAAAGATATCTTCACTTAGCAAAGTTAGAGCATGACTTTAATCCTGTGTGAGGTAAATCACCTTCTAAGAGCTCTGAAAAGAGTGGGTTGTATAGAAAAGTAGGGTTTTTTGTTTTGTTCTGTTTTTGTTTGTTAGCTTGTTTTGTTTTGTTTTCCACAGGGGAGCTAGCATTTTTGCTCAGGGACTCCCCACTGTTCAGAGATTCATTTTCTATTCTGACTCATGTATCACTGTGAATGCAGGAGAGTGACTTTTATTACTTTTTTTTTTTTTTCTTGATAAGGATGTATATATATTTTAAGGCATGCATTTAAGAAAATATGGAAAAGCTAGCAGCTATATTCCCAGCTGAGATTGGTCAGAATCCCACAGAACTGGGCACTGGGATATTCAGAATACAAAAGGACATAAAGATGTTTGCAGCTTCCTTTCCAGTGAGGTTTTCAAGGAGGGGAAACAGCTTTGCAAAGGGATTGCTCCATTACAAAATATGCCTGACATAAAAACCTCTCATTGAAATGTTTTATGACAAAACTTATGCAGGTGTAAAATCAAGCAATCAATTATAATGCCCATGTTAATTGCACAGCCTCTGTGCAGCCGCAATAAAAACTATTCCACAGCCATATCACTTGCCGTATTTGCTGGTAATTTGCCAAGAGAGGACTGCTCTGACAGGTGAGGTGAAGGGCATTTTAAAGTAGAAATTCAAAGCTGAGGAGTTCTTCTATGTACCAAAATTACCCCAAACCTTGCACAGCACTTTACATCAGGGCAAGACGCTGCCAATTTGATGTGGTTGCACTACTCTGGCGGTAGCGAAGCGCAGCGCGGGGAGGGACAGCCGGGGGAGCGAGCCCAGCATCTTGGGTTTGTCACCGAGCAGCTCCGGGCAGGAGGAGTCTCGGACCCGGACCATTTCCTTCTCCTCCTCCCTCCGCAGCCGGGCCCGGCAGGGGGCGCCGGGCGGGGGCTGAGGCTGGGCCTGCGGCCTGCCAGCGGCGGCGCGGGGACGGCGGCGGCGGGCCCGGGCCTGAGGCGCCGCGGGGAGCCAGGTAACGGCGGCCGGTGCGCCCCGGCCTGCCCGGGGAGGGCTCCGGGAGGGAGTGGGGCGGCAGCGCCGGGGCCGGGGCCGGGAGCCGCGGGCTGGAAGGAGCCCGGCAGCGGGGCCGCGGCCCTTCACGCCCGCGGGGGCCCCGCGGAGCCGCCCCGCTGCTGCCCGGGGTGCCGGGGGGAGCCGGCAGCCGTGTTCCGGGGCGCTTCGGCAGCCCGTCGCAGCCGCTGGCCGGCAGGGGAGAGGTTCAGATCTAAAAATAAACAATAATAAGTGTGCGTGGTCACACGGCCCCGCCGGGAATTTGGCCCCGCGCTGAGGAGAGGTGTGGGTCTTCAGCAAGGGTTGCGCCGGCCTAAATTATCAGCTGTACCTCATCCAGTTTATATTAATATATAAAAAGAAGAGAAAAGCCATGGGGTCGTGGTTATGTGTATCAAGGCCTTTTCCCTCCCATAGCTGAAGGCACACAACAACAAACTCCTTCGGGTTTTGGCAGCATTCACTTGGGCAGAGGGCAGACAAACTCTGGTCTCGTGAAGCAAACAGGTGTCTGCACGCACACAAAGCCGTAATAAAAACTATTCCACAGCCGGCCAGAAAGGACCGCAGACCAATTGCTAAGGACCGGGGGGGTTGTGGGCGTTTCTGCCTGCTTACACCCCTTAGAGATGGTCCCAAAAAAGGAGCAGCTGCCGATGAGCGTGTTGTTTCTGGCCGCAGTCCCGCTGCAGTTTATAGAGCAGCGTTGTTTCTCCTAGCTCCACAGCCATGCTGGTTCCCCCTGAGGGGAATATGACGAGCCCTTTGCAGCGCCCTGCCACCCAGGAGTGCTCTGCTCTGAGCAGAGGCTGAAGTTCAGAACCTTTCGACTCCTGTGGCTTTATCTGCAGCATTGAGCGAGCCGCTTGTATCGAGAATGAGTCATTCATGAAATAGCTAACTCTGTTTCTTTTACAAATTGCACGTCAGATGGAGGAAGGAAAACGCCACGAGTAAGTTTGGGCAGTTAATATTAAACTACAGAAAAGAGCTAAGAACAGAGTATTCCATTGGGGGTTTTAGTGTTGTGTTTCCATCTGCTGCTTTGGGTGTTTGTAACGGTGGGCTGGCAGTGTGTGAGAAAGGCCTCTACGGTGTCGTGGTGCCTCTGTAGCCACATGCTTTTCGGTGATGCATTGCTCAATAGGAAACCTGATAACCATCATTTTGCAGTAACTGTTATGCTGTGCCATGAGAAACCCTTCCAGTAGTCAAAGCATTGCTTGTTTTTACAGAAGAGTGTTTATTTTATTTTAGGGTATGCTATGACTGGCTTCAGACTCCCCGTCACTGCTTTTAGAAAACTGAATGTCTGGTTTGGACTGTGGGAGAAATTCCCCTCTAATAAACTGTTTCCCTCTTGGAGAAAAAACATATCCTGCAGCTGTCAAGCAAGCACAGTAGACTACAGAAGGTATTTCAGCTTTTCCCCAGTAAAACGATGTGCATTAAGACTTTCTCCAGAGTATATCTCAGTACTGTCTCTGCGTAACAAAAGTAGCAAAAGTTCTAAAAGGAACAGACAAACTGTACAAGAAGAGGAGGAAGAGGAGGAAGATGAAGAAGAGAGTGACTTGGAGGATACATTTGAAAATGACCCCAGTGTAGTAAAAGATTACAAAGATCTTGAAAAAGTAGTGCAGTCTCTTCGATATGATGTGATCATGAAAGCTGGCCTAGACGTTGCAAGAAAGTAAGTATGGAAGAAAACCTGCTGATGAGACGGATGTCGTGTACCTAAAAGCTGAGTTTTGATACTCCTTTTTGTGCTGGGATAGCTCAGTATTTTTTCAGTACAGCTGTTCTGACTACCTAAAAACAGCTTTTGGATGTATGAGGTGTTCTTGTTTGCTTCAGGCATTTTCTATCACTTCCTATTTACTTAATATGAAGAAGACACAAAATGGTGTGCTAAGTAATACAAAAAGATCCAATTTGAGAGCGAGGGAATAAAGTAATATGCTTTTTAATGGGTGCCAAAATAGATGAGGGTAAGTATAAACCTAATGTACCAAGTCAACCAGGTATATGTACACTATAAATAGTATCACCAAGTATGATCTGATGCAACCTACAGAAGCCTTATATTGCAATGCTGTTAGTAACTGAGTATTATCATAATTTGATCACTTAAAATGATTACACTGGCTGGTGTAGGACAGGGGACGTTATTTGTTGGATACTCAGGAGACAGGTCTTTGTAAGCAGCTTTTGATTGCTGGCACCTGTGGCACAGAGCACCTATAGTCTACTATTTCATTTAATATCTGTGAAAGACTTCTTTACTTCCAGCTGAAGTCTGTCCTGGCCTAAAATAAATGTATCCTGTACGTGCAAATTAGAGCTGTGGAAATAAGCCTTGCATGTGAATGGTTTTCTTGTGTATCTGCAAAGAAACGATTGCATTTGTTCTGCTGCCTTACTGTAAATGCAATAAAACCTTGTTTCTCTTCAGTAAAGTAGAAGATGCTTTCTACAATAATGAACTCAGGCTGAACGGAGAAAAACTGTGGAAGAAAAGTAGAACTGTAAGACTTTTTCAAATTTAAATATTTTAATACCGTACAAGAGAATAACTAAGGCATGACCTCTTCTTCTCCCTCCTTTTACTTGGGTCAGAAGAGGTAACCACTAAATTACTCTGCAAACGTGAATGGCATTGCTAACACCACTTCCAGCTTCGTGTGTGTGTGTGTCACTGTGATTCCTGGGGTGAAACACTGTTCCCTGAGGCAGACAGGAGAGTCGTGGTATTAAAAAGTAAAAATAAGGGCTGAAAGTAAGGAGAAAGCCGGTGGCAGCAGTGACAGAACTTTGCAAGCTGCTGAAGGAAGTGATGATACTTATGAGGTTGATGGAGTAGGAATTATTAACGTGAGGTATTGGAGTAGGCATATGATTAAAGAAAAAGAGGTTTGATGATAGAAAGGAACTGAAAGTGGGGTAACGGAGGAGAGGTTATTTTACCAGTAACAGAGCACACAAGAACACATATAGGAGAGGTGAAAGGGTTGCAGGCCCAGCTGATCATGTTCTTTCACACCAGAGCTCACTCAAACGGTGACAGATACCTCTATACACCTTTTACGTGAGGGTGATCCTAGGTGGCAGTTACTGTGGTCGAAAGGCGATCAGAACATAAGTTTTTAATTCCTGATCCCCTAAAGTTAGGGCTAGTTTTCGAGAGGCATGCTGCTTTGGTGGAATTTGAAAAGGCCACACTAGGCCAGCACTCTGTTCTTTACAATACTTTAAGGTGTTTAAAGGAAGGAGGGAGAATTTTGCATTTTGCTGTTCTGAGTCCATGTTGATAGATAAAGATTGGTAGGAAACACCACTCAGTAAAAATTAATTTAAAAAAATGCTACATTACACCTTTTCCACTGTTAGGTGTCAGCAGCAAAACAGGAAAAGCAAAGCTTTTGGCAGAGAACATCATGAGCACACACTTAATTGCTTAGTGCTAGGGCTTTCCCAGAAGGATCTACGGTGGGTCTAGTATAGCCTGTCTTCCTCCTCACCTATAAGAATAAGACTTACGTGGAAAGAAAGGACCAAAATTAAAATTGCACGCAAAGAGAAAGTTTGTGATCACTCATGTTCTCTTTCTGTTCCCAGGTGAAAATTGGTGACACGCTGGATCTCTTAGTAGGTGAAGATAAGCAAACAGGAACCGCTGTAGTTATGCGAGTAGTCTTAAAAAAAGTATCTGACAAGACTGAAAGCGAAAAATACAAAGTAATTTTGAGGCGTTGGAAGAACTTAAAGGTGCCCAAACAGGATGTACTGAAGTAACAGGGAGTTGCATGTGGCAGCATGGGCTTTTCTGCAGAAAACCGTATCATTTGTTGTTTAAATACAAATTTTGGTTAAACAAAATGATAGTGCCCTTTTTTAAGGGCTTGCCTTAGAATGTTAGCTCCTTATGCTGTGTGCATCAGTATTGCTGCAATAAAAACCTGACACTTTTTGCTGTTAGTCTTGTTTCATTATATGGGGGAATAAAACACCCAGCCCTTTTATTTCCAGGCAGCTTCTTTACAGATGTTATAAATAATGAATCAATAAAGACTAATTTGATCACTGCTTAATTGCTGTCTAGTTTTGTTAATCAGTTTATATTAAAGCTGATACCACAACAAGCAGAACCGCTTTTTTAGCTGTCTCTAGGGTCATTAAATATTTTGGATTAAAAAAAAAATATGTAAAATTACTTCCTTTTCTAATTATTGGTTTGATCCTGGTGAACAATATCAACTCCCCTTGCTTCTGTACCCCGCTGCAATACCAAGAATACAAAAATTATTGCAGCTGCGTGTTTTTAAGCAGTGACAGAGAATTAATCAAGGCAGAGATGCACTCTTGTGGAGAAGGCAGCTCAGTGAGGAGACACACGGAGTGCTCATTGTCACCATTCAAGTAACCATGCAGAGGAAAACTAAATCTGTTTCTGCCACATACTTACTTCAGCGTGGACTTTAAGAAGTATTTATTATTTAGGTGGCTGCAGAGATCCGAGCAAAGATAGATAATACTGAGATTAAAAGCTTATGTCTGTATTACTACAGGAAAATACTGCCTCTTACGGCAGGCATCTCGAGTGATCACCCACAGCTGTGCGGCTGAACACATGCTTCTTCCAACAGAAACGACTTACTTGAGTGGTGGTGCAGAATTTTTATTCTGTTTATATGTGCTTCACAGCCACACGCAGGCGTGTGTGTACAGGAGGCTGGCCTGTGTGCGCAGGCAGCCACTTCTGCAGTCCACAGTCTGCTCCCGACGTAACCTGAAGAACCCAGAGGGAAGGAGGTAGCCTGGAACGGGCAGCAGCAGCCTACGCCGGGGCACTTTTTCTTGGATGTTCCTGAAATTTAAGTGTGCAGGCAAAAAAAAATCAAACAGAATGCATTGGAATATCAGGTACACCTGGTACACAGCAGTAAACAACTGGATTGTTGCTGCACAAAACGTCTGTGACGCGACAGGAAGCAACGGTGCTCACCTTGCAGGGAGCACATGGGAAATGGTAGGTGCAACCACCAGCAGCAGGGCTGGGACCGGGCGTGAGCAGGTTGTGCCTGCCCATAGCCTCAGATGTGGTGGCTGCGGATTGCATTATTTAAAATCATTTCTAGTTTCCTTCAGACAGAACTACAAATCTGTGCTGTTGTGGTGAGCTTTTTTATGAGTGTGTAGGTGTTTAAAGAGGCAGGCAGATGCCTGGTTAATGCTTCAAAGCCACAGTGACCTTTTAAAAGTTTGGTTCTTAGGAGGACGTGATCCTGGAAAGCTTTCCTTGAGGGTTTTGGTGATCCTCAAGCTGCAGAAGTGAAAGGAAGCAGTCATATTCAGCATTACAAGCATCCAGAGGTGAACATGGGAGGCTCTATATTCCCTGGGGGCATTTCTGTCTCTGCTGTATTTATTTGCTGCAACTTGCACCTAGCACTATGGAGATACACGAGGTGCATCCTCTGTTCCCCAGCTCCACTTGCCATTGCTATTCGAAGTGGTTCCCATCATCTCCAGGGATGCTGAGGGGAGTGAGTAGAGAGACTTGTTACGAGTAACATGTCAGGGAGCTCCAGCTGATGGAAGACATATTTTTACAGTGAGAACAATCAATCACTGGACCAACCTCCCCAGGGATGTTCTGGAGTCCCCATCACTGAAGGTTTTCATGACACAACCAGACAGGGTGCTGGACAATCTCATCTAGGCTCCCTTTTCCACAGAAGTTCAGACCCGATCTTTCAAGGTCCTGTGCAACCCGGGCTGTTCTGTGGATAACAAGGAGCCTACGCCTGCTCGGCATCCAAGATGGGCAGGGAAGCTGCAGCACCAAAAGTGGCTGACATAAGAGAGAACAGGCAGGGCCATTTCTTGAGTTGGACAGAATATGAAAACATTAGGGAAAAACCTTAGATCTGAACTTTTGGCAAAGCCTAGTAGGAAATAAAGATGTGTCCTAGTGATGACTGCCACCGAAACCAGGTCTTCAGTGACAAAGGTAGAAACAGGCTTCCATCATTTAAAATGCTGATCCACTTGTAGCATCAGCAAGGGGGAAAGGAAGGAAGACTTCCTAACGAGTCTTACGATGGGTAAGAGTGCCCCCTTTGGCTTCAGGACTGAGATAGCTGAAGGGAGAACCGTACCAGTTTGCTTCAGGAAAGCAAGCTTCACTCACAGGCAGGGTGATCTCAGAACAGAACTATGACAGCAGGAAGGTGAGTAGTTGTTCTGCTTGGCTACACTGATCTGTCCTGGATAAGGTTGATGAGAGATTGCTGCTGGGGCCTGGTACTGTTGAGCAGGTTGCTCTAGTTCCTACAACCTTCAGACATTTAGACTGTGAGCTGAAGAAAGGCAACGCTTGGTTAATGACTGACCTGAGCGCCAGGTGGGCAGATCCAGCGTGAGTTCTGGGAGGTGAAGGAAGAGGCACACCACAGCCACAGTGCTGGACCTTTGGGGTGTTTTTAGACAAGGTAGGCTCACAGGTAAATCATACATTCAGCTCCTATGAAATAATTCATGTTCAACGTGATGGTCAGTCTACAATGGCACAGATGGGGAAAGGAGAGAAAAAGGTGTGGGTGGCAGGGGGAGCAACGCAAGTCTGAGCACTAATGGACAAGTAATACAAGGAGACCTCGGGTTTTTTAAATTCCCAGAACAAGGAGGAAGCAGGAAAAACAAGGAGAAGCATTGCATGACACCAAACAGACTCCTAGATTTTATATAAGGGATCAAACCTCAAAGGTAGGATGTGATCACATTGAGTGTCCCAGTCCTGCTGCTGACATGTCTTGGGATCTACATCCCACAGGAAACATCTGTAGACCTTACCAACACACTTCCTTCCATCGTACCCTTTTGGGGATGTATCACTTCAGTTAACTCATAAGGTAGAGTTTGCCTTCCAGGGAAGTGAGCTTCGTCTCCAAAGCACTAACACATGATGCTACAAAATGCCTCTGGAAACAAAGACAAACCGTTGTTTCACCATAATGAAATTTGGGAAGGAAATTGGGAATGATTATTTGACATTTGTGTGGGGGGGAGGAATATTAATTAGCTGATCTTCCTCCAGTCTTTGGCAATCACCATTTGTTTTGCTTATGGCTATTAACACAAATTTTAGTGTGACTGGACACATGATGAGTTTGCCCATTTCTTAACTGAGGGGTTATGCTAGTTTGTTTGTTTGTTTTCAAGGAAAACCTGGTTAAAAAAAAAAAAAAAAAAAGGCAGACAAAATCAACCACCACAACCCCACATTTGGTCTATTTGTGTTTATCTTTCTGGGTGAGGGGTTGGGGGGCTGACAGAGCATATCATTCTCCAGAACAGCTTTATCTCGCTCCTATTGCAGCTCTTCCCGTCCCATAACAATTAAAGTCCTTTCAGATTGCTGTTAATGAAAGCAAAGTGCTCACTGGGGACCACGGCCACATCATGAAACAGATCAGGAAATGGAGTAAGCGGTGGCCTGTCCACGTCACAGGTTTTTGCTTATATGCCCACTAATAGCAGGGACACCACCTGCCAAAAAAATAAGAAGGGATACGCTGGATAAAAATAATACAACACAGGGGCTAATCTGCCAGTTGGATGAGGTACAAGGCAAATGTTCCAAATACGATGGGATGTTGATTTTGGTAGGAGGGGTTTGCTTCCAGCCTTCTGCTGAAGGAGACCCCCCCTCACAGCAGCCCCTAGGGGAGCTGCGACAAAGATAACCATGAGAATTGCAAATCCTGTAAGAAACTTCTGTAAGAAATTAAGACCGGCACTACCACTGGGAAGTTTATGTGAATGAATTCGGTAACAGAGAGGGTAAAGATGAGGGTTGTAAAAGTACTGTAAATATTAAGAGCGTATCTTGACATTTACTAGGATAAGCAATTAGGTAAGACATACAGATGCGGGGTTCTTTTTCTCAGCCCTTCTTGCCAAAGACAATCCTAAAACAGAATTAAGAGAGGGCACTAAAGCTATTCATTTAAACAACTTCAAGCACATTTAAAGTTTTTTTTTTTTTTTTTTTTTTTCAGAAAGGTAATGAGGTAGAAAACACACCTGCATTCCTGCGTTAGTGCCAACAGAACAGCAGTAACAATGGTTAAAAACAAACCCCACCACCACCAGCCCAAAACAAACAAGCAAAACAAAGTCAAACAGAAGAAATAAAGAAATTCTGTCAGTGACAGTGATCAAGTTTTTACTCAGGAAAGTCATAGGCTTGAACCTGCCACCACACTTGCTCTACCATAGATTTTAAATGCAACCAGCTGAAATGTGCATGGTAAGTAAGAACACCTGTCAATTTATGCCACATCCTCAGTACTGGCAAGCTTAAGATATATTGATTTTTTTTGGCTGTTTCACATCCCTTTTATCAGTGAAATAAAAGCTAAATAAAATAAATTATCAACAAAACCTGCATTCTTTTCTGTGCTTCTTGGGGCTGTAGAATTAATGTTAGCCCCTTCCAGCATGAAGTTAGACCTGGTGTGCCTTTGTAGTGTTGAGGACACAATTCTGCTTCTCACTCTTATAACACACGTATCAAACACTAACTGAAAAAAAAATGAATAAATAATAATCTAGAAAGATATTATATACATTCATTTCCTGGGACACAAAACACGGGTGGCTATGATGCATTAAGCATAACAAAGTGGCTGACTTCGAGTAGAGCTCTTCCTCATTTGAAAGCTTGCTAACAGCTGAACCCAGTTAATGGGCAATAAATTAACGTGTACCCGATCTCCCTTTCGACGTTTTGTTTTACATCTTTTACAGAGCTTCTAAACAAGGTTTAAATTTGTGTGGGATGGGGAAGACACAAAAACACACAGCAAGGAGGCATTACACATTTTCTTTCAGAAAGCTGTTAGAGGCGAGCTGTTTGATGCTTATCCAAAGGTGATATATTTAAACTACAGGTAGACAGAGACACAATATTCACCTTGGCAGGATCTTCTGACCCAAGAGGCAGAAAGTAACATCCATCTACGGGGAGTTAGTGCGTGTCTGTTCCAGACATTTAAATATCTAACAACATTCCTACCATTTCCAAATGGCAGGTTTGCTCTTTTAAACAAAAGAACTCTGAAAGACAGAAGGAAACGGCTGCAGCAGAGCAGGGTATTTTCAAGTATGTAGTCAATCTGACTAGCTAAGTTTATCTCAGATCTTAATAACAGACTTTAGAGGGGGAAAATCCTGCTCGTGTAACTGTAGTCAGGCAATCACCAGACAACATTCCTCTTGTATGAAAATAATATAACTTTAATTTATTTACAGGACAGACCAACTGGACAAAGTGGCTGAACTTCAGATGCACTGCAAGGGTGAGCTTTAGTGAGCTACGTCACTACCCATATGTCTGTGTTTTCTCGGTATCAGTCATAAAGCATACAATCAAACATGAAAGGTTGTGAACAGTGAGATGAAAGGAATGTACACAGCAATTAGACAGAAGTTAAGAGAAAAAACAGTGAGGATCTTTCCATACCCACTTTTGAAAATGCCATTTCAAAAGGTGAAAATCTCTTTTTTGCTAATTAGTCTATAAGATAAATGGACTGATTGTGCCTTATGAGGAGAGGGCGATTCAAAATATTCTAAAATATCCACACCTACAGTAAAAGCCAGTATGTCTCAGATTTGCATGCTAGCTAGTAACATCTGTCAATTGTATGAAAGATTAACATCTATCGACTTCTTTTGGGAGCTTCAGCATCACTTAGTGGTAAAACATGCATGACATTAAGATAAGAAAATTACAAAGAAAACCTGCACTTCATATTTCTTACCTTCTGGTCAGGCATTAACAACACAAAGTTAAGAGGCTGTTGATTATTTTCTCTCATTTTATGTCTCCCATGAAAGTGCATGTAAAAAAATTCACAGAGGTGCTAGGTAGCATACAATTACAAGAGAGAGTCTTGGGTTCTGATACATTCAATTTGCTAGATTTATGCACTAAAATGAAGGATGCAGACATTGTGGTATCAGTTCTTTATCTTTGGTAAAATGTTTTCATTTTATTATAGCCGTATTTGCTCTGATATCCATTTTGTGCATGGTCTGCTATTATTTAAACCATCAGGAAACATTTAAATGGATATAAACAGTATCGGTGTATTATTTAGTACATTCATGACTTTCTTCATACATTCTTTGAGAATGTTGCTAGCACATGGGGAAAACGAGCAAATGCTACCGTCTATTATGATTTATTCCCGGTTTAACATGATATACTTTTGCTAATACTTGCCATTAGGAAAAAATGTTTTGTTTTGCTTTTTAAAGGGAGGGATCGATATGACTCTAAGAACAATAAATTCTAAAAATCTGAAGTAAAAATATCAATTATTTTGTACTTTCTTAGAAATGCTAAAATAGAAAATTAAACTGGAACAGACTTAAAATTTGATACTATGACCCACCTAAGTAAACAACAAAAAAAGGACCACAGAGAACGTCAACAATTGCTCCAATGTGTTCCAGTGATGGTCAGTAAGCAATCACTGTCCCTACTGACTTAAAAATGCACGTCTGACTATTTCATTTATTTCATTTTTTAGGAAAAAAAAAAAAAAAAAAGAGAGGAAAACTAGTTTTAAAGCAGTGCTCTCCAGTGACAAATCATACAGCAGTCACACTGGGTTCTGGGTGGTCTCTGTTACACTTGAACATATTAATGATGCAAACTTGACTGTAGGAACCTAAGTTATACATACACAATTATGTCTCCAAATAGCTACTAATTACACTAAATCAATTTGGCGAAGTGAGGGAGCGCAATATCCCCACGCCTGAAAAATCCCGATGGTGCTGCACTGACGCAAACAATGAGTTACGTTACCACAGCTCGTACGTGGGGACCCCGTAGCACTCGATTCCATCACAGAACCAATCTTTACATGTCACCTTTGCAATTTTTATATATTCAATTCATTAACAACACTGGAAACCTTTGGAATCATGATTTTGACAGAGAGTAAGGTCTAAATTTTCTAAGTTCTTGTTTGTTATTATGTTGTTGTTGTTGGCATTGGCATTTTGCAGACAGAGTGGCAAGCAGGCAATGGCAATACATTCCATGGGTACAGGCTTGGGTCTGTGCTGCTGGCTTTACTCACACAAGCCATCCTTAGTCACGCCAGCAGTGACACTGAGCAAAATAATAAAAGTCACAGGGGCAGGATCAAGCTTGTGGTGTCAACAGGAAGAAAACATAAAGAAACATTCACATTGTGTCCATGCTCACATCTTAATTCTTCAACAGTTCAATTCTCAGAATGTTTAGAAACAAAACATGGGTAACAGTCAAAAATGGAAATGGCATCAATGGAAATGATCCGTTCTTTGACACAGTGTTACTACTTTCAGTATCTCAGTATCCTCAAGAACAAAACAAATGTAAAGCTGCACTTACTGCAGAAGCCAAGTCAGACATTCCAATGTTTTTCAATGAATATGGCACTTTCAAAAACGATTAGACTTGTAAATTTAAATTTAATTTAAATTTCAAACTCCAAAAGAACTAACGTGACTGTTTGTAAGGGTAAAATGAAAAACTGCCCCTGAAGAGCACAATGATTTTTTTAAAAAAAATCTTTATTATTGGAAAGTGATAAAAAAGGAAGGTGCAGAAATGGGGAGTGGAATAATACAGTTTCAGTACATGTATTTGCACCAGTGGAAGTCATGCTCTTAATGAGTCATTACGAGCTCTGTTACCGATGACTTGTGATCTTTACCCATGTACAAACGTAGTAAGCCACTTCCCACTGCTGCAGTGCCCACATAGATGCAACACACGTTAAAATGCAACAAACTTAGTGCCTAACTGTCCTAGATGCTGAGCAACCCCAGCCCCCGACAGGCCCCTCAGGCTAAAACAAAGCATCATCCTGACAATAATTTAGTGGTCAAAGTCTTGGGAATTTCAAGAGCCTGTCACTTCTTTGCTTTCTTTGCTTTTTTCAGTATATCACACTTTTTTCTGTTAGGACGCCGGCATCTTTCATCAATGCTCGGTATACATTCATAATGCCATACTTCTTCCATTTTCTCCACGGGGTAAACCGCTTCCACGTAATGGCGGATCAGTCTCAGTCTGATAGGATCAAGCTGTTTTTTGTTACAAGCACCTGAATGGTTGTATTGCAGTCTGAGATTCTCGGGAGTGAAGAGTTCTGGAAAGAGTCTTACGAGAAGCCTGGCAGCGAAGTTTCCAACTGAAAGGCTCTGCTGTACTATCTCTCTCACCTCTTTATCAGACAGCAAATACAGAGAAGGCACAGGGAAGTCTGGGTTAGGAATAACAAGTTCATCGAGTGGTATCTTGCAAAAATCCTTGCTGCTTCTTTCGGGTGGCAGCGGTGGCCCTTCGAACTCTTCTCGAAACCTTTCGGGGTTTATTGCATAGCTGAGAAATTCCCTCCTCTCGGGCCCTGGCACGTGGACCTTCCGCTGCTGCTGGTACGAGCGTCTTTGCTCCGTGTCTCTTCGCCGACACCTCTCGTCAAGCTTCCCAACAAATTCCAACGTCCACACTCTGTCGTTCTTTGCCCTAGGGTACAGTATCTGCACATAATGTCGAATTAATTTAATTCTAGTGGGATCGAGCTGTTTCTTGCCTAAAGACCCACTACAGTTGTATTGCTTCCGTAAGTTTTCATGTGTAAACAGTTCGGGAAATAAGAGAACAAGCAATCGAGAGGCAAAATTGCCTATGGAAAGACTACTTTCATATATGTTTTTAATCTGTTCTTTGTTCAACAGATAATCTGGGACAGGGACATCAAAATCAGGAGGGGGAAAGTCAAGTTTCTCAAAGTCAATGGGCACAAGCCAGATTTTTTTTGAGCGTCTACCAGGCTTTTCATATTCAAAACTATCTTCCACTTTTATGATTGATACATCATCTGGTAAACTAGAAGAATCGTAACAGTCATCTCTCAACTGATCGCATTCACTTCCATCCATATACGTATTTTCAAGCTCCTCATTTATTCGCTGAACACACTGCTGCAACCAGGCTTCTTCTTCTTGCACATCTGGAAAGTAAATTTCAGTGTACCTACGGATTATTTGAAGCCGATGAGGATCCAGCAGTTGCTTCCCAGAGTCCCCATAGCAGCTGTACCTTTCAGCTAATTTTCTGTGGTCAAAGAGTTCTGGAAACAACCTATGTAACAAAAAAACAGAAAATTCCCCTGGAGAAGAAGCTTCATCTAAAAATTCATTGAGATCCTGAGCATCCAGAATGTAATCTGAGGCAATGATGCTACTCCTGTCCAAGGACAAAGCTTCTTCCTGCTCTTTATCGTCAATAAAATGAGAGGATTCTACCTGCTCAGTATCATAAAAACTAGACGATTGCACACTCTGCTGACTATTTTCCATCTCCCTTTGAGCCCAAAATCTATTGAAAAAATCATTGACTTGAGGCAAACACTCCACCTGCCAGACAGCTGTATTCTTCACAGAAGGATAACAAACTTCCACATAGTTACGGATAAGCTGCAGATGAAGAGATTCAAGTTTCCTTTTGTTAAGAAAGCCACACGCGCTGCAGTTTCTGTTGAACTCGTCGTCGCTGAAGAGCTCTGGGAAGAGCTGCACTAGTAACCGGCAAGCCAGGTCTCCCCCTGACGTGCTTTGATCCATGATTTGTTTGAGCTCTGCAGAAGTCAGCGTGTACTCGGGGGGAGGCTTGAAATCTGCAACGGACTCCACCGGACTGACTTGCTTTTTAATTCTGCTCACCTCCAGAGACAGCAGGTCAACTTTACTGTGCAGTTGAGTCATGTTGGAATTGAGGGTGTTCAGTGTGTAGAACATTTTCTGTATCAAAGAATATATATTTGGGTCAGACTCTACAGCGGCAGCTGCTGCGGCGATGGCTGCAGCAGAGTCCCTCTTGCGTTGGTCATTCAGAGTCCGAAGATGCGAGGGACTGCTGGGATTGATTTTTTCATACAGGTCGTAAGAGGCAAACTGCTCCGCTCCTGCTGGGTTCTTCTTCTCTGTGATTTTGTGTGAGATGCCATAGAGAGGTTTTTTGTAAGACGAAGTGGTTATGTCACTGAAGGGTTCTTCTTCACAGAGCCACGTTATATTAGGATTCTTGTTCTTGCTTGGCTGCTCTGTATTTACCTGAGTGGGCGAGCCAGTGTCTCTGTTCTTCATGTTTGAATTGCAGCCCTTTGAATGAATAAATACTGTATTAGTAAGACTGCCTTAAAAATATTACCTATAGATATGTGCTCCTTAAGCAAGCATTGTTACATAAAAATGCTATGTCAAATTTTCTCCAGAGGACTCAGTTGTGTTACACACATCAAATTAATAAACTCACTAGAAAAATACCTCAACAAAAATAAGGTAAAGTCTTATGTGTTTGTCTTTTTCATTTTCCCTTGTCTCATGGTTTTCTCCATAAGATATAAATTCAATTATAATCCTTAGCACACTTCACCCACAGAGCTCTAAATACTCTCCCAAATTAAGTATCATTATGCTCCACCTTGTGCATGAGAATCTTGAGCTGTAGAGGACTTGGGTGGCAACAAGTCAGCAGGAGAGCCAAGAATAGAATCTAGATTTTCTGACTCCTCGTCCTGTGACCTTGCCGCTGCCTCCACCACCTGCATTTAATGTTTCTAGCAATCTCTCTAGGTTAGCTTTTGAAAATAACATAGAGGCTACACCACAAAGACACCAAAATTACTACTATCCTCTTCTTTCTGATGTGAAAAGTTATCCTGTTGGTATTTTTCTTGTCTCATCTTTACAATGGTGTACTTAAAAAGTTCTAAGAATGAGTGTAACTTTAAAAATTATTTTATCTAAATAATACAAACTTTTTATAAAAGTTAGCATTATCTTGGTATTGGCTTTTTAAAAAGGGAAGCTTCTTTATTTCTGAAAGGCAAAGAAGTTTAGATTCATGGCTTTCCAATTTTCCAAATAGTTTATATGAAAAACAGGAGTCAGCTCTCAAGAAATTCATGTTCTCGATCATTTCTAACTCTACCTCATTGTTTGAAATCTGAAGCAAGCATTTTCATCAACTCGCAGTAAAAATGCAGGGCTTGGGGATTTTTTTTCTTCAAATACATGGATATTGCAAATAATTCTTATGAAGTTAAGTAGATACAACATAATCCAAATTCACCATACAGAATGCAAACATGAGAAAACATTCACAGATTTTAGAAATGACTGTACTAAAACATTTTGGCTTGGCTTGTTCCACAGAACATTAATTAGATTTTAAAAAATACAGGATTTGCATTCAAGTATTAAAACAAATGGAACACAGACTTGAGGTCTGAGCTGAGAGCCATGAACAATTTGAAATGCTAGCAAGGACCCCACTACATCCTACAATGAGGAACTCAAATTAATGTTCCCTTCTGAAAAACAGAACCGTGACACCCACAAAATTAGCCCGGTCCCTATGTGTCCTCATACTTGGCATCTGCTTACTCCAGCGACAAACTGAATCTAATTACTTCTCAATTTCTAAAGCAGTGCATGCTCAAATAGAGCAAGCTGTTTCTCACTCCAAGATTAGGAACCAGCAAACCCAATGAAATTGGAGTTGTGGTTCCAAATTCTGCTCTCGTTCACATCATACAGCCCTGCACATGAAAATTCGTGTGTGCACTCAAAGCTGTGTGGATGGACAGATGGCAAATGAAAGCATAACATAAAGGCAATGTATTTCTTGGTGCATACAATCCTTAGCAGCAGTGGTGCTTAGGACACCTGACTTTCAGGTCCCATTTACAAGACTGTAGATCACATTTGTTATAGGGACAGCAAGAAGCCAGAATTGGGGTACACCATGACCAGCACCTGAAATGTGGCTTTTACCCCAGCAAGAGGTATGATATACCCCACTGAAATCAGCTTGCTGTGACATACCAAAACACAAGAGGCTGACTGTGATCCAAATTGCTCCTAGCTAATTGTAGGCTCCTACTCTGGTCCTGCAGTCAGCACAGATGCCCCGTGCTTGTCAGTGGAGAAACAGAGGCCTTTCCAGATGGTAGGTTAGCTCTCCCAAGTGGACATCACCTGAAAGCAGGTCATGACAATCTCCTCGGACAATAGGGACCCGTGGGCTGTTCTGCTGCCTAGTCAGACACCCGGGCTGAGCTACAAACGTCTATAACCATTTTGGATCAAAAGAACAAAACAGAATTCTAGTTCTGGAGAATATACTTCTTTGATACCAAGTGAAATCTGTTACCTAAGCAGCTAGCTTTTTCTGCTAGCATTCCTGTTTACAGAGAATATTCCAAATATTCACTCACAGACAGAGCATGATTCATTCAGATCCTTCTTTACTAAATAGCTCGCCAAGGTCACCAACGGTCTGTTAGCTCTCTTCAGAACTCCTGCTGCCTTTTTTTTTCTTATTTAATTATACAATAAATCTAGGCAATGTGAGGGTACCTTCTATTACTGCACGCCCCATACACAGAGCCAGGATAAAGTGGTATCAGAATGTGTATTAAACAGCACACATTCGTTGACTGCAGTATCTTATGGCACTTTGACAGTGAACATTTTGAAAGGTTGCACTCTTAGATCTGGATGCGGTGCTCTGGAGCAAAAGCAGCATTCATGCCAAGAACCACGGCCGACCCCTGCTGTGACGGCTGCAGAACTCCTGCCCTTTCACTAAGGCAGCTCACAACGTTTGGATCTGGCTGCAGGAGGGATTTGGGTATCTGCATTTCAGAAGCACACAGTCAACGTTCAGCTAACAGATGACAACACATTTGGGCCTACGTGTAAGCATTTTCTATTTCAGAAGCAGTCTCATCGTCTTTCCCTTTTGCTTTCAATTATTGTATCTTTATACTGTTTCCATCTGGGAACAGCACTATACACAGCATAAATATGGGGCTTTTCTTCAACTCTCCAAGTACCCTAGTATTTAATATTTTAAATTAACTGTCTGTCATTTTTAAAGACACTGATCTTTAGTGCCTTCAGTGTTGTTACTGCATTTCAGATACCACTTCCATTTAAGACAAACAGTTTCAATGTACTTTCAAAAAACAACCAAAGAGATTGTTATATAAGATTCAATATAGGTAACAGAGTGTTGTTTTATATCACATTTGCATAGCAAATTTTTGTTTTATATACTTTCTTTGAAAATGTCCAAAATGCAGCATTTTGGTAAACGCTGACCAGTATAACTCATTATGAAATAATCTCTCACATTATCTCTTGGAGTCCTAAGCCAAGTTTTAAAAGTTGTTTAGCTATTGCTTTCCTCACTGCTAAAGTCCAGGTAATTTATGAGCTTTATCACACTTTATACACTTTTATGAGCTATATCACACTTTTATGAGCTAAGTCCCAGTATCTGTAAAAACAGAGAACATAATAGTCTCGCATAAAAATAAAGAAGAATAAATATATTTGAGCAAGAAAAATATTTTTAAAATCTATCAAATACATAAGAACTTGGAAATGTCTTGTGCATTTTTTTTAAATATATTCTCCTACATGGGATTTTTAAAAATTATTTTTAAGGAATATAGGGAAAAATATTTTCTGATTTTGAAATCACAATCAGATTAACTTAAAAAAAAAAAAAAGTTTAATGTCTTCTCATAGGAAGTCATTTGGTAATATAATCACCAACCCAATAGAATAATTATGTAATATGAAAAGTACAGCTCTAATGATATCCTACACAGATGCCTATGCGATGTGTAGTAAAAATACACTACAGGCACAATATTCTCCAAAACATCTTGTTATCTGTTTAAACAGAAATAGTTAATGAAGTCATCAACTGAAACAAAATATTGGTACTAGAGAAGCAGTGCACTTTAAAAACATTGTTAGGATTGAGGACTATTTCTGGTTGGTAATTTAACTAAACATGCTGATTCACTGAGGTCAGTCAAGAATGATTTTTCATCATTGCTACTGGGTCACTTTCTGATATAATAAATCCACGGTTATAATTCATTTCAAACAAATTTTTAAAATGTATTAAAGGCAAACAGTGAAATACAAAGAAAGCAGAGTTCAGAGACCATTATGCAGCTCTTTAAAGATTTCTACTGTAAGTAAAATAATTGCAAAAAGTAAAAGAGAAAGGAAAAAAGAAAGAAACAGTGTTATAAGATTAAAACCTACCTACCACAGGCACTCAGGAATAAAAACAGAGCCCCAAGAAGTTACAGAGATGACAGTCAAGAAAAACAAGTATGAAGAGCTATGGCTAGAAAGGAGAAATGAAATGCACAAACACAACACAGAGTAACTGGCTAAGTAGCAGAACAGCAGAAAAGGATATGTGCATTAGAGTAGGTCATAAACTAAATATAACCCGGGGCTTGAAGTTATTCAAAAGAGGATGAATTAGAATCTAGGTTATTTTAATAAAGTGCTGAGTGTGAAAAACAGGAGGTCATTATACAGTTCCAGAGGGTGTCAGGAGAGATTTGACTATCCAACACTGACCACTACCCTTCTGGGAATCTCAAAGAGAACAACAAAAATATAAGGTGACTCCTGAAGAAGAGCTGAAGAGACAGAATTTTAGTCTAGAAAAGGAAGGGCCAAGGGTGGACGGCATCACACCAGTTTTCCCACGTGCAGAAGACTTTTTTTTAGGAACAGATGGTCACTGCTCTCCCTACTGGAAAGAACAAGGGCAAAGAGAAACCTGCTCAGTTTCAACAAAGCTTAATGAAAACGTCTCCAATCACTAGGGAGGTGAAACACTAGAAGGGGATAATTGAAGAGATTTGGAATCTCCTTCACCGGCTGGACAAACGTCTGGATTGTCACAACTGGGACGCTGAAGAAGTTGTAATACATTCAGTTCTTGGTGTGCTGAGGTCTTCTGCATCCCTGCACTTTATTGTTCAAGTAATACGTAAATTTATGCTTGTCTCACTGACATCTGTGTCACGGAAGGAAGAGAGAGTTACAGCCCTGATGCTACCACTGAGGATCCAGCTGAAGGACTGTGTGACATGAGAGGGACTGTACTCAAGAGTCATACTCAGTTAATCCAAATCCCTAGCTGCTCCTACGTTCTCTGAAAAACAACAAAAATATACTTCAAACGAATTAATTAACCTGTAAATATATTCCATAGATACGATTGCTCCCACGTTAAAGAAATGCCCAGACAAGTATTGTTTGTGAACTGGGTCAAGATCAGCCATATTCGACTCAAACTCATTATTAATGCAAATCTAGTTAAATGACTTGCATTTTGCTTGTAACAGCAATGAATTTAGCCTACAAAATATGAACAGAAAAATCACACAGTCATGTATAGAGAAGTCACCTCTTGTGTAAAGCGTCTTTTCTTCACACTGGGTAAGACATCTTGCTGGCTCCCTGAACCATCACAACCAAGTGAGGTCTGTTTCCGTTTGTTGGAATCCTGTAGGCAAGTAACTGCGCCATCCAGTGAGTGTTTCTCAGAAGATCTGGATGTTACCGAGCAGTCTAGAGCTTCATCTTCATTTTCTGTTTCTACTTTCACAATATTTTTTTTAGGAATTTTTACTGGAAAAAGAGAAGGTTTAGAAAGATAAAGCACTCTCTCCAGAAAACCATGACAGCCTTAATACAATCTTTTGTGTTTTGTTTCTTTTTATGAAAATGTGCTTTGAAGAACATTTTTTTTTTTTTTTTATGGCTTGCACAATAAGTGTATGCTGAGGCCACCCCAAAGTCAAGCTTTTATTATGCTAGGAACCAAACAGTCATCCAGTAAATGACAGTTTCTTCCCCGAAGAAGAGTCTAAAGTATAAACAAATAAAGTTACAGTAGGAAGATATTTTGGAGGGGGAGGAAGGATGTAGAGCAGAAAATATAATGAGTAAAAAAGATAATGGTGTATTTTAGATAGCTTTTCAAAAACCATTAAATTAATTTGTCCTGATCCAAGTGCATTCGTTATCAGGTTACAAGGTTTCCATTCAACAACTATTTTTGCCTGATCGCAAGTTACACAGTAGTACAATATTTTACCTTCGTCATCATCAGTGATTTCAGCTGAATTCATCTTCTATCTCACTAAAACAAAACAAAAATACAAAAACAGATATCAGCATCTTTGGAAACGGGACACACCTACAACTATTTTGGTAATCACTTTTATTCCACAGCCACTGGGTGTTAACAGCCCATGGATATGGACTTTTGCAGTCACTAGTGATGTTCAGTAAATTTCATGGCCAGCCATAGACCTGTCAACATGTGAACTCTGGTGCAGACAACCTATGATGGCTAGGAAGTTATTGAAAACAACGTGTGATTTTCTGGTATTGAGAAAGTTGATTTAACCATCTTTATAAAGTATCTTGGCAGTACAGAAATGGAAGTTATCTGTATTGAATTCTCCATCCTGTACTAAGTTATCACTTCTTATTACAGTCACATGTTTTTATACAGTCATTGTAGGTGACCCAAAGTCATCACAAAAGTAAAACACGTCATAAAGTGGAATATACATATGCTGGAATAAGTTTTCACTTTAAAAACTTTGATCTTTTGATATAGATTGCATTAATTAGAACTGAGCAATCCGTAGATCTGCAGTAACTACTTTTTTTCTTACTGTAAGCCAACAGCCTCTAAATAATGTAAGAATGTGGTTTGTTTTTTTTTGTAAGAAAAAGCAAATCATCTGTATTTTCAGAGCATGATTTTAGCATTACTTCTCATACGCAAGACTCAGTTGTATTTCTGTTTCCTTGAAAACTAATTTGGATAATTACTTGGGATAAACATCAGTCCGTGGACATGTTCCCAAAAGATATTCTAAGTCTTCTGGAGATCTACAAAGCAAACAACCTAATGAGAGCTCCCTGGCCCTTAGGAGGTACACACACAGCTGCAACCTGACACTCAACTGGTACACTGGTGACTGGAAAACTGTCACACACCACTCACGCTCATCTACGCCCAGCCTTATGTTTACTTGGCCAGATTATTATTACTTTACAATTTCCACAGTTAGATTCCTTCTTCGTACAGTTTTATTTCAACTGTTTGTGTCTATTCTTTAACCAAGGCCTGAAATTTGTCAATATTACTAGGAAGAGAGGCTTATTTCTAGCTGGAGCAGGTGAATAAAAGCAAACAATCCATCAAAAGTGTACACACAGCCTATGAGTGGGAATTACAATGAAATCTGAAAGAGAGATGGAATGAGGAGGGGGAAGCAAGTATGTTTTAAGAAAAAAAAATACCTTATTGTCAAATAGTGTCTAATACTTTTTTAAAAAAATAATCTCACAATATTGTTAAAAATGCAAACATTTGAATACTGAGTAGCTGTGAATTTATTTTTTCTTTATCACCCATTGATAGTTTTTAATAGTAAGCATGAGATCACATTCAGGGTAAGGTTTTGTATGACTGCACCACAAGGGGTAGCACACATCCAAACAAAAGATGCATGCAGCTACAATCTGTTCATCCTGGGTCACTCTAGAAGCCCAAATATCCTCTGACATACTCATCTTCAACATGGCCCTTACATACAGCCTTGTAAAGGGCATCCTTAAGAGGATAACGTGAGATTGTCTTCATCTCATCACCAGAAAAAGTATTCCTCAGCTGTACGTGGAGCTACTATAAACCCCTCAGATACCTCCTCCTACCCACCATAATCCCCTCTTTGGGGACTTGCATTCATGAATTGACCCACACATAAATTATGCCGGCTTACCAGTACTAAAATCACTTTGCTTAAATTTCTACAAATTCTGTAGAGCCCACACCAAGTGCTAAACCACCTGGTAAGAACGGGTGAGGACTAATACCCAGTCTTACTAGCTCGACAGTATTTATGAATTTAGACACTGCCACTACAGTCCTATACAAAAAAATCCTACGAAGACATTGTATTTTGTACAGCACCATCAAAACGCTTTGTTGGACTTTCAGAAAAGCACATTACACTAACAGTACTACTATTTTGCCCCGATAACCGAGATACACTGACATTCAATTTCCAGACCTTCCTTCCACTGCACCAGGCTTAGCTCCAAGGGACATGGTACAAAACCAAAACGTGGAAGTGCTCAAGAACTGTGACAATCTTTTATATGAGGGCCTAAGGTGAAAGCAAGCAAACCAGCTGCTGCTACTGCCGAGTGCTCTACAACAGAAATCAAAATGCTCAGGTCTTCCAGCCAAATCCTGGACAGCTCTATCAGAGCAAATCACTACTAGCTGGTGTACTGGTAAACACAGAGCCAGAAGAACAGAACGTAAAAGTGGGGGTGGGGGAACAACACAAAATATTTAGGAGAGGATATATGCAATTACCTTTTTTCTTGTAACTATTACTACTGCTGCTATCCAAAAAGGAAGAATACTTTAGAAGAATGCTTCTAAGAAAACAGAAGCAAATTGGAACAAGAAGATAAATGAGGATCTGAACAATCTGAACAATCACTGTTTAAAACTGCAAAAAAGTGAAAACTGAAGCAAAGCGCATACCCTGGTTAACTGTTAACTTTCTAAAGGACACAACATCGGGCAGGCCAAGCTATCCCCAAATCAGGTCAAATAATATTAAGTCAGAATGTTTTGTCCCATGTATTTGAAACATGGTGCTATTAGCTGAAGCTTTTTTTATTATTATTATTTGAAAACTGCCAGAATGAAATTAAAAGCAGATAGTAAAAAAAGGTCACATTGGACGAATCCAGGAAATACTGGACTTCATATTTCAGCTCTTGGGTGTCAAACAAAGCATGAGCTCCAACCTCTTCCTTTTTGGGATCCCTAGTAAACTCTCTCCTATCTGTTTTCCTATCTTCTGTGGTATTTGTAAGAACTTGAGTGTTGTGAGAAAATTAAGCACACGCAGCAACTTCTGCTGAGAGACAGGAGTCAGCTGCCCCTGTAGTTTCCTGCCACGCGGTCCCATCTGCTCCCCCTGCCAGGCATGGCTGCTCACCCCACCTCCACCGAGCTCTTTCAGCTCAATAAACTGACAGAAAATAATTCACTTCTTTTTCTGCCGGGTCACTTGTCTCCTAATTCAGAGAAGAAACGGGGTAGGCAAGCAGTCAGGCCTGGCTCCGAGCAGCACGGTCATGCTGGGACACCGCTGGCGCAGCAGCACAGGCTCACATCTTGTGAAATGGGGGCCTGGAGGCAGGGTCCAAATCATGCCAACACCTGCAGGAGTGGGCATCTTAACAGCCAGGTCTTGATGCTAATGAAGTCAACTGGAGCTGGCTGTGCACCTGTCTGTGTAAATTTTAGCTGAAACTTCTTGTATTTCCACCTAAACCAACCAAAAAGATCACATTTTACAAATTATGAACATAAACCCAAAAGTTCAAGTTTTAGAGTTTTGCCTGTAAATACTGAAATTAGTGAATTATTTTAGAATCCTTTCCTGTAGGTTCCCTGGTGTCTATCTTGTATAAAGAGTTCATTTCTAAAGAATGTGCGAACCTTTTAGAAACACCTAATGCAACAAGCTCAGAATAGGTAAGACGACACATTCTTTTTTATGCTTACGGTAAAACACTCTGAAAGAATAACTCTTATAACCCCGATGACGGATCGTGCACCTCCGAACGCTAAAGATGAAGCGAGCAGCCAGTACTCTCACTTTCTCTTCCAAAGAGACTGCTATTGATTAGAGGCAGTCTGTTTCTAGTACAGTCATTAGCTACACCGACTTCACGTAGGATGGACAGGGAGATGTGTAGCACTCGGACAAATACAACACTCAGGGAAGAAGAGGTAAATGGACCCTATCCCCAGAACATGAACAACAGATCATTAGATTTTACTGCGTATGTTTTATCTATCTGAAAACTCTCAATGACAATACGCAGTTTGTAACTTCTATGTAATCAGAGACCACAAAATGAAAACACCTTCCTGACTTATCAGCAGGTACTCACCTTCCCATCTAAACTGATAGCTACCAGTGCTGGTACTGCAGTTACGTGTACCTCTGGGTGACAGCGACGAGGCGTGAAGCGCAGGCTGTGTGGTGCCAGCCCTCACCTGGGAAGAAGACACAGGCGTTCCTTTCCCCTCTGTCCTCTAGACTCGCCCTTAGAATTTTGAAACTGTTAAAAAAGATGAACCAGAAAGGAGTCTTCTTAAGGTGATTTAAGCCTTGTTTTTCTAACAGAAGTGAACAGGTTTGAAATTGGATGTAAACAATGCTTTTCTTTTTAACCTAATGTATGATGAGCTTATTTGCAGGGAACTGATCTGATAGATAGCATTGTGCCCTCGTTCCGTGTTCAAGCTACTTCAAATAAATTAAACACGCATTAGTCTAACTCTAGACACCAGTCTAAGCATTTGATTTGTGATGTTGAGACTTGCAGCAAGATCCAGAAATCCCTCTCAGCTACCAGCTAAAGCTGAAGGTGTTTACAGCTTCTAGATACCAAGTTTCTGCCGCGATTGCTACACGAGGAGCTACTCTGCATCTGGCCTACTGCCTGAGACACAACAGCCATTTTCAGAATGCGCTTGGTACTTCAGGACTCTCACAGAGGACAGTCATAAATAAGCACAGGGTATTTACGGTTAAAGAGCTATTTGGGAGCTAGAAAACCTGTGGGGCTGCTTGTTTGTTTACTTTCCTGCTCTTCATTTGTGGTGGAGATAAGATTGTGGGTCCCCAAATCCTAGAAGAGTGGTCTCACCACGGGGTGACAGGCACACTGGAGGGCAGGTGGGATGGGGAGCAGCGGGCTGGGGTGCAAGGGGGCTGGGAATGAAGAGGGTCCCAGCACACCTCGTCTGTCACTATCACCCAAATCCCCCTCCCACAGATCCTGCCCTCCCTTCTCACCAGATTAGACGTGGGAAAGGGAGAGTTCAATGAAGGGAAGGCACAATCCCTGCTTCCACTCACATCACTCAGGCACATGCCTCTATTTCAAGGACTTACCAGGTTATGACACTTACTTGTGTTGCACCACTTTGGTAACAACATTAAACATTCAGATGAAAATACCCATTGCTAATGGAAAAGCTCAACACATAGCTCCATGCTGCAGGTTCCAGAGCTTGGAATAATGCCTTATAAAAAAGAGGTTTGGGAATGTTTATGCTCCCCCGTGCATTTAGTGCTAACTACTACCTTGTTGCTGCTGTTGCAAGTAGAGCAAAAAAATGTGATCTGTATGTCAAAAACGTGCCTCCTGAAATATGCATAGAAGCCTTAAGGATTTAAAACACTTAGGTACAAAAGATTTATGAATAAGGGAGCAAACTGCAAATCATCCTCCAAATGTATTTCAGAGTCCTGTCATCTGGTATGCTACAATGCACAATGTAGCATAAAAGCTTACTTAGTTACCGATAATAACCTAGTTTACGCAGATACTGATAACTGATACAAAAACAAATTGAATCATAAAGCCTAGCTTAAATCATCCCATGATGGACATTCTCCTCCTCCTATTTATACTTAACAATTACTAATTAGTTGGCTGTGGAATGTTTTTCCTACCTGTCTCGTGAACAAAATGCAAAGGGAAAAGATCTCGCTGATAATACAAGATCAAGGCAGCTCTCTGAGATCTTGCTGATAATACAAGATCAAGGCAGTTCTCTGAGATCTTGCTGATAATACAAGATCAAGGCAGTTCTCTGCCCTTGCAATCATTCTTGAAGAAAGCCTGATTGATGACTTGCAAGCTCTGACTAAAAAAACAAAAGCAGAACAAAACAAGAACAGGAAAAATATCATTCCTCTACTGTTGGTAACTAAAAGATAACTCTTTACTTTACAAACACCCACATCTAATGTAGTAATTTCTGACAACTGGGAAAAAATGTAGCATAAAAAACACATAGGAAAGGATAAAAGTGCACAGATGCGGTATGCAATTTTGATTTCATAACACAAAATTAAAATTAATCTTAATTATCTGAAGTAATATACTCTAATATAATAAGAATTTCTGTTATCAGTTTTATAGAAGTTTTCTATTTCTAATTTTAAATGCTTGCAAAACATTGTACTGTTCGATTCATTAATGCATGGTAAATGTGTAGATGCTGCTTCTTGAATGCACATGATCCTACTAACTATTTTAGTATCCCATGTGGGTTGGAAGGAATGTCTCTATTTCTTCATTATATGTTATATTTAACAACAATTAATAACATAACATTGATTTTTTTAGACGTGTATTGTGAGACGTTTATTCCTTTTATTGCCTCATGGTGGTACATTGCTTCACACAAAAACTCACGGGCTTCAGTGAAAAGTATTCTACTTGAGTTTTGTTTGCATCTGAAGATGCGAATTGTTGTTTACACTTTGGTCAAAAGATCTGACACAGTGTTTGCTAGTAACATTGAGAATGTGTTTAAAGCCCATGTGGAATAAACTGTTCAATTTCTTTCCTTCCAGCATGCAGTGAAAGGTAGAACACTCCTCTTAGCAGGCCTCCTTCTCGTACACATGCCTCCCTGTAACACAACTTTATCACAAGATAACAATGCTCCATAATTGCATTGTGGTTTACCTAAAGCCAACCAAATCTGCGGTGTGTATACTCATCTTTTGCAAGGGACAGCGATTACTCATGAGACAGTAAAGAGCCTGAGGTCCTGCTCCCTGTCTCTGGGTTTCTGCCTGCACTTCACATGAAGCACATGTTGGGGAAAACAGTTCAAAACCTCACAACCCAAAAACAAAGACGCAGACAGACTGGAGAGCAGCCAAAGGCAGGCCACAGAGATGAACAAAGGGCTTAAGACCCTGCCCACTGAGGAAAGGGAGATGGAGTTTTAGTTTTATCCACCCTGGAGAAGACTCAAGGGGGACTCATCACAGCTTACTAGTCAAGGGCGGCTACAAAGAGGCCGGAGGCACTTTCTGCCCAAGGAGCCACATGAAGAAGACGAGGGGCAATGGGTACAAGCTGCACCAGGAGAGATTTTGTCTTGATGTAAGAAATTTTCTACAGAGGAACAAATTTCCCAGGGATATGGTGGAGCCCTCTTAGCTGAAGGTTTTCATGACACAACTGGACAAGGTGCTGGATTTCACCTAGGATCTCTTTTCCACTGAAGGTTGTACCTGATGAACTTTCAGGGTCCCTTCCAACCCGGGCTGTCCTGTGGCTCCAAACTACAGAAAGCAGCTGATTCTTCCACAGGGAAGCCCATGATCTTGGAAGAAGGGGTGGACAGGTGTGCATAGAGAGTGCTCTGACAGCCTGGTGACAGCAGATGTACTGTCCATCGTGATGTCTCAGAACAACCCCAGCCAACCTTTCTAAAATAACAAGAGCAAGCACCTCCAGCCCTTCCAGTCCCAGGAAAGACTGTCCAAACTGCCTTTCTCCCTTCTGCTGTGTTGTGGGACTAAACCTGAGCAACCAAAAATTCTGGGTCCGGCCTGGGAGCCCACTCAGTCAGAGCTCCTGCTTCCTACCAGCAGCACTCACTTTGATAATTTCACTATTACTATTATTCTTTGGGTACATTTGATTCCTTCAATTTCTAAAAAAACAATGCCACCCAAATTCAATTTAACAGAATCACACATGAATACCACTCCAAAAATTGAGCCCTCAAATGCACTTAGTAGAGGCATTGTCTGCTTCCAGCTCAGAGGGTCAGTGACTTGACTGGAAATCTTGCAGAATATTGACAAGGCCTTCTCAAACATAACAAAACATTTTTTTCTGGGCTTTCTGGAATTTTCATTAATGTTTTTATTTCCTTTCTGAATATCCTCCTGCTGTTGAAAACCTCACCAGCATCCTCATGTGTCTGAAGTTCAGAATGAGTAACTAGAGAAGGTCACTGTCAGCACACTACTTACTACCTGAAACACCTTCACTTAATGATGCCAAGTTACACCTAAAGCTACTGCAACAAACAGATCAGAAAAAAAGAAAGAAATCTGTATTGTTTGCTCTGAACGTCTGACTGTGCTTTGTATGCATTCAGTCAGGTCTCCTTATAAATTTTGACTTTTTTTCTGAAAAAGAAATTTGAAAAGACATGGGAAGTCGCTTGAACAGGTAGCAGGTTGAAGATGCAAGTCTGACACCCGAAACTGAGTGAATTAGAAAATACATACCACCTGAGTTCAAATAGTCCACTCATCTTGAAGAAACCATGAAATAAGAACGTTGCTTCAGTTACCCGAACAAAGGGCAACATGCACACAGAAAATATAAAGAATACTTAGAGCAGATGGTTTCTGTTCTGTCAATTTTGTGACAGCAAGGGGTGCTGCTAGTGACCCCAAAATGAAGGTTTTCAATAAAATTTATTCTTGATATCCTACAGCTACAGGAGAAACACTAAGTGCCTTAGAAAACAATATTCCAGCATTATAATCATGTTCCAACTAAAAATGCACCCACCACAGGTTTTAAAACCATGAAAAACACATCTGTAAAAGAACTGGCAGCTGCTGCTGGAAGCTTTACCCTTACGGACAACAAAATCCCTCTACTTAACACAGCTTGAAAACCTCCTTTGCTGCCCAGTAGAGGAGGACGGGAAGCCTCGGGTCTCCACTGAAGCCAATCTGCAGCGACGGCATTTTGCCAACAGGGCAACGTTGTGCTGTTAAAGGGCATGCTCTCAAGTTGGGGCTTTTTTGTGTTTCATTTTAGACTGCATGCACAGATGCAGCTTAAAAAATGATAACAACAAAAGCAGTGCAGTTTTCCTACGTGGTGCCTGAAGATGGTGTTTTCTCCACGCCTCCCCGATACTTTCTGTAACGCCAACCTCAGTGGTCAGCGCAGTGCTAACCCAGGTTATTTCCAGCATTAACACGCTGGTGTGGTTTCTCCTCCTTTAGACCTGCACGAAGCAGCCCGTTTTCCTCAGCATTTCGCCCCCCTCCCCTTATCCTCATGTTTTACTTCAGAATACCGCTCTATCCGACCTCCAAAGACCTCAGACCCCCTCTTAAGATTATAATAAAGTTAATAAATAATTGTTATGCAGTAGCTTGACCCAAGCCACGAAAGCCCCTGGTAAAAATAAATAAAAATAAAATAACCACGCGGTGTGGCTGCCTGATGACGGGTGGGGTGTTTAAAGGTGGGGGGGGGGGGTTAATGAGGGGATGTTTAATGAGGGGGTGCTTAACGGGGGGCGTTGTTTTGTGAGGGGGTGTTTTATGAGGGGGTGTTTTATGAGGGAGTGCTTAATGACGGGGTATTTGGGGCGGGGGGCGTTTAATGAGGGGATATGTAATGAGGGGGTGCTTAGCGGAGGAGTGTCGTTTTGTGAGGGAGCGTTTAGCGCGGGGCCGCTTGACGGGGTCCGTTTAACGGCGGGCCGAGGCTGCCACGTGGTCGCGCGTGAGGCGCCGTGAGGCGCGGCCCCGCCCCGAGGCGGGCGCTGCGGCTGGGGCCGCCCCGCACGCGGCGGCCGGGGCCGCTTCCGCGGTGGGAGCCGCGCTCCCCGGGCGGGCAGGCGGGCGGGCGGCGGCGCTTCCGGTCCGAGCGCCCCGCGCGGGCGGGTCCATGCGGCCGGTGGGGTGGGGGGGTGCGGGGGGCAGCGAGGTGAGGCGGAGGTGCCGCCGCGGCCGCCCCGCGCTGTCTCTTTCTCTCTCCCCCCTCCTTCCCCGCTTCACGCACGCAGATGGAGGCGCCCCGCGGCCTCGCGGCGCTATGGCAACGGTGCGGGCGGCGAACAAAGGGCCCGCGCCCGCCGCACCGACACCCACTTGGGGGGGGGGGGGGTGAAGGAGGAGAGAGGGGGGGTGCGCGCGGCCGTGAGGAGGGGGGGGCGCGTTCCCGCAGCCTCCCGCTCCCCGCTCGTTCCCCCCGGGGCCGTGCGGGACTTACCTCAGCGCGGCGTGGCGTGTCGCGGCGTGGGGGCGGGCGGGCGGCTGGAGAAGGTCCCGCCGCTTGAGCGCCCGCCTTTCTCCCCGACCCACCCCCCCCCCCCCCCCCCCCCCCCCGGGCGCACACACACCACACCACGCCACACACACACGCGCACGCCCCCGCGGGCCCCCAGCCCCCCGCCCGGCTCCCTTTGTGTGCGAGGGTCCGCGCGCTGCGCTCTCGCGTGACGTGACGGGACCGTGTGTCATTTCCGCACAAGGACACCGGGCCCCGAGCCGCCGCGGCCAGCGCCACCCGCCGCCCCGGGGCAGGGGCAGAGGGGGAGGGGCGCGGCGCTATCGCCCCCCCCCTTACACACCTTCCCCCCCTCGCCCCCCCACTCCGCCCACAGACGGGGACGCGCAGGAAGACCCCGCGTGCGCGCCCCCGCGCCGCGCGCCCCCGCCGCCGTGGTGGAGGGGGGGGGGCTCGCCCACGCGCGAGCACGTGGCCCCCGCGCGGCCGTTGGGCGGCCGTTAGCCCGCGCTGCCTCCCCCTCACGGCGTGACGGGACCGGGCTCGGCTCCCCCCCTCCCCACCCGTGAGTGTGTGTTCCACGCGCCCACGGCACGCCGGCTAAAAAAGAAAAAAAATCCACGGTAGTAAATAAATAAATAAATAAACAAAATCCACGTATTTCTATCAAGTCCAGCCGCGCACTTGGCGTGTGGGGACGCGGGGTCGGCGGCGTGCCGGCGCTGACAGCTCCTCGTGGCGGGGCTCCCCGCACAACGGAGCAGCAACAGCACACGGAACAGCTCCGGTTTGGGTCTTTTTGTGTGTGTGTGTGTGTGTAAAATCGCACAGCTCGCCTCGGACTCGCCTCAGCTTCCCCAGAGCCCGGGGTAAAGGTGGTACTTTGTTAAAAGCAGGTCTCCGGGGACGGGTCCTGCCCTGAAGGGCGATGGACTCCCGCGTACAGAGCCACTGAGGCAAGCGAACGTGTGGGCACAACGCCTTTGCTGTAGGCTTTGCAGATAAAGCTGTTGTTATCTGTGGCACCGCATTTCACTCCAACAAACCAACTTTTTTTTTTTTTTCTTCTAGTAAGAGCACATATAAAAACACGCCAGTCACGCAACTGAGAAATCACTTTCCAGGAAAAAAAAAATAAATCTCAGCTAAATCTGCTGCCCCCGTTCAGCGCTAGATATTTCCTTCAGACTGAGCAATACAGTGAGTGGATCTTTAAAAAAACGTTTCAGGTTTTAGGTGTTTCCGTTAGAGACGGTTCTCTAAAATTTCCTTCTCCCATTTATGTGGTTATTCTTCTCAATTTGGAACTTCGGGCTCTTGGCGTATTCGCAGTGTCGCAGTCCCTGAATAATCCTACCAGACAATAGTCTGTTGATTTTAACTTTGGCTGCACTTTTTATTATTGTTATTAATAGACAACTGTTTTGAAGGAGCCCTTAAAAGCAGGAACTACCGACTTTAAAACTACCCTGATGGATCGCTTGAATGAAGGATGCATTTTGTTACCAAGACAAGCGCTCCACCGCTAGCGCTTCTTTCACTCCTTAGAGATAAAGAGCACTTCCCAGGAACTTTTCGGAGTCTGTTAGCACCATGAAGTTTACGGGATGACTTGCCCTCTGCCTTTATCGTAAAGCTAACTGAAGGTTTACTTAAAGGGTATAATGTTTTAACACCTGGCCCAGCTGCTAAGTAGCGCTGCATCCCAGTTGGATTTTACTCAAATCCTTTACTTAGTGGGATTAAGCAAAGGCAACCATAAGGCCAGAGCATGCCAACCAAATCCCAAACTCAATTTCAGAGCCCTTGAGAAAATACATGCCAGTTTGAACTCCACCTCATTTCTGCTCTATAGTGCTGGCCCCAGGCATTGTAGCTACTAGGGACCCAAGCCCAGGAGGAGACCTGAAGGGCCTCAGCTAAGCATAAAGAAACACGAGCATATTGTTGAGATAACAGCATTCACTGAAAAGGGAGCAAGCCAAGTTGTCTCCAGGCAATGCAGGTAGCAAGCTTAGATTGTCTTCCCAGCCAGACAACTCCCAGTTTCTTCACGAATTGAACTTGTGCTGCACAACTCATTCACTCAAATGCTCATTTTTCTCCCTTCATGCCTTTGGCTCAAAAGCCACTCCGTGACACTGCGGCAATCTCTGGAAAATTCCAGGTCACCGAGGCGAGAAGCTCTGGTGCTCCAACAGGAGAACTCGTCTGGAGAAAATCACCATTGCCCTCGCGTGCAAACAAAGGGCCATTTCTCACCCGACCAAACTGCAACGAGACTTCAGCCATCAACACCACCAAAAACATGAAAGCTGAAATCGCTGTTTGCAGTTGTGCAGAGTTTCACAAGGGTGACTGTGAAGGGAACTTGGCAGTTTACCCTTAGAAGCTGTCGGGTTCCAGGCCCTCCCCCTGGGGAGCCTCGGGGCTCGGGGGATCTACCTGTCTTGAGATCCCCCGACAGCAGTGAAGCTGGCAGCACTCATCCCTGCGGCAAGGGCCCAGCATGCTGAAGGCAACATGGAATGAGTGATCCCAAACTCAGAGGCCTCTGCTTCCTCTGCCACATACATTCAGGATAAGCAAGGACCCAAGCCGAAGCCTTCGGCAGGGCTCCCTTCTTGTAGATTCTCGCAATAGCCTGCAGCACCGAGTAGGCAGGGATGCGGAATGCGATGTCGAAAGCACTTTCAACACCAGCTTTGGCAGTTTGGTTCTGTAAAATGTACCACGACGGTACCAGTATACCATCTATCACTTTTCTCTGCCACGCACCTTGAAACTAAGCCAACCTGCAGCCAGACCCCAGAGTCGTGGAGTCAGCGAGGAGAGCAGAAGAGAAACAGCCCTCCTGTGTGCAGAGCCAGCACTCCGCAATCCATCATGCGCATTTCACACCAAGCCCCTCATGGGAAAAGCCCCCTCCCGCAGGGCCTGCAATTCAAAGTTATAAAAACCTGAAATACTTAATGGCAAATAAGACAACAGTGTGTATCACTGGATCCACTTCACATACCTCAGTACTTTTCACTACCCGTCAGGCTGAAAGGACGTGTCTGGGCGCATTGCGCAGTCATTCGCTGCCCCACGGGCAACAACACCGAACAAGTAACGTGCTGCGGGCAGTACCCACACGCCGCGGGAACCCAGGCAGAGGAGAGCAGCACCGGGCACCTCAACCTCGTCTGTGTTTACAAACTTCTTGTGGCTGCAGGCAGCGTTGGAGGGCCGTGCCAGCAACATGCTGCACTGGTTCGGGGTGCCAGTTAATAAAATTGCAGGGGTTTTCTTCTCAGAAACAAAATTGTTACCTGAGATTTTTGTTTATTTATTTATTTAATAACAACACTGCACCTTGTTCTTAGGCACAGTGATAACTGCTGTTGGAAACCTTTCAAAACTGCTATTTAGCTAGACTTTACAAAGGCAGGCAAGGAATGTCATAATTGTATTGCTCGCTGAACCAAGGATGTCAAAATAGAGGATCCACATGGCATCTGTGGATTTGAAAAATAAGCCAGTTCATTTCAAACACATGTGGGCTGGAAATCTTACGCTTGGAGATTAGCTGACAGAAAAGTTTTGATGAAATGAACATTCATTATAGGAAAAAAAGAAGACTTTCTAGCCTGAAGTACCACCAGAGCATACTGGCAAGATGGCAAATATATAACAGTTGAGCACCAGAGGAAGGAGAATTTGAGTTAAAATTTAAAATAAAAATCATATCAAAGCTGCAATGGAATATGGAGTAGGACAGAAATGTAACGGAGCTTCAAGAATAGAGTAGCTGACCCAGTGAGCAATCTAAAATCTCCTTCTGTGCTGCAGCAGTTTACTTATACATTGGTTGCATCCATAGCTGTTAAAAAACTGACAAGTCTGAGCAATTTCACTTTTGGAAACATAAGCCTCTTAATCTCTTGGCAATGAAATCGGAGTTCTCTTTACGTTAGTTCAGCCAAGAGCTGTATGCCATTGCATGCTATCTCACAGCTTTGCGTTTAAAAAGAAGCAATGCTCACTTAACGCACAGTCATTGTATTATCTACACCACGACCAACCAAAATGATCAAACGTATCCCACGAAGGTCTGCTCTTCAAAACTCTGCGTTATTTACAAAATAGGTAAGTGCAGCCTGAGAAATCCTTTCTCTCAGAGATGTTCACATCAAATAATTTCTCTCAAAGATGTCCACATCTCCCAAGCAGGTGTGAACCATACATTCTTGTGAACTTAACCCTCAGATCCACATCCTGCCCATTATGTAGAGAAATGTGTTAGTCCTGTAGCATAGTCCCATGCTTCACTGAGATACCTAAATTCAAATATTTGTGACAATATTAAAAAAAAAAAACAACAAACAATTATAACTTGGTAAGCAGTGTAGAAAACTGGGCTTCTTTAGCAATCAGCTGGGTGATTTGCTATTTTTTTTTTCCCTTAGTAAAGACTTCTCTTTTTAAATGGAAGTAGCAGTGTTCAGGTTGTAGAAATCCCTGTGGAAGGAATCTTCTTTGTCTCAGAACCTGAAGCTGAAACAGCCTTTCCAGGTGTTTTGGGTCCCAGCTGCTTCTATCACGGGCATCACATTGTTCAGTCCCGTTCACAAACAAGGCACTGCCTTAGGAGCAGCTCGTGATTTTCCTTTTTCCTTCTTTACCCTCACTACTGCTGAACCTTGCTCTTCAGGTGGACAGGAACTTTTCCTTCTGAACCTGCATTAATGTGCATTTCTGGTTCACGGCTACTAGATGCCTTCACCCAAATTACCGTACTGCCTTGGAGAACAGTCATGTATTTAAGAAGTGAACGCATTTTATACAACAGTAAAGAAACTTGCCTTTTAAATTGGAAAATTTAATCTCTTTTTTGTTTATTTCCTAAAAAGTGTAGGTGTGGGGACCTGCATTTACAAGAACTGAAAAACATGCCACGTGCTTAATGGCTATTACTACAATAAAAGGTGATCAAAAGCAATTGCTTTTCATTAAAAAATTATGTAAGAAACATTTCCAGTCATGGCTAACGTGACTTTTAGCAGCACCAGCCTTTAAGAAGCACTAGACATTTAAACCTCATTTATTTTCCTGCAAAGATATCTTATCTTAGCGTAAGTACATCTAAAAGCCATTTACAGCACCTGAGCAGAGATAGGGATATTCATAGTTATTGCAAATTGATATAAAATTTTAACAAATTAACTTCCATGGGCTGACAAAAGCAAGGAAATTGTTTTATTAAGAAAAAGTGTTACTAATGCAGACGTTTTTCCTTTAGTGTTCTCCTGCTAAACCCGTGGGTTTTTTATTTTTCTTATTCTTATTTTTTATTATTATTATGTTGGTGCTGAAAATAATGATGCAAGCAACTCAGTGTAATTGTACAAAATTATTGCCAGTGATTTGCATATGAAACACACACCTTTTACTGCCGCATTGTTCAACTAGGTTATAAATAGTACAGCTCAAATGCTGCAAACAGAAAACAGTTTTCAGCGGGCACATGCTATGAATGAAGAAGTGTTCAGACACAATGTGCAAGTTGGAGAGCTTTCATCAAAACTAGCCAAGAGGGAAAAATGCTTTATTTCCTGATCATGCTCTGTTTCGGAGAAGCCGGTCACATAGAGAGAGCATCGCACTCATCTGCAGAGAGTAGAGCTTTTTAAAATGAGGGTTTACGTTCTTGGGGAGGGGAAAAAAATAATCTGTTGGTAGTTGCTTCAGATTTTAGTAGTTGCTTCCAGATAACACTTCCTTCTTGTAACTTGACCTTTAATAACTGCTAAAATATGACCACTGCAGTTGATGGGAGTCATTGGGTGTAAAGGTCAAAAGCATTAAAAAAATACTGGTTTTGGTGCAAGTAAAATACTCACTTTTGCGTACAATTTTAAAACTAAACAATTTGACCGATGTTTTAATAAAAGCAGAGTATTTTCAGCCCTCGATATTTGGGGGAAGGGTGAAAGGAGGAAGACAAAGTGACACAGGGTAAAGGAGAACGTTTCTAAGCAAGACTTTTTTTTTTTTTTTTTTCCCTGCAGAATTGCGATTGCCCTGTATAATCACATATAGGACAATATAGCTCTCGATTGGGTTTTATATCCAGTCCTTAGGAACCAGATAAACCCGTGGAATACTGCTTGAGTTACTGCCACGAGCAGCGTTCCCATACAACGTGTGCTCCCTCTTTCCCACCGCAGAGAGACCAGCAGCACCCAGCCGGGTGTCCCTGCAGCATAACACCGCCTTCCCAGCCAGGTGTCACGTCGCCGGTCCTATTTCGGAGAAAGTTTTCCCTTTTTTTTTTTTTTTTTTTTTCCTCAAGAGAACTACCCTGCGAAAAAGCATTCTGCAGCCGGGGAGGAGCGAGGGCCGGCTCCAGGCGCTGCAGAGGAGCGGGCTCCTACACACGGGGGAGCCAGAGCACGGCTCTGCCCGGCGCTGGGAGCCCGGCGGGGGCCGTGCGCGGGAGAAAGCGCCCGGAGGGGTGGGCGGGGGGGGCGGAACTGTGTGGAAAAGCGGTTTACCCTAAAAGAGAAGCATGCGAATGCTAATTACGTAAATAATTAATGCATTTTTAGAGATTGGTTTTAATGCAACGACCACCAACATGCCTGACTTTGGGAACTGGAAATGTTCTTTCCTTTGAATTGCTTTGAGACTGAAAAGCTTTAGTACCGTATTATTATTATTAAGACAACACACAGGTAAGTATGTTGAAGGCTACGAAGAATAAAAGAAGCTTGATGCCTCACTTTTCTGTGAGACCGAAGTAGCTGATGACAGCTAGTGGCCTGACACTGAAGCCCCTGCCTCAGTAAATTTGCTGCATGACACAGTTGCTGAGTTGGGCTGCTGCAGCTGTGGAAATCCAAACACCGCTCAGAAGTGGCAGCAACGGAGAGGTTCCACCAAGAGGTTAAACCTGGTCAGTCCGGACCGGAGCAGTCCGGTCCATCACCTTCAACACCTCTTGGGGCAAGAACCACTCCCCAGCCACTCCAGAGAGTATTTTCTTAATGTTTCCATTAAACTAAAAAAATGTTCACCACCCCACTTCCTCGCACCCTCCCCCTGGTCACGCAGGTGCAGCCGCGGCGCCCTTCCCCTGAGGTGCGGAAGGCTGACTTGACAGCTGAGCTGCTGGCCGGTATGGGTGAGGAGGAAGACACTGAGCTGCTGGAGCTGTTGGGACAACCTCTCCACAGCTGAGACATGGGGTTGGGGAACAAGGGAGGTTCTCCGAGTTGCTGGAGAAGTCTATTCACGTCCGGGGCTTTAGTGTCTACCCAACTCATTATAGCCAGGGTGATGATGTACAATGTGTCTGCTCTGTACAAACTCCTGCCCCGTGGTCAGCGTGTGTTGGACTTCATCGGGATCTTTGGATGCCTGGCTGTTGTCCAGGTTGCTGTGGACCACCTCCACCACGGCTAATTCCCTCTGGTACTGCATACCTCCCTCAGGGGTGGTCCACTTGCCTCGGTATCTTACAAGATCTTCCCTGAGGGGATCTTTCACACTTGGCAGGAGCTGCCTCCAGAGGCTACAGTTTGTTTTCCAATCCCTTTGTCACTGCCCCCGTCCCTAGTGAGGGATCCCAGCTGCTGGGCTTCCGTGCCCTCTGATTCCTCACACTAGCGCAGTGAGGAGCTGTGTCCCTCTGGCATAGCCAGGACATCCCTGTTCCAAGCGTTCTGTCACTTCATCAGGCTCCCGCGCTTGCTGGGGGTGAACTCCCACACCACCAGAGGTGAAAACAGCTCTAGGTGCCTGCCCGTGTTCACCCACACACCTCACCACCCATGACCACGCTGCCTCAAGGCACGTCCTTGTGATATTCCTAAACTGTTGGTGAACCCTAGGAAAGCCAGAAATGCATTTCTGAGACGCACTGGTACGAGCACTCTGACCACCCCAGGGTGCTCAAGGTGCCAAAGAGCCCTTTAACGAGGCGGGAAGCATCTACCCTACAGGAGAATGGGAAGGTGCTGGTCTTTGTTTCCTTCACAAGTTTGTTCTCTGAGAGGAGGGAAAAGGTGCAATTGTTAATTGTCTCCACGAGATGGTTCCCAAAGTACTGGGATGGCAGCAACGCGGGGCCCAAATACCAGATTAGGCTCAAGGCCAGTGTTTTTATCATAGTTCTCTCAGGCAAAACACAATCGAGTGCTGCAGAGCACAGCAAACCGCAAAAGGCAAGAACAGCCTTTAACAGGCTCTCAGATTTGATGTACAGCAAGAAGGGGAGCGTGGCATGAGGTAAGGAGACAAATAAACCAGTGCCAGGGACAAGTAAATAAACGCTGTGACCAGCAACAGCCTAAACAGAAACTCCCCCTAGCATGCTCCAGTTAGATCTGATACTATCTTGAACCCCTCATGCTCCACGTGGGGCACCAGAAAGGACTGTGGTGGGCTCACCCTGGATGGCAGCAAAGCACACCCCGCAGCCGCTCACACACACACGGCCCCACATTCCCCAAGCAGGATGGGGCAATCAGAAGGGCAAGAGGAAGGAAACTTGTGGGTTGAGATAAAGACAATTTAATAGGGGGAAAAACAGAAACAAAACAAAACAAACAAACAAACAAAACCCAGAAGTGATGCAAAAGCAATGCCCACCAGCTGACTGATGCCCAGCCTACCTCCTGCCCACCCCATCCTACTTGCTGTGGGGGCAGAGTGAGAAGCAGAGAAAGCCTGGGTGCTGTGCAAGCTCTGTTCAGCAGCAGCTAAAACAACGGTGTGTTATCAACACTGCTTTGGTCACAAATCCAAAACAGCACCATATAGTGCTACAGTGAAGAAAATTAGCTCCATCCCAGCTAGACCCAGCACCTCGCGGTAGACTTTTATTCTCCTCTATGCCGTATCCAGCAGGGGTGCTCCTGCAGCAGCCTATTTTGGGCTTGCAGCCCAACAGGCACCATGTGAAATGGCACAGGCCACTGGGTGGTGACCCCGTTGGCCAGGAGCTAGCACACACAACCACCTGGAGAGGCTGATGGAGCTGGGGCAGCTCGGGCCAGTAGGAGCAGGCTGAGGGGCACCTGACCAGCACCATACACGTACAGGGTCGGGAATTAAAGACAAGGGAACCAAACTCCTCTTGGCAGCAGCAGATGTATGAAATGGGCCATCACCACCAGTTGTGGTGAGGGAGGTTCATGCTGGACATGAGGAAAACTTTACAAGGAAGGTGGAGCAGCACTAGGACAGGCTGCGTGGGGGACCTGTGGGCGCAAAATCCATGAAAGTTTCCAAGGCTGGACTTGGAGTTGGCAGCCATCTTGCTCTGAATAGATTTGACTAGATGACCTTTAGCAGCCCCTTCCAGCCAAAATTTCTATGCTCCCGTGGAGCTGGAAAAACTAGGCTGGCAGTCGAACAGCTTTCCATTAGCCACCTATGAGCCAGCCTTTCTAGCCACTGCAGCTGTGCTCTTTGCAGATGAATTCAGTTTGGTTTAATGGCTTGGGACCTCGCATGCACGCGGAACGGTCCAGCAATACAATACCTCGGATGAAGTTCAGAGGAGCAGCTGATGGGTACTTCTGGTTGAGTTGCTTGTGTTTTGGCTTGGCGTACTGGTGGCAATAAGGAAAAGCAGGCATAAAAATTAGGTGCAATTTCCCATGCCAAAGACCTTCTGAAACGCAGGGCCATGGAAAAGAAATGGCTTATGTCCATAACTCTGCTAAAAAACAACCACCCCACTCCCCAAAGCCTCTAATCAACGTACATTCTGACAGCTCTTGGTCATTAGAGAACAAAAATGCATAAGACATTCAAATAGGTTATTAGTTGTTGGTTTTTTGGCAATCCAAGCATGTGGATGATAATTTTATCATATATTACACAGTGTCTGTATTAAAATGGGTATGATTCAGAGGAGATGCTCTGGCACGACAGCATTTGGAACAGAAAAGTCCTTAAACAAGGAGCCTGGATTTCCTAAGAAAGGGCACCTCCATCTGTGCTGGTGCAGAGCACCTGAGGCATACTCCCGCTCTCCATCCTCTTCTACTTTACCAAGGCAGATGAAGAGAACACAGCTTCTGCCACTGAGATGACTGAAACAAGTGAATTCTTTCTTCAGCCAGACCCCAGGCCTCCCCCTCCCCAACCTCCCTGCAGAGGTGAGTGGGGGCAAGAAATTCAGGGGAAAAAAACAAAAACAAAAACAAAAAGCCTAGGTTCCTCCATGGCTCAGAAATTACCTATGGTGCGGGGCATGTATTAATGCTCAGCAGTGATAATTCACCCAAAGGCTGACAATACCGTGCTTGTATTTTACCTGGAGATAACAACGCGACAAAAATTTCTCATTGATTACAGGCAAATATCTTGAATATAGAATCACTTGATAATATTGGTATGGTACAACTCATTTTGATTTCTCTTTAAATTAATGTTATGGAATGGTTTAAATGCAATCAGAACTTTCTGATGATATAAATACAAAAAGGTTGTCATTTTTGCTGATTTGTCTTTATTAGTAAAAAGGACAAGTAAAAAAGTGTACTTTCATGAAAAAATAAACCAGGTGTACAGAGTTTTTTTGCAAATGTTTAGTATTTCTTTCACATAACTGAGGAGAGATGGCTCAGAATATCTCCAGCCAGACCCACGCCCCTTGCAGCCGTAAATCATTATGAAGCATTTAGTGATAAAGATAACGTATGGCTCCTTCTATCCTTAAAGAGTAGAAATCAGGTCCAAAAAAGCTGCCTGAAATATGACTGGGATTGAATTTAAAACTGTACTTGAAAGCCCGCTGACGATGTAAGCCACTTACATTTTCACCTGTCAAGTTCCCCCACGTTCTGCTCAGGCAGATGCCCGTGACTACCATCACCTGGGTGCTTCTCTGCTGCCTCCAGCCTTCCTGCTGTGGCACCAGCACTAACCCAGGCAGAGGTGAGAAGAGAGAAAACGGCAGGCAAGAAAAGGAAAATGCAAGCAAGAAGGGGTCTGGTGCTGAAGACATTCTCCAAAATAAAGCAAGTCCTGAGTTTTGGACACTGCTGCCATACAATGACTGTCTCGAGTGTCCTTATTATGCATGTCCTATTACAGTATAATATAGACGTAATTTACACAGAATATTATGTACACCATGCAGGATAGATTTTCAGTACATTTCTAGAGGCTACAGTTTGTATTTATATTTTGCATTCGGTGGAGTGCAACACGCTGGTCTATGATAAATAAGCTGTGCGACAGAGGGGGGAGGAGTGCAGGGGGAGAGGGAGGGAGGGGAGAATTTAACAGAAATAACTCCACTTAGTGTTTGAGTGAACGATGTAATGAAATCTGTTTGCTGTGCTAGCTGTCTCCAGATTGGGCTGTAATTACACCACAGAAGGAAGAAAGGTAGCTGAGTCTCAATCTAGATCATTTATGTAAACTCAGCCTTCTTGTCAACGACGTTCTCGGATTGCATGCATGCAAACCACAAAAATCATCTCCTATGAACAAAATAGAGACAGTCTCGCATTGCAGGCTCCTGATACACCTTACAAGCTTTCTGCAGTTGGACTTGAGAATCCAACACGCTGAGGTTCAAAACTTCTCCAGTGTTTTCTCCGTTTTATTCAGAGTGGTGAAAGACCGAACATTCCTCATCCCTTTCTGCCAAAAGCTGACATTTAGCCCTAGAAATTAGCATTTATTTGGCTTAAATTAACAGAAGTGTGGCAAATCTAGGAAACTGCTTTGTGTAAGATTGTGCTGAAACAAACTTCTTCATCGCAGGGAAGGATATTCCTTCCCCTGGACGAGTGGAAAGACCTCAGTTCTTTGACCCAGAGCAGCGCGTTTTGTATGCACAGTATAAAAACCAGGCAGTCACTTCCCTTAACAGAGCCAAATTAATATTTGATTAAATATTTTAAAGCTCCTACTTACCATGCTTGACACATTTTCTCAGCGAGTTTCGCAAACAGGGAAAGCATTAGGCACGGGCTAATTTTACATACGAATACATAAAAACAGTGTGGGGAGACACGACCGGCCGCATGCAGGCAGATACAGGATTCTCTCCCCACTGATTCTCCTTCGTGGTGATAAACGGGGGCACGCCGATTCCCGGCTCCGGCGGCAGCTCGGGTTGGGGAGCGCGGCACCTGCCTCTGCGCGCCCTCCGGCCTCCCTCCCCGCCTCCACCCCGGCCTCCCCGGGCAGGAAAACCACCGGCCTCCGCCCTGGCGCCGTCCCCGCCGGTGCCCAATCAATACGCACTTATTTCCTGTCCATTTGCCGAGGTCACGGAAACGGGCCTCATTAATTATTTCTACCGGCGCAGCCTCAAGTGCGCTTCTGGCACAACGAGCGAAAAAAACAGGTTGACCTTTTTTTTTCTTTAATTTCCATCCCCCCCCTTTTTTTTTCTTCCTCTCCCCTCCCACCCCCCAGATGTTGCTCGGCGTGGAGGCCGGGGCTGGGTGTGCGGCACGGGGAGCGTGTCCCCAGTGCCGCGGGGGGGCTGGCTCCGGCGACGGCGTCAGGAGAACCTGGTGACGGCGTAGACGATGTTGGCCAAGGCTGCCCTGGCCTCCGAGGGAGGGAAGCTCTCGAGGGCCGCCAGCGCTCGGTTTCCGTGGCAACGGCACAGGTCGATGGCAGAAGTCACACCTTTGCCAGCCTTGATCGCTTCTTGCAGCTGTTGGAAGACACAGGCAGGGCGAGATGGGCTTTGGCAGGGCCGGCGCGCGATCGTTTCCCACACCGCGCTGCCCCCGCCGCCCTTTCCAGGGGTACGGGCAACCGTCGGGGCTGTTAGGAAGGGCTCTCAAACCCGTCTCAGGTGTGCAGCTGCTGTGTTGGCTCCCAGCTACGGCAGCCGCAGGTGATTTAAAACACATCACGCCTGCAAGGCGCTAGCTCTCCAACAGGCACAGCACAGAACAAAGCAAAAAAAATAAAAATAAATCTGTTATCTGGGCATTTCGTAGCCGAGCTGTTGTCTGAGAGCTCCTGAGCCACTCATTCTCACATTTTCTGCAGTCAAAAGCTGGATTTTTTTTACCGACACTCGCTACATTCCCTGCTTTGGGAGACGGGCAGGGGATGGCGTGCACTGAACTCCCGCCTTTTGTGCTCCAGATTTCTATTTATACACCATGCGATTACATCGGTTACAGTGGACAAAAGCGAATTCTGTCGGTAAAATGGGGTCTGTTAAAGTTTATTGTACCCGGCTACAGCCATGCAAACCCAATCTTCCCACTGCGGACAGGGAACTGGAGAATGGTTCAGTGACACACCAGCTGAGAAAGTAAACGTTTTCGTGGAGTAACACATTCACGGCAAGCTGCTGGAAAGATTTGGCACCTAAAAAGCTTGGGTAAATGACAGGTTAAATTTCCTACAAAATACTAGGAATGCTCATCCCTAAAGCACGAGACCATTTCACAAGCTGCGTCCCAGGTGGCTTTTGTAGTTCAGTTTCATCATGGCATCGGCCTTTTTTATATAAAAAATAAATAAAAAGGTTTTTCTGGAACACAGGTATCTACAGTAACTAATTATACGGGGTTTTATGAATTATGTTTTCCACCAGTGTACAGCACAATGCCCCAATTCACTTGCAAATACATCAGGACAACCTTAAGAACCTAGTTTAAATCATGTCAAAAATATCTAAGACTTAACCAAACTGTGAAAGCAATTCATTGAATAGACACTTGCTCTTCACTGACATTTCCCATCAGTACAAACTGGGGCGGACTCATTACCTGTATATAAAGACAAAATTAGTCAGAAGCATATTACAGCACTGGAGCGTTCAGGGCCCAGACCATCACATTTTTATTCTCCCTTTCAGTCAGGATCTTCCCGTGCTGTGCTTCAGAGAACGAGCCCAGAGGCACGACCGCGTTGCACCGTTAATTCAACACGTTCCCAGCGAACGGGAATCTGCCGTACACCACGGCTCTGCTGCAGCGGGAGGTGGGGAAGAGGAGGTCTGTGAAGGGCAAGAAAAGGTGTTTCTCCCCCCTTTCTTGAATCACAATTTTTTGAGATGGTAGAAGCCACACATCGTGACGCAAACTCTGCTGATTCTCCAACGCTCATTAAAAATGTTTGGTGTGGCTGCTAGTACTCATATAAAGACGTACTGCTAGTGACGTAAGATCATCTTCCCTTCTTTGGAAGCTGATTTCTTTCCTGTTTACCTCATAGTCCCTAAAAACTTCCCGTTTCACGCTCCGCTTGCAGAATCAGCTGGTCAACTCAAGGAAGCATACACTGAGGCAGACCCGTCTGGATCAACCTGACTGCACGTTACCTCTATCTCAGCCCGGGTTGTAAAAAGGAAGAAAAAAAATACACAAATACAAGCTCGGCTTCTTGTAGCGAGGCGGTCATTAAAGAAATTCAGGATGTAACGCCACGGGAAGCCAGGTTTCAGTAGCCCTTCTGTATGCAAACAACCAATTTAAGCCTTCAGCTGCACTGCTAGTGGTACTGCAGCTATGCTTCCACACTCTCTCTGGTTTTGGGCTTCAATGATTTCCTGTAATGAACTTCACACATTAAGCATTTCCAAAAAAATCCACGTACCCAGTTTAGATGTGTTATTTCTTAATTTCATTTAGATAGAAGCAGCTGATTTTGAGGCAAACAAATAGAAAAGCAAACAAACTCCTTCAATTTGTTACTTTATAAACTTCAATTAAGCTCCCTCATTACTTTCTTCTAAATAGAGGAACCTGATCTTTTGGTCTCCACCTACATGGCATCATTTTGTGCAAGCGTATTTCCACTTGTAGCAACAACTTCATCCATCACTAAAACACAACCTTCTTCAGAGCAGCAATCAATAATTAAAACAGGATGCAAGTCAAAATACAGATCACTTAGACATTTTTCTCTAGTTGCACTGCTAGATATGCTAGAATCGTGCATTTTCAGCTTTTGTTCACACAAAGCCCTACTTCTTTCTGAAGGTGCCCAGATCCTGGAAGCTCACCGAAGGGATCTCATTGTTTAAATTCAGCTTTAAGAGCGGTCTTACAGTAGCGCAGCCAAGTTAAGACTCAGTTGGGAAGCAGTGCCCCCTCCCAACGCACCAACACTGTTTTTCTTCAGCCTATCCAGATGCTGACCAGGCATAACGGCTTTGCATTGCACCCATGAAGCTGAGAACCCTCAAGTTTTGTGTCTGAAGGTTGTTCTATCAATCTAAGAAAAAGCAACACAACAACAAAATCACCACAGGCTGGGAAAAAAAGAAAAAATACCTGGCTGGGCACTGAAACCAGCACGTTAAGAGCCTTGCTCTGCTGTCTGCACTAAGCCCAGCCTCATCCACTTGGCCTGCAGTGAATTTATTTTCACTTCTTCTGTTCCCTAGTCTTTGGCTGGAAGGAGGGATGGCTCTAATCGCGAGTTAGAGAAAGAGCAAAGGAGAACAGGAGGATATGGAAAGGAGGGAAGTACTGAGGGTCTCTCGTTCTGAATGCTTTGAGCATACACAAGAAGACAAACTGCTGAGAGGCAGGGCTCTACTTCTCCAGCTTCCTCCTTCCCTTCTCTCCACTTCTGTATCAGCTCCTACTTCACCCGTTTTCTATCAGCAGATTAAGAGGAGGGGAAAAGGACGGTTTCTGACCCCTTCCACCTTTAAGGTTGCTTCCCATTATCTCCCTCTGCACACATCTCTAGGCATGTCCTGCAAATAACAGGTAAGACGATGCTGATTGTTCCGTGAAGATTGCCTCCTGCCATACCCTGACCCACTGGAGAGTTTAATATCAGCACCTTGGTCTCAGACCCCCATTTCCTATCCTGCCAGAGACAACCATAAGCACCGACCAGGGGAATTTTCCACTCAGCCCTCTGAGGTTTGCTGGGCCAAGAACTGAAGCGGAAAACCAGACCAGCAGGCACTTCTGGGGAAAGGGAGATCTGGGTTCAAGATCTTCATCTTGCTTTTAAGGACTGTTTTCAACCCTCGTGTTAAATAAAACACCACAGCAGCTTGGGGTCTGTGACCACGTAACCATATTTAGGCTCTTTGTGGTTCTGGCCCCACACGTGAGAACAGAACGGTGCTGAAGATGAGAACCGTATGGCTCTGCTCACTGACCAACCCTTCTATTTCTGTAGTGAATTCACATTCCTGCTCCTACTTTGTAGCATTAGGTGCTTTTTTTCTTTTTTTTTTTTTGCTTTTTAATTATGTATTATTTTAATTATGTATTACATTCTACATTGAACTAACAGCCCTGATAGGGTCCTTCTCGATCCTAGCGAGGTGTTACAGATACAGGAGGAGTACTGAAATGGCAGTGGTGGCGAATCTCAAACCAACTGCTACGTTCACATTCTGTACTAAGCGGTCGTCCAGCAGAAGTTGCCTCTTGATAACTTTCAACTGGAATGAAAATCGGTGGCCAACAGGTCGCGAAGTCCACATCCCATGTTTCTGGCATTTGAACTGTACTTTTTCCTTTGTAGTTATCTACACACTCCCTTTTTTTTCTTGAAGTGGCGTGCCCTTGCAGCAAAGGTGATCGACCACACCTTGGCGGGTGCGTTAGCAAGGAAAGGCTCAGCCTTGAGAAGTGAAGGCTGGTATTGCTGCCCCAACCACCTCATGGGCAAGTGCAGGGGAGTCAGAACAGGGCATGTGGAAGGGATGCGAGGCAATCGGCACAGGTAGTAGCATGGGAAATGCTGGTTAGACCCAAAGAAACTCTTTTCCACCAGGAGGGAAATCACTGCAACAGGTCTGTCCTTGCAGGTACACAAAACTCAAGTGGAGAAGGCCCTGAGCTAATCCATCCGCACTGGCTCTGTTTTGAGCAGGAGGTGGGACCAGACATCCCCCAGAGGTCCCTGCCAACCTCAGTTTCTGCATGATTCTGTGAATAAAGCAGAGTTCAAAGTACTGTTTTGCAATCCTCTTGTTTTAAGAAGAGAAAGATAAATTTAGCACAGAAATTAAGCATTTGCCTTCCAGACCAACTCTTCTGGGCTCTCCTGTTGGAGAAGATGGTGTGTCTGAGGGCAGCAAGAGGCCAAAGGGGCAACATAGGGACTTCTGGATTTTGGAGACTGAAGAATCAATGAAGACAAAAAAAAGCAGGTATTCAAGCACAAAGAAACAACTTTAAATCTTCTCTGCTGATACATTTTTACCTTATTTCCCGGCAAAAGGAAAAACAAGATTCCTTTCAGATAGTTCTATGTACAGGGAACATCAAATTCGGGGTGGGTGGGGGTTGGGGAGTTGAAGGAAGACGGTGAGTATGTGGTAAATATTTGGACTGTACTAGATTTTCTGAGCAAAGGAAGAATAAGAACATTCTCTTTTTTAATGATCAAACTTAGCATTCATTATTTTAGTGACAAGGTATCAGCAGGCAACTTCAGAAAAATATATTTTTTGCTTCACATAATGACCCTAAACAGCTTAATTTCTTATATACTGAAATCTTCAAACATCACGCGTTCTCTCTGATCTTGAAGTCAGCCAAACTATTCTAAATTTCTGAAATGTACAGTACTCACCAAAGTAAGGAAAACCCCTATAACACAGAATTTAAATTGGTCTGTGTCTGAGTGATTGACATGCGTTAAGTGTTTACACTGCTGTGTGCTAATTTTTTTTAATTTGTTTTCTCCTTTGTGGGAACACCATGCTCAAACAAAGCCCTGTATGAGACTGCTGAAATGTTACCTTGAAACAGCACCGGCACGTTTTATAGTTGGTAGATGAACCTTTTCAAATTCTTCCTTTGTTTCTGCAGTACCTTGGAACGTCTCAGCATTCGCTTGCAGTTTTTGTGGCTGGACACGGGTTTATGCTCTTCCTTCTCAGTGTGGGCTTGGCAATCATTTAAGTGCATTGCTTCATAATGTCATAAAGTACTTTCTTTTTTTAATCTTTGCTGGTTATATGCAGAATAAGATGCCACTTGGAATCGGGGCAGTACATGCACTTATCCAATATTTTCTCAGATTTTTTTTTTTTGAACATAAAAGGTAAAGAAATGCATCTTTTATGGGCATAACAGCCTACAGAAACTTCTATTAATAGAATATGATTTATTTTCCTTACTCGACTGACAAACAGCTGAATTACCTTTTTACTTCAAACTAAAAAAATCCCCTTCTAGAAAAGAGACCAAATCTGGAACAAACCACCCCCAGCAGTACAGGAAAGATGGCCTACTTACAGGGAGCACTGCTACCCCAGCTGTTACGCAGTCACGGTAATACATTTTGCCAAAAAACTACAAGTCATCCTGAGCCGCTGATTGATTGTACAGACCTTTTACCTTTTTAGAAAAGACACCAACTCCTCCTCCTTATGCCTTGCCAGGCCTTTCACAATGAACTTGACGAGGCCTATTAGCTTTCAAATCTAAACGATAGGTATATGATGAGCCAAAAAGCATGGCTTTCTCAGATCTCAGTAACACAAATAGCCATTATTAATTGTCATCTTAGCACACACAAGCAATTAACTTGGTATTTTTGCTAGAAGATGTGATAGTTTGCTTTAATAAAACAAAAGTTGTGTTGTATTCTTATCGCAAAGAAGCCATAGAAAATACCCACTGATGAAAAACAACAACGCAACTGATTTTTGGTACTGGATGTACACCGTAGGAATTCAGATAACTCTTACCTTTCTCTACAGTTTAGCCAAGGTCTAATTTCAAAATAAAAACAAACAAAAAAAAATAGTAACCAACAGCCTCCCTTGGAAAACAAAAAACCCTAAACCTCCCCAGATTTAACATTATAACAGCATTCTCCATCTAACAAGCTGATCGTCCATTTTAAGATACTCCAACAATGGAGTAAGCCTGAATGGTTTTGTCTGCATAATATTACTAACTACCTCCTGGAACAAAACTATATTCACTATTGTTTCTAACTACTGTATTCTGGACAGAACAGGAGGAACTAATGGCAATGGCCACTCTGAGACAAAACAGACAAATTTTATCAGAAGATTATCAGAGGTCATAAGCATCTACAAACACCAATCCTCTGTTTTTATCTCTTAGCTGCATTTCAGGAGCAAGAGAGTGAACAGTCTATCGCCTTTAGTCCCATGACACATCTCATGACGACACTCTGTTCTTTAATTAAAGAGAACTCTGGGACTGCTGTCGTTTATGCCACGGGACGGTAAGAGTGCTGTGCAGACTGCACCCCAGCAGGATGAATGCACAAGCCGTGGCCGTCAGCTGCGAGCTGGGAAGGGGGAGTCACACTCTTGCTAATGCGACTGGATGGCACTGGGTTACTGTTATTTATTAGCTGCATGATAAGCATAATTAACTGCCACTGAGACACCTCCTTGTTTCCAGATGTGACCTTTCCCATTTTTCTTCTCTAGCTCTTTCCCACCGTATGTGAAGTCAAGGCCTTCACATAGGGCCTTGACTCACGTTACTGCCAGTACAGTACAAAACCTGCTCCGTGTTAGCATCGTCCCTGGTGCTTCATGGACAAACCAACAAAGTATACTACAGCACTGCTGATGTACCACCGTATTTCCCATGCCAGTCTGGATGAAAGGACTCCCCAGCAAAGCAAGTGAGCAGGGCTACATTAAAAAATAGTTTTGCTATGTCCCCTTTCACTTGACTTGATTTATCTTTTATGACTCCTGCATTAAGAAAAACAACAAATCCTTCCTGCAGTAAGCTATCTGGCTGCAAAATAAAGGACTCCACATTCTTCAGTCTTATAATTATTCTAGAGCCTTGGCCAGAAAATAAGAATTATTCATTCCTGGTACTGGTTGTGCTTTTGTTATTGTCCCTTAACAAATCTGTACAATGCCTTAAGGCCACCATTAAGGCCTTGATTTCAGTGGAGGGCTTTTCATCAATATTATAAAATAGTAAGTAATCCGTTGAGGATCTCAATTTGTTGTTGCAGAATTACACAGCTTATCTGGCATGGCAAAGAAACTGTAAAATGGATGAAAGCTTTTTGGTTTTAAGTCTGAGATTTTTGCTAAAATTTGACATACAGATGTGGACGAGAGGAAAGTTGCTGCTGCTTTCAGTGACATTCATGAGCTTTGTCTCTGCCATGTGTTGGTACTTTCTCTTTTGTTATCTGAGAAACACCACTAAAACAGATCTGAAACTACTTCTTCATCTCTGTAAGAGACTTTCAAACAACACAATGATGGATCAATAATTTGTCTGGATGTGGTGTGATGGTGTAGCAAAAAAAATCAGAGTGCAACATTCAGATACTGACATGAGAAAATAAGTGCCTTTGTGATATCAAAGTCCTTGTGATAAAAAGATTGATATGCTGGAAAAAAAAAGTACTAGCAATTTTGCAGAATATAGTGACCTTATTGACATGACAGTCTCAGGTCCAATTAAATTAATGAAAAGTATTTCACATCTATATTTATCTCAGGTCCCTCACTAAATTTACTAGCACCATCTAGATTTTATTTTATTTTTTTTGTCACTGGAAAAACTCAGGGATGCCATTTTAATATAACTTGCATAAAATGACCAATATTTTCAAAATGGAAATAAAGTAAGACCTTTGCCTTTCAAGCAGACACTTTGGGTAAATCTCCATTTCTAAATTTTACCTTCATTCATTATTTTAATTGAAAGCTGTGGTGAATAGGTGAAATATTCTTAAGCAGACAAAACAGCTGGCAGTTTTTATATACATATATTTATGAATCCTAAGAAAGGAACAGCATTTTTATGCTGCTCCTCAAACGGCATGCTGAATAATAAGTTCATAATAAAAATAAAGAGAACAGAAATAATATTTTTTTCAGAAGTTTTGCATCCAGTTTTGGTGGCGTTCACTTTCACAAAATAAAAGAGATGTTTCTAAGACTCAAAGAGAAGCAAGCCCCCAGATTTGATTAGGTATGTTCAAGTAGTTCTAGCAACTAAATAGAAAGATGAGAGCGGTCCTTGATGCTTGAAAAGACAGAGCAAATGTGCAAAACACTGACAATGATGGTATAAAGACATCACAGCAAAGGGCAGAAAATAAATACTCATTTGTCCTGCACAGTACGCCTTCTAATTGGCTGTGTGCATGGACTGGCCGAGCTGCTATGCTGGGGTGAGCCACAGGTTACTGGGCTCATTGAGCATGGATGCAACTAATGACCATTTTGATTTTAAATGAAGGAACGCAGAAGAGAGGGATGTGACACCAAAGTTTTTAAAACAGACTTCTACAAAACAACAAAGTCGATTACTGATTGTGCTCAAAAAAGGATGGAGAATTTTTCACCATCATTACCAAATTCATAATATCTGTGGCTTATGTAAAAGATTGTTACCCTGAGTACTGAAATCATGTGCTTCCTGGCTGAAGTCATTTACATGAAATAAAAACCTCGAGGAAGGTTTTTTCCCTCCCTTTCCTTTTATTGAAGTGTCCAAGTTGCCTAATCACACTGTAGGTTTTTCAATTCCATCTGAACAATCCAAAATACGAAATCGTTCAAGTCAAAATGCAGAGTACAATGACATAAATAATTCAGTAAAGCAATTTTAGAAGCAGTTTCCCTCCCCTTTTTTTAAACTACGGAAATGACATTGAGCATGTCACAACTGTAACAATTAAAAGGAACAAATCCATTCTAGATTTACAAAAGCAAGTAGCCTAGCCTGAACATTCACAGAAGTATCACATATACTCAGACGAATCTGAGGAAAAAGAAATTTTGTGCTCTCGATGGTCATTTAGAAAGTGACAGTTTTATCAGTTCTTCTATTGTCACAAAACAAACAAATAAACAAAAACCTCACCAAACCAAAAGGGCAATGTTTTTAAATAGCAAGCTAAGGCTGAGCCCCTTATCATGTTCAAGCAAGAATGAAAGATGATAATCCAAATTTTCTAAATACAGAATAATTACAATAGAAGTTGGACTTGTATGTGTGTTAGTTTTCTATACCAGCAGCACACAGTCATAGCTGTAATGTTCTTTATGCTACACTTCAAGAAGCAATTCTCAATCCTCTGTGCACAATAGTTTGTCTATTATTCCTCATTGATGCTGGAGATAACTAACTGGACCCTCGTGATCTACTTTCAACTTGGAACAACTCGGCCTGGGGACACAACCTCATCTTCTGCCTCCACCACAGGCAAGCAGTTCTCCAGCACTGAACCAGGGGAACCTTCTCAGACACCGCCTGCACTTCTCTAAGAGCTTTATGGTGCCCCTGGTACTTTTTTTCAGCTGATAAGCTAGTTAGTTCACGTCTACCTTTACTATAGGGCTGTCCCAGGAACAAATGCAGTGGTGATTGAGTTTAAAGCTGCAATGGGCACTGACAGAACCACGAATTATTATAAAATGTGTGTAGCTGTGTGTATTTTTTAATAGATAGAGTCGTATTACAGCATAGTATTAGGGTGAGATAAAGTAACAACACACTCTATCAGTACGCAGAGATCACTGATGGAAGCTAACCTGCAAATGACTGCAGAAAAACACAGCAAAAGCCACTACAAACCTCATTTCAAAGCTAAATTTGGGGAATGGAATAAATATTATTAAATGACTGTGTTTGATACTTACAGGGTAGCTGACTATTACTTGCTTATTAAATCAAGAAATAGCAGAAGCCATTCTCTCTCCACATACACAAATTGTAACTTGACTTTAATAAGGAAGTTTCTCTTGACTGTCAAAAATAATCTTGAAAATTTTACAGGAAACATTAAAAATAAAAAGTAGAATTAAATGTAATTCACTGACCTTCTTGTAGTCCATTATATTTCCTTTTCCTTGTGCCTTAAAGAGAAAGAGAATATATATATATGTTATTAGCTACTGCAAACTGGAGTTGTGAGAATAGAGGATGCTATTAAAAGACCTACTACTTTAAACATAACTGACTTTCTCTAGGAATCAAATGCAGAAAAAAAACAAAATTCAAGCAAAGGTGTTATCAGCTTGTCCAACATAGTTCTGTTTCAGATGAGAGCTGCAAATGCTCACTGTAATTTTTTATGACATGTTTTTAAACATTTTTTGAATCCAAAATGTTTTGGTCTTAAGAAATCTTGCTGCTTGCACTAATTAATCTCTCCCATGAATTTCTGAAATAAACTATAATTCGTATCATCAACAAGATTGAACTTCTTAAAAGAGAACACTTCTATATTCATAGCAATTTGCACGCAGTTAATAACAAGTCTAAAGCTGATCCTCTCAAAGAGTATGTCAGGACCATGTCAGAACTATTGGACTGACATTAGATATACTAATTATGCTTTTGGTTTACAATTGTATTTATCTCCTAATACATTCAGAAAGGAGCACGAATACATTTAAAGTCCTTCTTGCCCAGATGCAGAAAAGCACATAGTCCAAATTCCTCAATTTTGTCACTGGGTGATATAGAAAAGGGGATGTCTCTGCCTTTCTCACTCAGTGATACTTAATGTTGGAGCCAGAGTGTTCCTGCTTGGCCAAGCTGAAGCGCTTCCCTTCGGTCAAATCCTGCTGTATGATTATCTCCTTGTTCAACTCCAGTTCTTCTCTTTTCAGGCGCATTGAGAAATAAATCACTACTGTTTCTTTCCCTCTAGCCTCCACAACAGAAGCCCGCAAACCTCACTTCTGCTGGAAAGATGCAAATGAGGACCTGGAGAGGTAGCGGTCCTTTCTGGGGACCTAGGAGAACAGCCAAGAAGAGCAGGCCAACTGGCCTAAGGAGAAGAGCTGAGGCCTGCACTGAAGAGGAACACTGTGCGGCAAGCACAGCCTTGAGGAGATGTTGCCAAGATGGCACAGATTCGGAAAATGAATTAATTTTTGTAGGGAGGGAAAAAAATAGAGAAAAAGAACGGATGAGAAAAACTAAGCAACCGTAACAGGAAGGAAAACAGTGGAAAACAAAAGTGATTTCACTGAAGGAGAAAGGGGACTGGTTCACAAAAACTCTTTACTGCTCTTCTTACAGTTCTCCTTAGTAAGAATTCAGCTTTTCTGGAGTGCATATTAAGAGAACAGCCTGATAACATTCAGGACTAGTAAAACCACTGCCAATAACCACTTCCTTGTTTGTGTATTCCCATCCCTCTGATTTGTCAACTTTTATTCATACTGGCTGGATATTACAGCTTCTTCAAAATCTCTCTCGTAGTGATACCGTGTATCAGAACATACCAGAAATGTTCTCTAACAAATGACTGCCTACATGCAGATTCACACTGTAGCAGAGAATTTGCCAGCACGTTTGAGGAAGATGCTTTTTAGTCTTAGCGATACCAGAAAAGGTGTGCTTGGCATGCCTCCTCCTGCACATACGGCATTACAAACAGCAATATTTTCTTATGCTCTACTCCTCTCAAACATTCAATGGCGGTTGCAATTCTCCAAGCAGCACCCTTAGCTAACGTTTCTTAAGCCTTCTTTACTACAATTTGCTATTTTCTTTCTTTTGCCCTCATAGAAGCTTGATCTTTGACTTTTACTGACCCTGATTTCTGACACACAGACTTTCTCCTTTTAAATCAGAGTTCTGCACGTGGTTTAGCTTCATCAAATGTATTAAGCCTGGCTTGCAAGAGGTATGTCCTCTTGTCAAACTTGCACAGATTTCTAGGTCTCACTGCTTGGCTGGGGAGCTCAATTTCAGAGTTGCTGGCACTCTGGGCCCTCAAAGAAAAGCATCTGCTTACCAACATACTGGAGATATGAACAGCCAATTCAGCTTAGCCTTCCTCCTGAATAGCAAAGATCACCATGTGCCAGCAGTGAAGGACAATAATATCATGACATTCTTCATGAATAATGAGGTGGTGTGAAATCAGCTCCCCTTGTGAGGAAGAAAGATCCCTGAATTGCCCGTGAAAAGACTCAAAATGCATCAAATAAGCAGATTGTTTAAGACAATGCTTTTGGAGCAGGTTTTTAGGACTAATATTTTCCAGGATTTTTTCTTTCTCAGATGAGATGGCCCCTCTAACACATGTTCTTAAAACCTGTACTTCAGAAATGCTTGACAAAGCCTTTAGTAAATGCTTTTCTTCCAGTCCTGCTTCTTCTGAGAAGGCTCAGACAGATATGTAGAAAGGTTCAAGGATTATCCAGGCCTAGATGAGATGGTTCTAGCTTCTGACTTATTCCCTTTTTCAATTTCAAATGCAATGGGCTAAGACAGGTTCTATATCTGAGGGATTTTGCTTAATTTCTTCACTCAAACTTTGATCTTTTATACCTCATTGCTTAGATGTTGGATGCTGAAGGTGGAGAATTTTTGTACTTGTCTAGTGAGAGATATCCATACGTGGCTATAAGTGGCCAACCCTTCTGTCTTCTGACCTCTAGAATCCTTCCCGTACTCCTGGGTTATCCACCAAATTTTAAGAATACAAGGCTATCCAAAAGCTCAGTGGGACTGCCTTCACAACTATTTTATCACTTTATCTGAAGATGAGCATTTCTCTGTCCACAGCAGTATTTCCTAGGAACCATTTAGGGTCGGATTTATTTATTTTTATATGCATTTCAGGACTCTACTCCTTTTAAAATAGATACCTGACCAAACAGTTCATTAGGCATTTTAGTTTTAAATGCAAAAAGGGGAAAGATTTTGGCAGTGAACTCAGTGAGAACAGGAGAGATTCTGGTCTTTATGGATGATCATTCATTCATAAAGATACCTGTGTGCACATGCACATACACATATGCACACCTACACTGCCCCAACCATGACAAGACTTCCCTCTGTACATATCCCAAGTCCCTTTTAAGGCAGTCTCTGAATTCCAACCAAATCAGAAATTAATCTTCTCAAAACACAAATTTTCAGTGTTGATGCAGCCTTCCACACCTGGATATCTGGTGTGTTCTGCTCTTTCCAAATCAAGTGACAAGGGGGCTCTTAAAAGGTCTCCAGCTCAGCAGCAGGAAGGTGCATATGGCTGCCTCCGTTTAAAAGCTACTGTGGCAGCAGCGCCTGTGTCTGGACCTCTGATAAGGCAACTGTGGTGGAACAACCACACAAGGTCCTGGGCACTCCACAGCAGTCCAGGCATCCTTGATGAAGACATGTATGAAGGCACTGAGTCCCGGACGCAAGCTTTCTGTGCAGTATACACTGCAGAGGCTCCCAGGTACAATACAGCTCTCTGTCTTCTCTTTCCTGAACTCTAAGACCTCCTGCTAGAGGAGGAAACTGCCATGAGAAGGTGCTACCTTGAACCCATCATACGGATGTTCATACAGACAAACAATTCAAAGGAGAAAGCCGGATTACCTAACAGTAACTACAGGTTCATAATGTGATTTCCACATGCCTAGTCATAACTCAGCTACAAGAAAAACATCTGTCTGACAGGGACAGAGTATATTGTGCACGCTTTGCCTATTTATACCACAGAAATGACACTGCAGAAGAGGGTGGCTTATGAGCATGGTGTTATCTGCCAACATGACAAAGCCTCTGGTTTGAGCGCTTGGCCTGTCTTGAATGTCACATAGTGAATGTGACTGCAGATGATATCTCCAAGAGCTTGTAGTTAATGAAAAGTAATTTTCCCTTCTAAATCATTAGAAGCCAAGAAAGGCTCCTGGACTAGACGTTGCACTTTGTATTTAGCTAAAGTAGCAGTTAGCAGATACTTCTGTGTAGAGCATGTCATTTCTTTTGTTTTTTTTCCTTCAGCAAGAACCATTTCATTGTTTCTACAATGCCCATTTTTGGTATGAGAATTAGCAAGCAGACAGACGGCACTCCTGGAATCCTGAAACCTCCTCTAGATTCTGCAGATGGGAAATGGTTTCAAAGCTTTTATGAAGTGTGCTGTGGTAATACCATTATTCTCCAACTGCAGTCATCCAAATCCATTTACATTCAACTCACACATGAGCCTTGTGTTGAGACGGTAGAATTCCAAAATTTCTCTTCAAATGCTATAAACTATCAGCCCTTAATTCCTCTAATTCCAAATGACAAAAAGTTCATTTTGGTTCATGATTCATACACACACACACTGCACCCCTGCAAGGATGCAGACGCTGCTGAAAAGACTGCGCCTCTTGTTTGTGGTATGTGAAGGCAGGCTGCAACCTGGCCATCATAAATGCAGAGCTAGCAGAAGCTCACACTTCACTCCCTGTGATGCAGAGTTCTGCTTTCAAACCAGGAAGGGAAGGAGCCATCAGCAAGCACATCTTGAAAAAATATGTTTGCACAGAACTAGCTTATTATCAAAGACAGCAAACTTTCTACTGAAGAATCTGTATAACAACAGCAGGAATTTCCACAGTACACTCACAGCTGTTTAGACAGGCAAAACATGTCTGATTGATGCAGGAACACAACAGCATGCTTAATTTTGGCTATTTGTTGGTGTTTTCCCCCCTTTCTCTCCCTGCTGTCTTGTACAGTTACCTAGTTGTATTTCAACACCCAGGAAGCTATTCATAGACCTGAACCCACAGCGCTACATGGTTATGTAAAACAGATATACACTTATGCCCTTCCTCTTTTAAGTATTAGAGGAAAAGACAGCTGAAATAAAAGAAATGAGACTAAGGACATCAGCCAGCTAGATCTCACAACTAATTTGTAGTGGTCATGAAGTCAAGTCCCCCAGGTCTTCTCCCCTCTTGAAAATTACAGCTCCCAGAGCAAAGTTGGCAGAAGGAAATGTGTACATACCTTACAACCACCACAGGACGAAGTTCTTTGCGTTACACTGACAGTAAAAGTAGCTTTAAGCTAAGACATGGGACTTCGCAGAAGTAGTGTGCGACAGACATATGCTCCATGCAAATGAACATGCTTGTTACGCTGACACATGTAAGTTTAATGGAGCTCATTTATCAGCTCCTTTGATTTTACCCTCCCAAAAGCATGAAAGCGAGGTGTTAGAGAGCAGAAGTAACCTTTGTATTGTCTTCTCTGTTGTCAGTTTCTGGGTTTCTCTGCAGATTGAGAGCATAGGAATGGAAGAGAGATACAAATAGCAGAACTATGAAATGCTAAACAATGTTTTAATTTACCTCTCTGATTTGCTTAATCCATGCATCCCTTCCAAGGAATTCCTGATGAAGGACTGCAGGAGCACAATTCAAACTGAAGGCCATGATGTCACTAGAGCTTTCTTTAACAAATGGCTGAAGGTCTGAATGTAGCTGAAAGAGAAAAACATCTTTCTTGTGTTTCCAGCCTACACATTTACATCCCGCCATCAATTCAAAGTCCATATCCTGACTCTATACCTACTTGCCATTTTCTGCTTTGACACTTGTTATTTTGGATGCACTTCAAGTTTGGGGGAGGGAGAGGAAGAGGGAAAAGCACTGCAGTGACAGAAAGCTGTGGTGAAGATAAATATGTAGAGTACCTCCGAAGAAATATGTGAAGGACAGCTTGCACAGCTGGGCAAGCAGTGGGACAGACAGGTACGGAACTGTGGAGTGGAAGGAAGTGGACAAAACATAAAGGAAAGAATGATCTAGTCTTTGGTGGAAAGAAGACTTTTTTCATCTGTGAAGGTAACACATTCTATTTTTCAGAACCTGATGAAGCTGATGCAGTATGATCTACTTTGTGACAAAGTAAACAGAATCTCAGAATCCTCTAGGTTGGGAGAGACCTCCAAGATCATCAAGTCCAACCTCTGACCTAACACTAACAAGTCCTCCACTAAACCATATCCCTAAGCTCTACATCTAAACGTCTTTTAAAGACCTCCGGGGATGGGGACTCAACCACTTCCACGGGCAGCCCCTTCCAATGCCTAACAACCCTTTCAGTAAAGAAGTTCTTCCTAATAACCAACCTAAACCTCCCCTGGCGCAACTTTAGCCCATTCCCCCTCGTCCTGTCACCAGGCATGTGGAAGAATAGGCCAACCCCCACCTCGCTACAGCCTCCTTTAATATACATGTAGAGAGTGATACGGTGGCCCCTGAGCCTTCTCTTTTCCAGGCTGAACAACCCCAGCTCCCTGAGCTGCTCCTCATAAGACTTGTTCTCCAGACCCCTCACCAGCTTCGTTGCTCTTCTCTGGACTTGCTCGAGCACCTCGACGTCCTAACTTTACATAGCTAGTAGCTTTCTATGAAAATCATGTAATCATTTATATACAACTGTGTTAGTCCATAGTGAAAGCATTAATATTAAAGCATATGCAAAATATTACAGCTACAGTTGCACTACAAGCAGTTTATTCATAGAGTTGTACCTCGTAATAGCATATAGTGGTATTTCTGTGGCAGCAAAGTTGTGCTTTAAAAAACCACTTCCTTTTCCTGGAGGAACTAGAAACTGTCTAAATCAACTGAGCAGAAGTGGATGGGAGGTCTGCTTGCCCATCTCAACCTACATCTGTATCTGCAAGTAGTGCAATACAGAAGGAGTGGATCTGCAGGGCAAAACAAGAGTACTGAGAGCCTGAGTTTCTACACTGTGTTTTGTTTTAGACTAGCTCTAGCTGTGGACTGAAAGACTTCCAACGGCTGGAGAACAAGGGAAATTAAGCACACACAGACATTTTCCAGTCACTGTCTCACCTCAGCATGAGGGAGGTCAGAGGCCCTCTCTGGGAAAACCTACTGCAGAGGTTTAGAATCAGAGAATATCCCCAGCTGGAAGGGACCCACAAGGATCATAGAATCATAGAATGGCCTGGGTTGAAAAGGACCTTAAAGATCATCTAGTTTCAACCCCCCTGCTCTGGGAAGGGTTGCCAACCACTAGAGCAGGCTGCCCAGAGCCACATCCAGATTGACCTTGAATGCCTCCAGAGATGGGGCATCCACAACCTCTCTGGGCAACCTGTTCCAGTGCCTCACCACCCTCTGAGTGAAAAACTTCCTCCTAATTTCTAACCCTAATCTCCCATCTTAGTTTAAAACCATTCCCCTTGTCCTATCCCTATCAACACATGTAAACAGGCAATTCCCCTCCTGTTTTACACTCCCTTCAAGTACTGGAAGGCCGCAATGAGGTCTCCCCACACGGAGCCTTCTCTTCACCGTATCACTGAGTCCAACTCCTGGCTCCATGTAGGACCACCCAAAAATCAGACTATGCCTGAGGCTCAGTGCCATGACCACTGCCCTGGGGAGCCTGTCCCAGTGCCCGACCACCCTCTGGGTGCAGAACCTTTCCCTAACCCCCAGCCTGACCCTCCCCTGTCCCAGCTCCATGCCATTCCCTCAGGTCCTGTCGCTGTCCCCATGGAGCAGAGCTCAGCGCCTGCCCCTCCGCTCCCCTCGTGAGGGAGCTGCAGGCCGCCATGAGGCCTCCCCTCAGCCTGTTCTTCTTTAGGTTTAGACTGCTACTGTCCTCATCTGGTTACCTCCCTCCTTGTCCGTCACCTACCCCCTCCTTGAAGTTGCCTCCACTGAGTTTAGTCAGAAGGGAACACATGCAGATACTTCAGCCACAGGTACAAACCCCTGCGTGGTGGCAGCTGAAACCCAACACCTGCATCCTTCTTCAGCTCCTGCTGGGACTTTCCCCTAGACTTTAACAGGGGGACTTTAACAGAGCCTTGAATGAAACGAGCCACATGGCTAGAAGTGTAACTGTGCCAATTCATCAGCACTGTTCATACCAGCAGTTTCTGCAAACATTTTTAAACCAGGCAGCAGCCACAACTCTCAACACCACTGACCTACTGGCAAAGGTTTCCGGCATAGTGCTATTACAGAATAGAGCTCAGGAGCAACACATCTTACAAGTCTTTCCATTTTTAAGATCCCAGAATGAAAGAAAAAGGTGTACCTTATGACTCATAGACATGTGCTTTCCGTACTGAAATGCCATGTCCTGAATCTCAGCGCTGTGCTTTGCTAATTCCATTGCAGCCTGGCAGCTCTTCGCCAGCAAGGCACTATGTGACAGGAAAACCTGCTCCTTCCACGTAGATATTCCGATGTCATCTGTAAGACAGTTCTCCTGCAAATGAAAGGAAGGTGAAAATGAAAACACCAAAACTGCAACTGTGTCAGCTTGTGGAAGTCAACAGCGTGGCACAGAATAACACCACACATGGGGAGTTACAAAACTCTGGGTGCCAAGGTGCCAACGAGAAGGGCACTCTTTTGGGGATGGGGAGAGAAAAAAATAAATAAATGAAAGAATAAACATGCCAGCAAACAAATTCTTAATTTTCTGCTCAAAAAGAACAACCCACAAAATATGTGGAGCTGTCAATAGAATCCACATAAATCCTTTTCTTAATGACTGTATCAACACCTTGAATGTTAATAGTCAATTAGATTGCTCTGGAGGAACTGGGTAGAAAAAAGAAGGAAAATTAAAAAAAAAAAAAGAAAAAAAAAAGAAAAAAGAAAAGTAGATCTGCACTTCATCACTGTCATTTGAGAGGTCACTGTGATTTCTTCCTTGCAGTAAAAAAAAATAAATAAAATAAAATAAAAAAGAACAAAAAATGCTTATATAGCTTCATTGGAAAGATGAATAGCAGTGATGGATTCCTATCTCTTCCCTCCCATATTAAGGATGAGGAAAGACTGAAAGTATTTAAAAATAAATAAATAAATATAGCCCTGCTTTAGAAATGTCAGGTATTAATTTTCCCAAGGGACTGATAGAGATCTCAGTGATGCCTCCAGTGAACTTTGTCACCTTGACTGTTAACGTCAAAGATGCTTAACACTTCTTAAAATCCTCTGTATCCAAAACATTAATTTGAATTGCTTTCCACAAAATGGAAATGTGTGTTAGTTAACACGTACCCAGGTTTCTTCCCCCAAACCTCAATCCAATTGTATCAACATTTTACTATTTTACTAAAGGGTCTTTACAGCTAGACATGACTTGAAATCTTTCCCATATACCCATATTACCGTCACACCTGTAGGTATTCTCTAAAGAAAGGAGGGCGGAAAAAAGAGAGAGAAAAAAAGACCAGATTGTTTTGCTTAGAAAAAAACTAAAAGCGATGAGAAACTAGAAGAAAATTCAAGCTATATATCTTAAAATAATTGTAATTTCTCAGTTCAGTCAAATCTATAGCACACACTAAGACAAAACATTTTCTTAAAGAGTAATTTTAAATCTTCCAATATAACAAGTCTTTTCCTTCAACGTGATGTCAATTAAATTACTTAGAAATGAGTAAGTAGTAATTCTGTGTGACCCTATAATTTTCTCACAAGGTCTTATCTGTGATGAAATTGGTAACAAATGAAATAGAATCCATCCGCACAGGTCTAATTTTCCTCCCTTATGGATATCACCCAAAAGTGCTGCGTTACAAGGGAGAGGATAATCTGAGACTAATGGAAAAGAGTAGGAGGATTCTGCAATGCCAAGTAACACAGCGCTGTATCAAAATGCCGTTGCTTGCAGACATACTATTAACTTCTACAAGGAACGGGAAGAACAGAGAAACCACATGTTTGCTATTATGCATGTGATAACTTACAAAGTCAAGCCTGAACTTTCCTCGTGTTTCGTTTTACTGTAGTATTTTTGTTTTAATATCTTAACTCAGCCCAGAGCATGTGCAAATTCCCATGACTGGCAAAATGTCAAAATGAGCATTTAATTCAAGTAGTTTCCTATGTATCGAGCTGCTTTTTTTTCCACTCAGATATAGATCAATTTATTTTAAATTTAAAATCAGGAGCTCTTGGAAGACGCAACATAATCTTTTCCTTAACAACCAATCTGCTCTTAGAAAAAAACAGAATTTACTAAAATTTGCTGGATGGTACTAGAAATTGGCAGTGATTTTTATAAGTACTTGTTTTAAATCCAACCAAGACAAAAATGCTCTAGAAAGGTATCCTGACGTAATTCAATAACTTGAAAGGCTTTCCGAACACCTTCAACTTACAATTTTTAGCTTGCCTGAACCTTTGAACAGTAACAGAAATGCAGACATTATCAAATATCAGCTGCAGGAACTGAAGCAGCTTAAAGAGTCATTCAAACTAGGTGTGCACAACAAAATTAATTCCACGATATATTACAAAAATATTTCCTTTTTAAACAAGTTGAAATTTCATCACATAATTGGAAGTGATGGCATAACAAGCTACTATCCGCTCCATGAGCATCATGTAAGCTTCAAGCATCTAAAACAGACATCAAGCTTCAAAAAAATTACAAAAAAATGAGACATTATAAGATACAGTATTAGTCTTAAAAACATAGGTGTTGTGAATCTGTGGGTACAGAAAGAAGCAAGGTCGAAAAATGAATTGTGTCCATATGGATCTGCTTTAGCATATGAGCTTGCACACCAAAACATAGCTGATTTTCATCACAGAAAGTCTTATGACCACATAACTCTAAAGCTTCTGCTTGTTAAGAGGGCAGGAGCAGACACAACCTTTCTTCAGCAAAAATTTCCAACTAACTGAATGCCATTTTTTCCCAAAGATAACTCTCACGTTATACCACTGTTCAAAAACGACACTGTATTTGCAAGTCAGGTAAGGCAATAGCTAAACATTATTTTAGAACTTCAAGGGAAAAAATAAACTAGCTCCAGATTCCAAAGTCTGAGAAATCTGAAGTACTGGTGATGCTTATTATTTTTACAGAATTTTTTACTGTTTTATAAACTTTATTTATTTTTTTTTTTTAAGTCAGCAGGGATAAAGATGGCAGTAGGTATCAGCAAGCCCAAAAGATTCCTAGTGAGTCTTTCACTCCAAGTAAAAGCCTTTTAAACTCACCAAAATCAATTCTGGCTGTAGTTGACAGTGCTCAGACATTTGATTAACTAATGCCTACAGACTGACCTCATTAAAACGTTCTGCCCCCAAGAAATGGGTCTAGATCCCAACCAACTTTCCTGCTGCTTGGGTAGCAGAAGCTGGGTGAAGAGACAAATCCCTCAGCATCTCCCAAAGAAATCAGCCAATTCCAGGTCCAAATACAGTTCGGGGAATACTGGCGTGGGAGTATGGTGAGAATATTTGAACCCGCCTTGGTCAATCACTACTTCTGTGTGAGTTATGCTCAACTGAAATGGTCCTCAAGGGTCTAATAGCAGGTCTTTGCTTTTCTTGTGTACATATTTTGATAAATCACCCACAATTTGAAAACTTCAAGAATCAGTGTTTTAAAACTGAGTTTTTCAAAGCAGTAACTGCAAATGGGAAATTAGGAACAGCTGAGGGTGCTCCCACTTTTATTAATGTCAAGGTCAGTTACTGCTTTGTGAGAAATTGGCTAGTTGAGGTTTTTCTGTTAAGCTATTACTATAATTTAAATCCGGTCTGAAACAATCACCCCAAGCAACAGGAAACAGAAAGAACTCTCAGAAAATGAAATCACGGGACAAAATATGTGATCAGAACCATCAGGAAGGGCAGCTTTTAGTAGCTGCAGTAAAATGCATCCCCAGTGCAAAAGTGGCACTTACAATAACTCAGTTTGATTTGTCACACCAGAGAAGATGCTTATACGCAGTCCAGCTGAAAACATAATTCAGGAAAACATGAATGAAAACTCTAAGAAGCACACAAAATCATTTGCAAAAACAGGAAGGAGTAAAAGTCAAAGGACTTTTCACTTCAGATATAGTTTGTATGAAGGGAAGCTTTATTTTAATACGATGGCAGCTCTTTCTTTGCCATCTGCTGTTGCACAAAATGATCAAAATGTCTGAACCACTTATATACCAAACTTTAGTTCAATTTTCCGTGGGCAAATAATCCACATAAATACAGAGAAATACTCTGAAATAGTGCTAGCATTTAAAGGTTTTAAATTAGATAGTTCAAGAATTGCCATTTTACATAAATAAACCCAATACAGACATGAGTGTCTCTATAGCAAGACTCTGCAAAACATCTTGCCCATGTTTCTCGTAAGCTTTAAACAGATGTATTCCTGCTTGCTGAACATCACAGGACGTGTTTTATTGGTCTGTTAATACACGTCTTCAGTGGTTTTGGAGGAAGAAGGGAGACTGCAAATTGGTCGATAAAGCATGCTACTGACTACCTAATAATTTTACTGTGAAGGAAGTAAAAATAAAAAAAAAAGAAAAATCATAATAAATTAAAATATCCACATCTGTTAGTTTTAAATCACTCTGGAAAAGCTTAGCATTTAAAGAACAAAGCAGTAAACAAATAGCGTTAGCCTTTTTTCTAGCTATGATTTCTACCCACTCCCTCCCCCTGACACATTTACCTACTCTTCGCAGATGCTCTTTACTCAGATTCTGCATTTTATCATTCCCTTTTGTCTTGCAACAGAGATATTTTTTAAAGAAAAGCCCTGACTGCTGCCCTGCTAAAAGGTCATTTACATTACTCAAAATTAAATTGATTTACTTTCTATGGTAAAATTTATAATAAGTAATGGATTTGCTAAGACAGACTCATAGCACTCCAGCTGATGAACGTATGCAGAATCCCAGAACATTATTCCTCAAAGCAGGACCGGTGACCAAACATCAAAGAACGGCTTTGCAGGTAAGTAACAAATACCTGTTAATTCTCTATTTGGTACAATGACTACTTGCCACTAGTACATTTCTTTCCTTACTTGTTTTACATAGGAATTCTATCCAATTTTCAAACAATTACCCTGAAAATTTCCCAAATACCTAGCAGCTCATCTAGCCATCCGAAGAACGTAACTGAAATAGTATTATATAACAGTCTCGTTCTGACACTACAAATGAGTTTTGGTAATGCACATCTAGCATCAGCTAGAATACTCTGGAGGTGAGAAAAAAAGAACACTGCCGATTCCCACGAAGATCTGTAATGCTTCGAGACTGCACGAATGGTCTGCCAGGTGACACACAAGAGCCAACACACAAGTTCTGTTCTCATTCTGCTGCTTGACTTTGAGCTTCCACATATTGCTCTTCCCATTTATGTGAAGGGATAGAGACTTCAAAGTATTCATCATTAGTATTTCTTAACTGATCTGGGATATTAAGACAGAAGGTGAGCTAGCAAATATTTTAGACGCCTTCACTCTTTTAAAAGTAGGAAACAGACACAGTGCAATGTTTTTTCTATTAAAAATACATACCACAATCATAACTGAGGGCCAGATAAGACAGCTCTGCACTCACTAAAGGCATGTATTTTTATTTCCAAATCAGACCTAGATGTAGGAGAGGCAGATGGGAACCAGAAGTGTCCTTTACTCAAAGAATTTTGGGTTCTGAGATGGGACTTGGCTCACAAAGCTGCAAAGATTCATCATATCGCCCCTTTCTGCTCCAGCTTACATGCCAGAATGTTAGCTTAAGCCACTAATGCAGTGTCTTAAACCACAACAGCTATTTGCTACTTTGAAGATGAGTGGTGGCCCTCACCTTCAGGCTCTCTTCGCAACCAAAGTCTACACTTTATAGCTTGGATTCTCACGGCAAATACAGATGAAAAGCTAAATATTTCATCTTTATTTTCCCCCACTTTATACAGATCTAATGACTCATTATGCAGACACAATGAAGAATGACCGAACAGAACATACTACAGCGAGATGGCTGCAGGACTGCATGTAGTTTTATGGAGAGAAAAGGGGTAATGAGAGCTGTCAAATGATTATACCCGTTACACGTCAGGAGTAAATAAGGTCAGTCCTGTCAGGTCAAAGGATCCTCTCAATTTTCTTACAGAGTCATCTAAATGAAACAAACTGAAAATAAGCTATCGGGTAAACATGGACTTAGGGTCTCATAAAAGAAATGTGAAAAAAAAAGAAATGAAAGAATAAAAGAAAGAAGAAAGAATAAAAGAAAAGGTGAATTTTGCTGAGTTATTTTTGTCTAACGTAAAAGATAAAACCATCTAGGTATACATCTAGCAAAGCTCAAACAACCCAGTGCTAAACAAGAAAATAAGAAATTATACTATTTTATGCTACTCAGAACCTTGATAACAACTGTAATAAAGGCATATTTAACATATGCCATAAGCACAACTTTCCTGCCTAAAAAAGAAAAAGGAAAAGAAAAAAAAAAAAAAGAAGATATCCTTCTGCTTTTCTAAATTTAAGAATTCCCAGCAAAGAAAATACCATTATAACATCCCTGTGCCCTACTGCTAAAAGGAAAGCAAGCTTGACATTTGAGACTTAGTTGCAGGGTAAATTAAAGCATTTGTCTTACCTCCAGGAAACGTAGTTCAGATTTTGGCTTTGGTCAAATTGCAGTTAGTGATGGAAGGAAGAGGCACAGAAGATACAAATAAGACTAATAGCTGACTTAGTCCATTTTGCAATCTTTGCTAAAGAGATATTCAGCACATGAAAGGGACACTGCCTCAGCAAAACAGTGCGAGGAAAGCAGCAGGGATACGTCTACTATACAATGTGGAACTACATTTCTCAAAGGACAAGATCAAAATAAAAATGAAATAGACACCACAGTTGTTTGTTCTGGGTCTCATCAGGCCACACATAACCTATTATAAAGACTAAACTTCAGACACTGTCAATGTAATTTTCAGTACCTACTATGCCATCACACTAATTGTGTTTGGAATTAACTGTGTTCCTCTTAGGAAGGGTGTACTGCACTTTCATCTTCTGTTAGACAGAAAAAGTCACTGAAACAAAATAAGCCTTTTGTATTGGTAAGCGGGCCAGGGTAGGGTAAACATCATGCAGCTGTGCTTAGTATATCTCACACTTTCCCTGCAATCTACACATGGAGTGGTTCAGTAATGCAATAGAAAATAATTATTTTCTAGCTACTCTAAGATGATATAATTATTCCCTGTCAGGACAGTCAGCTCAGCACTTTGCCAAATGAAGAAAAAGAAGACTAAAACCTTCTGCAATGGCAAGAGCCCAAAGAGTCTACACCGTTTCTCATTTATACAGGGCCCATTGTTAAAATAAAATAGTCTCATTGCTGAGATGAACTAGTAGAGTTTTACTTCTACCCACAGACAAGCAGTTCCTATTTTTTAAATCTGATGTATCTGGAGTTTAGCTGTATTTAGAACCCTGTTTGAATATGGAAAATACAATTTTAAAAATTCTTTGCAAAAATGTCAAAGATGCCAGATATTTTACCATTTAGCCACAAGCACAGTCCTGTGAGCACCGCCAAAGGCTGAAGTTCTGCTTATTCTTGGATTAAACACAGGAGGTGCAGGAGCACTGCAAAGTGCTCAGTGGCTCCGAGCACAGCATCCCCTGGCCAGTGCGGTTGCCTGGCCAGCCCATGGCCCATTTATCTCCCAAAAGTGCCATCACTGCCCTCCTGCTACAAGTCTTCATCTTGTCAGAGGAAAGAGCTCAGCTGACCAACGTGACCGATTCCTACCTAACTGATTTCAACCAAAAGAAGATGGATATGCTGAAGCAAGGTTGGTTGAAGTAATGTGCCTTTCTTTAAGTAACAGTCTTCATGGCCCAGACATAGCTAAACTGATGGCACATCGACAGCCCAATGCTCTTCTTGTACACTGTGATTTTGGCAGGTGTACAGCCACCAATGCAGGTACCCACTGTGGCTCTAATCCATACGATGAGAGCTTCTACTGAGTTCTTAATTTATCTTGCTGCACATGTGCAAGATGCATCCATGTAAGATGTACGAAGAGCAGCTGAGATCACTTGGCCTGTTCAGCCTGGAAAAAGAGGAGGCTGAGGGGAGACCTCATTGCAGTCTACAGCTTCCTCATGAGGGGGAGTGGAGGGGTAGGTGCCAACCTATTCTCTTTAGTCACCAGTGGTAGGACCCATGGGAACGGTGTCAAGCTGTGACAGGAGAGGCTCAGGCTGGACATCAGGAAGACGTTCTTCACTGAGAGGGTTGTCGCACACTGGAACAGGCTCCCCAGGCATGTAGTCCCAGCATCAAGCCTCTCAGAATTCAAGAAGCGTCTGGACTGTGCACTTAGTCATATGGTCTGAATTTTTGGTTAGACCTGTGCGGAGCCAGGAGTTGGATTCGATGATCCTTAGGGGTCACTTCCAACTCAGGATAATCTATGATTTCCTTGAACACCCCCAGGGACAGTGACATCACCACTTCCCTGGGCAACTTGTTCCAAGGCCTGACCACTCTTTCTGAGAAGAAATGTCTCCCAGTTGTTTTAACTGTTAGAGAGTAGTGCTCTTTGTTCATTTCTTTCTTTTAATTGTTGAAGAGTAGGGGCGTGACGTTTCCCTTTTTCCACTCACCACTAACATCGCCCAACTGCCAGGACTCGTCAACTATGATGGAGAGAGGCTTGGCAACTGCATCAGCCAGTTCCCTCGGGACCCTGGATTCATGTCATCAGGTCCCACAGACTTGTACCTGTTTAGATTCATCAGCAGGTCTCAAACCTGCTCGTCACGTACAGTGGGTGGGACTTTGATCCCCCAGCCTCCATCTATGGCTTCATGGAAATGAAAGACTTGGGAAGCCTGTCTAACAGTGCAGATGGGGGCAAAGAAGCTGCAGAGTACCTCAGCCTTCTCCACATCTGTCCTTACCAAGTACGCAGCTAGAGAAACTCACTCCTAGGATAAGAAAATAGACACCTGTGATTGCTTACACACTCCTATTTTCACCCCTCGGTCTATTTTCACAAATGTTAAAGGCGCATGGTGGCCCTCGGGGACTCCTCCTCTCACCCCCGCACAGCAGCCCGAAGGAAGCCGGGTCCTCTCTTGTGCTCTTCCTTGCGGCTCTGTGCAGAAGGGAGGCCATGTGTCGCACAAGGGCTGGGGGATGGGAAAGAAGCACTCACACAACCCCTGAGAATTGGCAACAGAGTGGTTTATTGCCGGGACCTCTTGCAGGTAAGCCTGTGGGATGCCCATGATGTTTGGGGGCTCCAAGCTAATGCTTGGGATGGAGCCTGCGCGACAATGAGTAGGGGGCTGGCCGGGCACTCCGGCGACGCTGTTTTTGTGCTCGGATGGCAGAGAGCAAAGACGCGCTGCGGTAGTCCCAGGTCTGTTCTGGCCGAGGTGGATCCACTTCCATCAGTTCCTCCATGTTTTGTGCTGGATCCACTTCCATCGGTTGCTCCATGTCTGCTGGTGGATCCACCTCCATGGGCTCCTCGGTGTTGGGCAGAAGCCTAAGCCAGTCCTTGCCTGGGACTGCCCAAACGCGATGCCTTCCGTCCGTAAGGTTGCCAGGACGGGGTGCCGAACCACGGGGTTGTCCAGGTCCATGCCTATGTCCAGTGTCAGGTTGATTTCTGTGCGTGGGTCCCACATTGCCGTCTGGTTTATGGCCCTGGCTGGGTCCCGTGCTGTGGTATGGATGATAGGCATGCCTGTGCTCCCTGCGGCTGTCTGCCTGATCCTGCCTTCGCCCCACGCTGCTGTTGCGCCAATGGTAGGGCCGAGGCCTGCAGTCGCTGTATGGATGCCGGGAAGGACGGCGCACTGCTCCGAGTGGCTGATGACCAAGCCCGTCCTTGCTTGCGACTGGCCGCATGGGATGCCTTCCATCCGGGAAGCTTTGAGGCCGGGCTGCTGAACCAGAGGGCTGTCCACTTTCACATCTAGGTCCCATGCCACTGTGCCTTTGATTTCCATGCATGGGTCTGACGCTGCCGTCTGTGTTTCGGCCACGGCTGGGTCCCGCACTGTGCTCCGGACGACAGGCACGCCTCTGCTCCCCGCGGCTGTCTGCCTGATCCTGCTGCCTTCGCCCCATGCCGCCGTTGTGCCAATGGCAGTAAGGCCCAGACCCCCTGTCGCTGTGTCGTTGCCGAGGAGGACTGCGCACGGCCCGGAGTGGCTGGTGATCGTGCCCGTCCCTTCTTGGGACAGGCCGCAGGGGATGCCTTCCATCCGGGACGTTTCCAGGCTGGGGTGGTGAACCACAGGGTCGTCCGCTTCCACACCTCGTTCCCATGCTGTTCGCTTCATTGCCACTTGTAGGTCTCACGCTGCCGTCTGTGTTTCGGCCACGGCTGGGTCCCGCTCTCTGTTGTGGCCTACAGGCACGGCTGTGCTCCCCGCGGCTGTCCGGCTGACGCTCCTGCCTTCTCCCCACGCCGCCGTTGTGCCACTGGGAAGGCCCAGGCCCCCTGTCGCTGGATGGCTGAGGGGCCGGCCTGTTCCCCGCATCGTTGCGGTGCCAATGGTACCGCTTATAGGTGTCTGTGGGCTGGGTGACAGAGCTCCCTTGGGCACTGGTGTCTGCTGTGCCGCCGGCGCCCTGCCTCTGCCCATGACGCTTCTTCTCAGCTGCCTTCTGGCTTGGTGCTTGCTGGGACTGCATCGCTGTCCCCTCACACCAACGAGGCTGCCTCTCGCCTTGCTGCTTCGGGTCTTCTTCCTGCCGCACAAGCTGGCAGTCAGAGTGCCCAGAAGCTCAGCGAGTGGCGGGCCAGCGGCAGGGCTCCTGTTTTATAGGGCCCGCAGCAAGGGCAGGGCAGTGGTGGCCACTGTGACCTCAGCAAGCCTCTGTGACGGAGTGGCCCACGCGTGGCCAAAGGCGGCTGTGTTGGGAGCAGCCTGGAAGATGCCCTCACGCGGGAGGAGGAGGAGGGTTGGGGGGGCTGAGGGCCCCTTTTCTGGGGCTGGCTCCCCCAGGCCTTTTGGCTTGCCAGAGAGAAAGGCTGCCCCTCGGCCACAGGAACTGCCCTCCACCTCCATCCTGTGCCCTGGGTTTATTTTCAACACTGTTTTTTAGGTAATTTCATTCTATTCTTTACAGAAAAGAACAGAAGCGAGGTGCATCTTCAGCCCTAATTCCCATGTGCGCTTTGTGCTCTGAGTGAAGAATTTTCTTCCTCACATCACATCTAATCTCTATCTTCCCTCCATTTGTTCAAAGCCATTACTCCTTGTTCCATCGCTACACTCCCTGAGAGAGTCCCTCTCCAGCTTTCTTTTAGGCTACTTTTATGGGTTAGGTTAGGTGGCAAACCTGCAGGACATGGCAAATTGCAGCCTTATCTACCATGTTCCACATGTTCCACATGACGTTTTCCAGCTCAGGCTCTAGCCTCTCATCAGTGTAACATAGAATCATAAGGGTTGGAAAAGACCTCCAAGATTATCTGGTCCCACCCAGAAAGAGAGTTCCCATCTGGGAATGAGGAGGCTGAGGGGAGACCTCATTGCAGTCTACAGCTTCCTCATGAGGGGGAGTGGAGGGGTAGGTGCCAACCTATTCTCTTTAGTCACCAGTGGTAGGACCCATGGGAACGGTGTCAAGCTGTGACAGGAGAGGTTCAGGCTGGACATCAGGAAGACGTTCTTCACTGAGAGAGGGTGTCGCACACTGGAACAGGCACCCCAGGCATGTAGTCCCAGCATCAAGCCTCTCAGAATTCAAGAAGCGTCTGGACTGTGCACTTAGTCATATGGTCTGAATTTTTGGGTAGACCTGTGCGGAGCCAGGAGTTGGACTTGATGATCCTTAGGGGTCCCTTCCAACTCAGGATATTATCTGATTCTATGATTCATACTGCAACACGGCAATAGTAAAACAGAGCTGCAAGCTACATACACAGCAAATACAAGTGTATTCATAACTTTTTGAGCATTTCTGGAAATGTCCAGATTTCACAGGTGTCATAATGGCATTACTGCTAGAACTTACTAGGACTGCAGTTAATTTTCTTCCTCTTAAAAGGGATGAAAAAATCACTACATTTTCTACAGTCACACATTAATATCACCAAACTAGCTGGGTATGTAAAACTACTGAAATTCTTACCTCAGATGATTTTGAGTTTTCATAGTATATACCTTGAACTAAGTCACCAATAGCACTTGATATGAGTTCCACAACCTGTAAAAGAAAATGAAGAAGAAAAGACAACTTACATCTTTATTAGTAAATTTGGTGATTATTAAAGAAAGCTACTGCCAGATTTCCAGAGAGATAAATAGTTCACAACTTGCCTTGCAGAAAGCTAGATATGAAGGACTGTAGGATTTATGAGGATTTATTCTGCACAAGCTTGATCCTGTCCCCCCACTAAAACCTCTACTACAGTAATTCTTCTATCAAACTTTTAAGGTTAAAAACAAAATTTTAATTTATATTAAGTGTGAACTATGGAGTATATTCTCACAAGGACATTCACAGAACTAATAAATCCCAGTTCATGAATAAAAGACAGTACCTCATCTGGGCTTTCTTTTGTTTTGTTTTTTTCCCCTGCCAAGTAAATACTTCACAATACCTCTCATTGGGAGCTGTTAAAATTCTAATCTTCATGGCTAATATAGAAAAGTCAGAATCCATAGAAAGGTAACCTTTCAAATGTGATCATTTGGTATTCGGGTGTCCTGGGAATGCTCTGTGGATGTATTTAGTACATGGCCTGAGGCTCAGCTGTACCACATACACTGGAAGTCTGCAGCATGGGAATGTTTAAATCAGATTTATCAATCTGTATTATCTTCAGGGTTCAGACTTTTTATTTTATTCAAGTGAAGCCTAAAAATCTGAACTTGATCCAGAATGTAAAACAAGCATTCCCTGGTCTCCCTGGAACTACTGTACAATTTAGAGTCGTGCACATGAACTGTCTTAATTGGAACAAAATACACAGATTTATTGTAAAATTAAATGCAGGCATTTCAAATAAGCACACCTTAAGGCTACCCCTGTAGTTGCTCGCAAAGTTTTAATTTCTTGAATGCTTGATTTCCCATGCACATGATTCTATATCTGATTCCCCTTTTTGTTTCCTAAATTCAGGCTAGTTCTTATTGAATTAAAAGATTTAGTTTCAATTTTTATCATTCTTGTAACAGAAGACAAGAAGTCAAATGATAAAACCCCTAGCAGAAAGATGTTTTAATGTTTAGGCAGATTTTATTTGATAATAAAAACACATTTGTATGCTAGTTTTGAGTACTAGCAGAAAGACTGTGTTGTGTTTTTTTTTTTTTTAAACACTAGTTCATATACATATTCATACACACAGAGTAAGCGCTAACTTTAGAAATGCTGCTGATTAAAAGTCATGTTTTTTCTTGCAATGCATATGGGTTAATTTGCAAGACCTATAAAAACAGCCTAAAAAAAATCACATTGCCCTTTAGGAAACTAGATACCTAAGAAATATTGTAGCAATATGAGCTGCAGAGGAACTGAAAGGACAATGATCCTACAGTGTTACCAGATGTGTTGAGTTATTTAAGTGGGTAACAGAGAAAATCAGGGTTGTTTTTTTTTTTTTTCCTTTTTTTTTTTTTTTTTTTTTTTAAAGGTATCAGATAAGCCCTATTCCCAAATCCAGGAGGATTGAGTATCGCCAATAGGTCTATGAAAGTCTGTAACTAAATGCCCAGGATCAGATTGTATTACAGTTTATACAAGCAACATCCCAAGATTCTTCTGATGGCTAGGACACATAATACAGATCAATCACTCACTAAAAAATGTTATGGTTTGTGAAACAGTCTGAGCTCAGAGACCTACACTGGTAATACGAAGAGGAATTTACAAAGACACTGAGTCCTACTCTAAATGTCAAAGTGATAGTATGAACTTTTAACAATGCATCTGGCTCTGGATAACTAGACCTTTTCCTCTCTCTCCTGAAACTCTAGACTGAGCAGGACCCTGTTTTGGGTTTCTTTTTTCCATCTCTCCTCTCTCTTTTTAGTGCAACTCTACCCTCAAAGGCAATCTTAACTGACTTTAAAACAATCTCAGTGAAAACATTTGTGAGCAACTATACCTTTTCCTCTCATAGTTTATAAAACATCTTCAGAGAATTACACATCCACTACTTTGAAGAATCCATATATTAAACACCATTAGGCCTTCAGCGACATAATGAGCACTAAATGTTAGCGTGAATTTAATACTAGCATTACCTCCCTTCTTTCCAAATCTTTCTTTCTCTCTCTCTCTCTCCAAAATTATTTTTCTAAGGTAAATGCAAGGCTATACAGATCATTACCAGGAATGAAATTCCAGTTTCAAGAGCACAGTGGGATGCTTGCATGAGGCTCTGTTACTTCATCACCCCTTAATCTGATCTATTACCTGATCTAGCATCTGCTAGGTGACATCAGCGGCCTGGGGTCCTGGGTGCTGAGGACAGCTATGAAAAATGAGGAAACCAGGTATTTTTCCTGTGTCCCAAACTGACACAGAGGAAGAAAGATTATTACAGTTTCAGCAGTAACCATGCAGTCAATGATACACTGACTAGCTCTTCTGCAACACTTTTCATCACAAAATTTGAAAGCAATCAACATCCACTGTAAAATTTATTTCCTCCTATTTTATGTAAGGGAAAACAAGCAATGGGGAATTGATTTTTCCCAAAGCCAAGCAGCATGACAACGGAAGAGAAGAAAACAGACATGTCCAGGACATCTCTCTTCTCATCATGCCTTTGTCTGACCAGTGCTCTGCTCCACTCACTGACATTTCTGAGAAGCGAGTTTGAAGATCAGTAAAGATAGATGAAAATTACATGCTCCAAACTGCTTTCCCTTTGATCTCATTTGAAGGTTGAGCTCCATTTTGAACAAGTTCAAAGACTGGGAAAGAGAAGAAGGAACTGCCAAAACTAGTGCTTCAAAACAGCAGGATCTCAAGAGACCAGAGGCTGCCTACTCAGTCTCTCACCCCGCTCTTTTTCACTCCTCTACACATTTTTGATCTTGGTCCCTTTTAGGTACTAGGGATGACCAGGAGTAGCTTTGTATTGATAGAAAACAGATTTCCACTCTATTTTTTGTTTTCCACTCTGTATCAGTACCTTCCCCTGGCACCAGAAGTGCCAGGAGGCCTAGGAGCAGCCCAGGGGTTGGCCTGGGCCTTGCTGGTGGCAAGGCAAAGCCTATGCAGATCATTCCATACCCTTTAACCACATCTTCTGCAGCACTTCTGTCAGGATTTTTTTCTTCTAAGCAGGAATTACTTCAACCCCTTTTGCAGACATATGATCTCCCTTGATTTTAAAAGGTCATCAGGAAAGCCACCAATTCACCATGAACACGGAAAAGATGTACTGCTAAAGATGATATATACCCTACTATCTGGACAGAGAAAGTGTATGACATTAGGTAAATTCTGGACACAAGCATGTTACGCCTGATTACACAGCCAGGTAGAGCTCATGTTCTAACCGCTTTGACTGATGGAAATATGAAATAGGCTCAGAATCGGTACTATGTTTCAATGACAGAAGAGCTCTGTAGGTTCAGTGAAACTTATTTTGCCCTGTTCTGGCATGGTAATTTATTTATCAAAAATGGTAGTTGTTGTTTTTTTTTAAAAAAAAAGGGGGGGGGGTTTAGCCCTTCAAGTTTCTTTAAACTTACTTTGAGTCCAGTTTCTCTGTTTCTCTTCTCAATCTCGGAATTTCAAAATATTAATTGAAAAAATATAAAGCGGTTGTAATTTTCCTAGTGGTTCAGAAAAATACTTGGGACAATTGAACAGCTAAGCTACACATTGAATTTCCTCCCTCCCTTTCCTGAACTAAGAATAAACATTTTAGACAGGTCACTCAAGACCAAACCTATAAGGTAGTTCAGGATTCACAATTCTCAAATTATTCTCTGTACAAAATGGCCTAGAATGGGGCCAAGCATTCATTGCCACATGTGAAGCAGCCTGGTACTTGCTTGCAGTTTACCACTGGAAATCCAGCTCCATCTATAAAAAACAGCCATGTATTTTAGTTCAAGCGAAATTTAAAAATCTAGTATGAGTGCAGGGAAATCAAAGAATATAAGACATTCTGATAGGACAAGAACGCTTTCTTCAGAAGTTAGAAGATAAAACTCAAAATCCTTCAAGCACAGTAAAAAAAAAAAAAAAAAAAAAAAAAAAAGGACCCTGGGCCACATTCATCCTTCACAGGAGTTCTGAACACGCTGGATTTAGGAAAGGCATCACTGGGCAACTCAGACACTTCTCTTTAAAAATTTTTAATTATAATTATCTTTAAGTTCACTGCAACATAACACTGAAAATATATTTTTCATTCTAGTTTAGAAAAGGAATTAATTTGAGTTCCATTTAATGTGTGTTTTGTTTTTTGTTTTTATTCTTTTTTAAATTCAGCAGCTGAACTGGAATCGATTACACAGACCACTCTACTTAGGAGAAGTAGTATGGTGTCTCTCGAGACACAAGTGGATATTTTCAAGGGGAATGTCAGGGAAAGGATTAAGCTTTTGTGGGGAGACAGGAAACGCAATAGGAAGAACAGAACAATAGATATGTCTTTGTTCCTCATTATTCCTGCTTTCTATTTGACAAACTTCCTTAGCTTTGCTAAATTCCTTTCAAGAAGAGCCACAAGTAATTCTCTTCTTTCTTAGTCTGTCTCTGTGCTGCTGATCTTGAAATGATTTCTTTCCTCAGACATCTGCTGTGACAGACTCTATCCCTTGCTGCTGAAGCACAGACTTGAAAATGTAGCAAGACTTCACTGTACTAGTAAATAAGAAAATTAGATAGTCAAGAAACATTAAATATAAACATAAAAGTTCCTTCACCTTATATTTGACTGTGTTTTTTCCACCCCAAACTGCTAATTTTTAGAAATATTTCACACAGAAAAATTCCACTATAAGTTCTTAAAATCAAACCCTGCATTTGACATAGACACATTGTAACTCTAAGAAGCTACAAATGAAACTCAGTAAACAGCTGAAATTAGATTTTGATTGTTCAATAATATCTATAAAAGAGAGCAAAAACTAAGGAATGCCAAGAATACTGGAATTTAATTTTCTTTCCTGGTAATCTCCTGAAATGTTGTTAGTCATACACATAAATAAGTGTGCCAGCTAACAGATTATTTATTTTACGTTATTATAGCCTATTGGATTTAATATTTAAAACTATCCAGAGGTGTTTTTGTGTTTTTTGAGGTGGGGGTTGATTTTTGTTTTTTAAATCTGTCCCTCTCTTAGTTGATGCATACAAAAAAACTCCTCACGGAGATTTACTTTCTAGCAAGTTTTAAATGCTCTTGGAAAACAAATTTGTAGTTTTCTTCACTCTGTGAATGATGAAGTCAGCCAAACACAGAATCACAGAATCACAGAATAGTCTAGGTTGGAAGGGACCTCCAAGAACACCGAGTCCAACCTCTAAGGTGCAATGTGCAATTGCAAAAACACAAGGTGCAATGTAAACATTCCCCGAACCCACAACTTGATAAAAAGGTACTTCCCTAGCCATAACAAAACAAAACAAACAAAACCAGCAAACCAACCAACCAACCAAAAAAAATAATCAATTTGATAATTTTGAACATCAATTTGAACAGCGTTAGTATTTTCATAGGTCAGGTACTGGCTTAAGGCTAGCCTTTCTCAAGGATTTAGAGTCCTTGGGAGAGGTTCACACTACTACAAAGACTTTTCACAGAATCACAGAATCACAGAATTTTCTAGGTTGGAAGAGACCTCAGGATCATCAAGTCCAACCTCTGACCTAACACTAACAGTCCCCACTAAACCATATCCCTAAGCTCTACATCTAAACGTCTTTTGAAGACCTCCAGGGATGGGGACTCCACCACTTCCCTGGGCAGCCCGTTCCAGTGTCTAACAACCCTTTCAGTAAAGAAGTTCTTCCTAACATCCAACCTAAAACTCCCCTGGCGCAACTTCAGCCCATTCCCCCTCGTCCTGTCACCAGGCACGTGGGAGAACAGACCAACCCCCACCTCGCTACAGCCTCCCTTCAGGTACCTGTAGAGAGCGATAAGGTCACCCCTGAGCCTCCTTTTCTCCAGGCTGAACAAGCCCAGCTCCCTCAGCCGCTCCTCGTAAGACTTGTTCTCCAGGCCCCTCACCAGCTTCGTAGCCCTTCTCTGGACTCGCTCGAGCACCTCCATGTCCTTCTTGTAGCGAGGGGCCCAAAACTGAACACAGTACTCGAGGTGCGGCCTCACCAGAGCCAAGTACAGGGGGACGATCACCTCCCTGGCCCTGCTGGCCACACTGTTTCTTATACAGGCCAGGATGCGGTTGGCCTTCTTGGCCACCTGAGCACATTTTAGTGCATAGTTCAGTCATGTTCATTAATGATAACAAACCCAACAGAAGAAAAATTGTTATCCCTTCCCTACCTCCACATGGTTTCTTACACAGTATATTAATATATTTGCAAATCCACCGCAGCAGGTCTTTGCACTGAAACACTCAGCCAACTATTGATGAGTGACGCATGTTAGAGAGCATGTGATTTCTTCAACTTAAACTTTTTGGATGGGGTAACTATTTCATTGCATATCTTACATATGAAACAGTGAACAAAGCAGGTAATGTGACTACAGGGCTCTGTAGCTACAAAACCCTCCTCATCAATAAGTGATGCAAGAGAGCATGGCTGTAAATCACTTTCCAGTCATGCTGGTGCAGACAACCATTAAACCGGGCTATGTTCACAAATGAATTGTGGATTAAACTGAGTAAATAAAAAAAATCTGATCGGCTTTGAGTTGACAGAAATGATTAGCTGCAAGTGGTATCAACTATTTTGCATAGACTGTGTCTGAATAAACGTGAATCAGAAGTAATAGCATTTAGCATCTGACAGATGGAATCAACTAAACCAAGCTGCAGATGTTTGTTAAACTAGCAAATCAACAGCCTGTTCTGATGTAGCCGGAGCAGCAATCAGATTCTAGACCCAAAATGAAATGGTGCTGAATTTCAAAATGCTATTATTAAGCAGCAGTTCCAGTCAATCCATATTGCTAGCCAACAGGAACATTTCATGTAAAAATACAATTCATCTACAACATTGCAATCATATTATGTACATTGCAATGAAGTCACTACAGATGTAAAGACTCTTTAACTAAAAATTTGACCCTGGGAAAATTTGTTTTAGACTAACTTTACTGCAGTGCAAAAAGAGGGGAGGATACATAATCTATCATCCTATTTAAAAGAGACACATTTTAATCTTTCCTAGTAGCACACTACATAAGAACAGCTGCTGGAAGGGAACTATAAAGAGGGAGCCAAATTCTTCTCAGCAGTGCCCACTGACAGGACGAGGCAATGGGCACAAATTAAAACACGTGAAATTCCATCTGGACATGTGAAAACACTTCACTGTGAGGGCAGTCAAACACTGGAAAGGTTGCCCAAAGGCTGTGAAGTCTCCGTCTGGAGACATCCAAAACCCACCTGGATGTGGTTCTGGGTGACGTGCTCTAGGTAACTCTGCTTGAGCAGGGGTTTTGGTCTAGATGACCTCCAGAGGTCCCTTCCAACCTCAATCATCCTGTGATGGCAGCAGCTGTCAGAGGAGGACCACAGTGGCTTTTGCATACATACATCTACAACACTGGTAACAATAAGTCTTTTCTCTTTAAAAACAGAAAATCAACACTACAAAGCATGTGCCAAATACTCTCTTAGGGAAGGGTTAATTTTAGTGTATGCCCTGGGAAGAGATTTCCCTTCTATGGGTAGCTAAGTTCTTGGGAGAGTAAGAAAGGGCATCCAGACAAATTTTAGATTATCATCTGTCTGGCTAACACTTTTGAATTGCAACTGAATCATCACAAAAACGTATTTTCACTTTATAAGAGCGTATTATTTACTGAAGTTGCACTTCAGGTGCAAAGGTTACTACATACTGTCACTTTCAGTTCTGCAAAAGAATTTACTAATTATGTTGTCAAAAAAAGCATCAAAGTTCACCTCTAGAACCAAAGATGTCCTAAGATCCCATCTGACCAAAGATGAGTGTCAATAAGTCGCAACTCAAAAAAAGGCTGCTTGAGATAAGATTGTCAAGACAGTATTTCACTAAAGACTTGATTGCTTTGTATCCTACTACGTACTCTCAATATGAATCTTCTGTTATGTTTAAGAAACAGTTTTTAAATAAAGCCAAGAAAACAACTTGTGATCTTCCACTGCTTGAGGTATAAAATGAATGAAGTTGGTATGTAAATATCACTCACAGAGGACACCACCTTCCGCAGTGTTACAAAAATCTACTTTCATTTCTTAATTTGTTCAAGAGCTAAAGCTTTTTAGCAATGACCTCCCCCATGATGATCATTCATGGCTGAGGAAAAAAAGAGCTGTAGTGAACATCCATGCTTTGAGAAACCTGAAGAGTGATAATACCATTTTGGGGCCAGTTCTCTTCAACATTTTTATCAATGGTTTGGATACAAGACTTGAATGCATACTAAGTAAGTTTGCAGATGATACTAAATTAGGAGGAGCTGTTGAATCCCTTGAGGGCAGAGAGGCCTTGTAGAGAGATTTTGACAAACTAGAGGGCTGGGCAATCACCAACCGCATGAAGTTTAACAAGAGCAAGTGCCGGATTCTGCACCTGGGAGGGGGGAACCCTTGCAATATATTTTTAGGAAAGAGCTTCAGTCTCAGACTTGATGATTCACAGTGATATCTACTGACTATGTACTTTGGTACTGGTCTCAATCTCAGCCGTGCAGCGGTCATTCTGCTGCAAGACACTGGTTATAAGGCATACATGACAATAAGGGAAGCAGTAGGAATCTCTCACTCTCTTTTTTTTTTTTTTTTTTTTTTTTTAAATATACATTTTCACACAGAAGTGGGAGGACAGAAAACAGACTGAAGTCTAAACATAAAATTTTCCAGCAGTGCTGTGGCCAAAAACTACAGAAAAATAAACTCTTTTGGTTCAGGTGTATTTTATTGGACCAATACTAACTCCAACGGAGTCTAACTCTGGGAAAGTTTAACATATATATTAGCTTTAAAAATCAGTTCAGGTGCAAAACACTACTAAGGTAAATAATAATAATAATAATAATAATAAAAACAGACTTAGGTGTGGAATGCACTGATTAGGAACTAAAACCAAGCCACACAGTTGTAATCCCCAAGGCAGTGTTCACTGCAACACAACAGAACTCTTTTACAGATCATTAAAAAGGAGACGGTTTCTAACCTACTACTACAATTACAGATTAATTCGAATTTAAATGGAATTCTAAAAATTAATAAATTAATAAGCTGTGTCACCTAATCCTCTCACTTCTCCAAAAGATTACTTTTCAAACATATAAACACAGCCATTAAGGTAATGAAATTCTACAAGTATTTAGTTATATTACCAGCTACAGATAGCAAAAGTGAAACAAAAAAAAATTGTAGAAGATTCAGAAAAAGGTATGCTTCATTTGCTCACAGGTTATTTTAGAAGCTATAAATTTACTTCTTGAAAACAAAGGCAAATGATGCACTTGCTAAGGAACTGCTTCACTGAAACGGGCACACAAAGAGGCCACGGGGACAGCACAATGAACTAATTAGGAGATTCACAAGCATCACTCTACAATTTTATCATCATCATCATGAGAACTGTTACGTCTAATGATAGTAGAAATGCTAGACAAAAATTTTAAGGCAGTAGCATGGGAAAAATTAGACTACCGAGTACCAATTCCAGTCAATATTGATCTTTTGTCTCTTAACATACAGGATTTTTCCATAAATGCTGAAATACTTTTATCAGCTTCTATAAAGAGTGCCTTTTCACTACCAAAAGCACTTCTCATCACTGTCAACAAAACTTTGCTACAAAATTTTTTAAAAAACTAGTCTTTGTGTATATTGGGCAGAAAAAAAATATATGCCTATTAAACGGACACAAAGTGTGTATGACAATCTCTTTTTGTTTTATTTCAGCTAAAACACTGAATTTGCCTCTCGAAAATGGATGAAAATTGGTAGATTTTGGTGCACTCTAAGAATGTTAAAACAACTAACAGTTTTCTTGGTTGACTTACAATAACAATGCATTTCTCAGTACTGAAAATGCCTTTGTATTCTCCAATAAAATAGAATCACACAGAACCACAGAATCACAGAATTTTCTAGGTTGGAAGAGACCTCAAGATCATCAAGTCCAACCTCTGACCTAACACTAACAGTCCCCACTAAACCATATCCCTAAGCTCTACATCTAAATGTCTTTTGAAGACCTCCAGGGATGGGGACTCCACCACTTCCCTGGGCAGCCCGTTCCAATGTCTAACAACCCTTTCAGTAAAGAAGTTCTTCCTAACATCCAACCTAAAACTCCCCTGGCGCAACTTCAGCCCATTCCCCCTCGTCCTGTCACCAGGCACGTGGGAGAACAGACCAACCCCCACCTCGCTACAGCCTCCCTTCAGGTACCTGTAGAGAGCGATAAGGTCACCCCTGAGCCTCCTCTTCTCCAGGCTGAACAAGCCCAGCTCCCTCAGCTGCTCCTCGTAAGACTTGTTCTCCAGGCCCCTCACCAGCTTCGTAGCCCTTCTCTGGACTCGCTCGAGCACCTCCATGTCCTTCTTGTAGCGAGGGGCCCAAAACTGAACACAGTACTCGAGGTGCAGCCTAACCAGAGCCGAGTACAGGGGGACGATCACCTCCCTGGCCCTGCTGGCCACACTGTTTCTTATACAGGCCAGGATGCTGCTGGCCTTCTTGGCCACCTGAGCACACTGCTGGCTCATATTCAGCCGACTATCAACCATCACTCCCAGGTCCTTCTCTGCCTGGCAGCTCTCCAACCACTCATCTCCCAGCCTGTAGCTCTGCTTGGGGTTATTGCGCCCCAGGTGCAGGACCCGGCACTTGGCCTTGTTGAACTTCATGCAGTTGACCTCGGCCCATCGGTCCAGCCTCTCCAGATCCTCCTGCAGAGCCTTCCTACCCTCGAGCAGATCGACACTCACACCTAACTTGGTGTCATCTGCAAACTTACTGAGGGTGCACTCAATGCCCTCATCCAGATCATCAATGAAGATATTGAAGAGGACCGGCCCCAGCACCGAGCCCTGGGGAACGCCACTAGTGACCGGCCTCCAACTGGATTTGACTCCATTTACCATGACTCTTTGGGCCCGGCTATCCAGCCAGTTTCTATCCCAACGAAGCGTGTGCCAGTCCAAGCCAAGAGCAGCCAGTTTCTTGAGGAGAATGCTGTGGGAAACGGTGTCAAAAGCCTTGCTGAAGTCAAGGTAGACCACATCCACAGCCTTTCCTTCATCCACCCAGCGCGTCACTTTGTCATAGAAGGAGATCAGGTTCGTCATGCAGGACCTGCCCTTCATAAACCCATGCTGACTGGGCCTGATCGCGTGCTTGCCCTGCAAAAATACTTGCTAAGCTGTACGCTAATACTGAGATATTTTAAGACACGGTTTAAAACATGGAACTGTTATCTTAGGGTTGCCCAAACATAAGATTTGTTCTAGAACAGCACTCAATCATGACAACTATGTTGTTTTATGTCATCTCATGTTAGATTAAACACTCAAAACACTATGTTTCTTCCTCTGTTTTCTTCTCCCTCATCTCCCAGATAAAATACTGTTCCTTAACTGTACCTTTAAATAAGTAAAATTCAGAACTCTTCAATCCTTCAGTTTTCAGTAGTGTCTGCCTTTGAGGCACACCTCTTTGGATCTCCAAAATACTACGTTAGAATAAAAACACTCAGCAATACAGAAGCTGGCTTACTCCCTACCCAATCCAGTATGTTGCCATCAAACAGTGCTTTAGAAGAAGGTACAGTAAGACAGACACAATACCTTACTTCAGGAAAGCTCTTTATCCTATTATTTAAACAAATTTTGAAGCTTGTTTTTCTTTTTTTCATCTCAATAATTCAACTTTATTATCAGACTTTATAACCTGTGTCTCTTAATGCAATCTGATCTCTGTTTCTTACCAAATCCACACTTTGGTGTCTACCTGTTTTGTGATCTGTTAATTCTGAAGGTACCCATCTCCAATGGCATGTTGTATTGGGAAGAAAAAGGAAGCAGATAAAGTGAGCAGACACAGAGAGCTAAAAACTACATACATATATAGATATATATGTACATATATATTATATATATGACTTTTTGTCACAAACTTCAGTCTTCTGTATTAATGCCAACTGGGGGCAAATGCACTGTTTTTGTTTCTCAGCCCTTCTCCCCACTTTTCTCCATTCTGCTCTGATCAACACAGCTGCTGAATTTCAGAAGGAAAATTCAGATTATGGAGTTTGTGGGTTTTATTATTTTAAAATATCACGTAAATATACTTAGTAAATATTTATGGATAACATTTTCCAGTAGAGAAATTCATGAAGAATACCTCTTTGAAAATAACTTTCATTACTCTGGGAGTAACTCCATAGGACCACAACTGATGCTGCATGAACAGAAACCAGAGTTCAAGACAAGCAGATCTCTTCTGAAGCAAAGTGTACATTCAGACTGCTGCAATAGGAAGATTTACATGAACAACTTGTTAACATTTATGCTAACACGAGGCCTATTTTGTAAACAACACATTTATGCCTTTAGGAACACATAAACTTAACATAAGGAAATACATCCACTCTATAAGTACTACATCTGTGCTACTGTTTATTTATAAACAAATAATGCTTAATAAAACAATACTCTATAATGCGGTCTTCTGGCGGAGCTCTGTACTGACAGACAAGATTCTTGAATTCAATTCCAAGCTTTCAGGCTGCAGACTTGAAGTGCTTCAGTGCAGTTCAAGCATTCCAACAAGAGCTTATTGCATTATAGCAGGAAGAAGAGCATCATTCCAAAAATTTCAGTAAGAACTACAGAGAACACTACTGTCAGTATTTCAGTGTGTTCTGGGATAGGCTTGTTTTTACCCTCCTCCTTTTTGGGGTTTACTTTCTGTTTTGGATAAATTGTTTTTAATTTCATTGTATTTTATTCTTACCACTAAGAGATACACCTCCTTATTATTTTGTGGAGTTGCAAACAAGCAATGCATTTAACAGGTTCTGTTGTCAACACGTGTGGTCAACATGTTACAGAAGGCATTGCACTGAAATGCATCATTTTATGCTTCTTAAGTTTTATGTATCGTTGCCTTCAGATTGCATGAGCACCAAAACTGGTCACAGTTTCATCGTTAATACTCTGTAGGTTCATATGACAACCAACAATACAGATGGTCTAGGAAGCTTTAACACTGCAACAAGTTTCTTCCAACTCATCTGTAATGTACCTTGAAAAAGCACATTATTTGATAATATCCTGGTCCATATTCACACATCACTTGTGTTAAAAAGTCCATATCACATATCTGGTTGACAGATGACAAAAATGACAATTAATGCTTGCTACTTTTGCTGTGTTCACATTTGAATGCCACAAAATTATTACAAGAAGTGAAGGTAACTTAAGCAGAAATCAAAGACAGAACTAATACTTTTTGCTACCAGACGCAAAGAAGCACCTTCATGCTACAAAATCTTGCCAGCAGTTTCAACCCCACATCCTTGGCTAGCCAGAGCAAGACGACAAATGTTAGTCATATTACCTTCAGAAGGCAACAAAGAAAAAACCTTTAAACACTACCTTAACATATTTGGAGGCACCATACTTTGATAGGTAGGCGTAATTTGGTTTTGCATTTCTCCCACATATACATGTTTATAATGACTTTTACAAATATCTTATCAAAATCTTAGTATCAAAACACTGAAAGCTCAAAAATGAGTAAAGCTATCAAGACAGCCCCATCCCATATAAACACATTTCAATCCAGCAAATCAGCACATTGCCAGGCATTAATGTGCTCTGTCCTGTGGTGCCAGGAGCTGAACTCGATGATCCTTGAGGGTCCCTTCCAAGTCAGGATATTCTGTGATTCTATGATTGAATTATTTAACTAGCAAAAATAACACGTGTCCTACCTTGCTGAAGGCTAATAATTCCTAAAACCACCGCCAATATATCGCCTACTAGAAGATTCCAACTCAGTTCCTCGCTGAGCTCAGTTCTGTTCTAAAATCCATGTGTTAGCAACAGCCAATCTACTACAGGATGAAGCTTTGAAATAAGTTTATATCCACATTACCTTCAAGTAACAACACAATTGTTGTACAATTACCATCGTAATTAGCAGTCCAAGAAAAGCCACCATCAAAAATAGAGAAGAAAAAAGATAGTTTAAATAAGGTGATCAAAAAGTTAACACAAACGTACAAAAGAACTGTAGATATGCATGAACTGATTAACATAGGACTTTTCAGTTGAAAAAGTTTCCTGAAGAAATGACTGTTCATTTAAAACAGATTTTATTATCTGAATTAAACAGGAGAACTTAGCCATAATTACAAAAATACAGTATACAGCTGCATTTGCCCTTCAGTGGTTTGTTTTAAGCCTCAGTCAATACCAACTTTGTAATCATAATTAAAGTCTCATAATTTCACAAAGTAGAAAATGAGAATGCTTTCTTGAAAATTGCTCTGTGTGTTCAAACAACAAATTTTATATGACTTTACAAGAGCACAACAGAATTTGCCTTACAGGAGGCTGTCCTGTTTCTGGCTTCCTAATTGACATTCCAAGAAATCCTGAGTCCTTACACTACATATATTCAAAACAAAACAAAACAAAAAAATCAACCTTCCCCCTCAAAAAAACTTTTTTTGCTTCATATGAATGAGAACTAAAAGCATTATTCAAACAACAGCAACAAAAAACAACACAAACCGTGAGCCTCGGATGTTGTTAACATCATTACAGTTATACTCTACAGCACTAGCAAGAAGAGGAAAATTACTACGAATTAACAACAACAATTCCTATATTTAATGTTATTTAAAAATCAAAGTGTTACCTAAGGCAATTACCTTGCAGCCTTTTAATATCTACAGGGAAAAGCCTAAGGGAAAATAATTGACTTTGCTAATTTTACCCTTGGCAATTATAAAATAGCTCTGCATTTCATTACGACTACAGAATTTCACATCTAATTGTCAGCCCCGAGAGAAGCACGGAGATAAATGCATCATACACAAGCTTAGACAAGAGTTTAGCAGCACAATAAAATTATCTCGGTAGCAATGGTTTCAGCTGATGTTAAAAACCCTTTAAATTCTTGTCTATACAACGGCCGTGCATGCCTATACAGAGGTTATTGTCTACCGTGGTCAGTACCATGTACAGTGCAACGCTGCTCATTTCATTAGCCAATTTGTTGAGCTACCAAATAAGTGCCAGCAAAAAAGCAGTACTGTGAATTTTACTTTTTTTACATCAAAGAAAACAAAACATTATGAAGGAAAAAAGTCACAGTTATTTCACACTGCTGAAAAACAGATGCCAGATTTGAAAATTCATCATTTACAAAAGAATAAATACAGTATGTTTAAATCATTGCACCTGTCAAGAGATTTCTATAGCTTGTACTTCAATTTTTCTAACTTTGCTAGTAGGGTTAGACATATGAAAAAGAATAATTCACTAAGTCAATCAGTTCCCATAATGGCATCCCACTTATCGTATGTAGAAGCTATGAAAGTATTTAGATGTCAGAAAAATGAAAAAAAAGTGCTAAAATGTTTTGGCAGAATTTTCCAACATGCAGTATAATGATTGCTTAAAAAGAAGAAAAAAGAAAAAAAATGTTTCTTTGCACTTGTGTTTCATTTCACTGTAGGCTTGTTTCCTGGCAAAGGGATCATACATTGCTGCTGCAATACTTAATGATGTACTAAATGCAAAGTAATAAGTGCTACATTTTATACAAACTTTCCTCTTCAGTGGAGACAAAACAAAACAAAAAATATGTCGGATTAAATCCTTTGCCTTGTCTTGAGAGTCTTATTATGTACCAGAAATTAAAAGGATACAGATCAACAGATATTAAAACCAATTACAACCCATTTTGATTATGGCACAACTAAAATTTTGCACTCTTTAAAACTTTTTTTTTTTAATACCTACTCTGAGTTCCCCTGGCTTAACCCAGTATTCCAGCAGACTGACACCTAATTTTCCATTTTTTCTGAATCTCAGCTCTGTGCTACAAAATGACACCACTTTTGAGAGTAACTGTCACACTGATGATCGAAATGAGAATGGAAATACTCAGCTACCATCATGAGGGGTTTTAGCAGAAGAATCTGAAAACTCATTAAGCTCAGGATTAAAAAACTATGTTGATTTTTGACAATCATGTACATGACTTATTTTTATTTTACATTAAGATATGGCAGCAATCTCCAAATGTGTGAAGGCACCCCTGCAAAGAACTGTTCTCAGCGCACAAAGCTCTCCAGCCATACACAGGTATCCTGGTGCTACACTAGCCTGCACAGGGATGGCCAGGAATCTCTTCCCACTGTGTCAGGTTTTAAGAACAAGCCAGACAAACACATGTCAAGAATGATTTGCTGTTGCTGGTCCTGTCTGGGGACAGGCAAACCAACTAGAAAAATACCTCTCAAGCTCTCTACCAGTCTCATTTTCTAAGATCATACACACGCACCTTTTGTTCGTCATGGGTTGCAGCTGCCCTTTGGAAGCCAGTACATCCATGTTAATTGGGCAATCCCACACTCAAGGATGCCCAAATGCCTAATAAAATAATTTAAGTCACCAGAGGGCTGTGCAGACAAAGAAAAGAAGCCTCTTCCCTCAGCAATTCTCTAAGGTATAGCCAAGCCTTTCACAAAACACAAGGTAAAACAAAATAAACCAAAAGTGCCTTCAGCTGGCAATCTGCCAAAGGGGGTTGTCCTCCAACCTGTTGTAAGGATGCCACAGCACGTAGTTTAAATTCACCAAGCTAACCACTCATCCAGCACTACCTATGGCTACATTGCTTCAGGACATGCACTGAAGTCCCCAGCACAGTAATCCTACAGGACAGCGGTAAATGTTCACAACAGCAGCATCCCATCAATCCATCTACAGCTGTAATCTAAGTATGCTGATTTTTGAAGGATGCTCCATATATACGTACACACCATAACTAAGCTGATTTTTAAAGGACCTCTGTTTTGGAAAATTTACTAATAGTTACTTGCTTTGGCAGTAGAAGATGTTATTTTATTTTTTTACCTTGGTATTCTGCAACTGAGCAAGGCTTGTGCAAGCATTTGCTAGAAGAAAATCTCCACTCAAAACAGCCATTTTATTCCCAAACTGCATGTCCTTCAGTGGGCCATCGCAGGACTTGAGCTCACCGATATTTACTATGCCACGATGTACCAGAAAGGCAGTGTGGATCAGCTCTGTAATCTCTGCCAGACTTCTTTGACTGAAAGCAAAGAAAAAGTACAATTATTTTTGAAGCTACAAATAAAATATAGACTCTTAGGTTAATAATAATAATAATAATGATAATAATAATAATCAAAAAGCACAGGTCATGCTAGATGCTAAGCAGATAATTTATGAATTATCATGTAGCTCTTGTATTTACTTCCAGAAGCCACAATTTGGATGCGTTAAGCACTGGGAAGAAGCACATCATGCCACTAAGCATTTCCAGGTAAGCTGCTGGTACCCCTGGTTCCCTTTGGAAGAAAGCTGCCTTTTGTTTGAATTCTACGGCAAAATAAAGCTAAGCAATCAATACGGTCCTCACAGTGTTTTCTTTTTTGTTTTGTCTTTTAGAAGCTTTAGGGACACTGACATGAAGAAAATGCCAAGCAGAAAGCACCGATGGGAACGAACAAAGGATGTATCAGCAGGGGATTCACGAGCAAGCTAATGTGAACACCGTAAGAATGCTGCAGTAAATGACTGCTCAAATTAGAGCTAAACTAATAACAGGATACCTTGCAGTTCAATAATATCAAAGGGGGAGGGTGCAGGGAAAGAGGAGAGACAGCTGAACGTTTTAAAACGGTGTGCTAGTGACATTTCACTGGTCGTTTCAGTCAGAAGACACAATGGTGACTGTCCAGCACAAGGGTAGATTTAATTTGATGTGGGTAGCTTTGAAAATCATTTCTTATTCTGATGCACAGCGCTAAACCCTCTGAATTTAGGAGCTTCATCCCTGTGAGAAAGCCCTGCCACACACAACTTTTTGTTTTCCTGAGATGAGGTTTACCTTCTATGTCTTTTTATTTATTTATTTATTTACTGGAAAAGGGTCAGTTCAGCCCTGTACCCCAGACAGTGACCCCCAGGCGGCCCAGCCATCGCTCCTCTGCTCCCACCCACCGGAGGATGACGGACAGACAGAGCACCCGAATGGAGAGAGAGGGAACAGAGCACCGCAGTGTCCTATTAATGCCTCCCAGCTTGATGCACGCGGGCCCTGCTCTTACGAAGCCTTCAGCACATTCACATTTCCTCTGATTCAAGCAGATCCCTTCATGTCACGGAGACTTCACGTATGAGCAACAACACGTACGCCCTCACCCAGTCTGATGACTAAGGCCTTGAAGTTTGACTTGAACGGCACCTGGTAGTGCAAAGGCATGTTGTGCTCTCTGTGCTTATTCCAAAATGTCCCAGCACTTATTTATCAAGTAACTCAACTGTCCCATACATTCACATCTACATACACCTGCTGATATATGTTTAGGTTAGGTTCTGCCTCAGCACTGGCGTACCATCGAGTAACTTAAAATCTTCCTCTGGATGGTGCAGACGCATTGCACCTGCCCAAATGATATTAATCTAAACTAACCTTCTGCCCCCAGCGTATCAGACACGAGGAGCCCCAGCAGCGACGGTTCCAGGCCGGTGAGCCGTGCCAGCTCCCAGGAGGGAACCACCAGTGCCTCGCCCAGCCTGCCAAGGCACGCCAGAGGCGGACGAGCTGGGGGGTGAGGACAAGCAGCGGTTCCCCACATATTTTGTCACACACAAAAACCCAAAGTTGTTTTAAAGGCTGCCTTTCTAGTTCGCCATTTTTGATTCATGTGGAGAAAAGCAATCTGAAAATGAAAGAACAAGCCATTCTTCCTTCCAACAACAAAATTAGTATTGTTTTTCTAAGAGGAAAGGGAGAAACTCCTATGACCTACATCCGCAGAGCGGTACCGTAACCATCCCCGGCTTGGCTCTACCAAAGGGTTAATAAAATTTTGAGCTTGGAGGAAAAGACTAACAAGACATCCCGATGCTCCTGCTGTCACTGTCAGGGCAGCCCTTGGAGGAAATGTCCCTATCAATTCGGTTTATCAGATGGACAGCTGATCAACATGAAACAGACTTGCTCTGGGCAGATTGAGCCCAGCTACCTGGTCTGAATAGCAATGAGCGCCCCGCTCCCGCAGCGCGGCCTGCCGCGTCCGACTGCCGCAGATCCCAGGACATATGGGGATCCCTAGTGACGAGCACATAAAGCTGCAGCTAGCTCAAGTGACGGCTCATTTCCCCCAGCTGAAAGCAGACATTAATATCCCGAGGAGATCGGGCCCGCCTCTGTGACCCCCAAGGATGGGAGCAAAACAGCGACTGTCCCATTTCTTCATTTAATAAGCTTTTAATGAAGGAAATCTAAATCCTCTCTTTGACTTCAGCATCGCTCTTCGTGAAAAGGTTACACAAATACATCAGTGTCATGCTTTGCAAATGCTCGGGATCTGGATGTTTTCATTTCATTTTTTATAATCCGTTTGTTCTCCAAATGATACTCACATTATTTGTGCTAACGAGAGCAAATAATCTGTGTCTAATTCTGATCTTATACACGGCTCTTCCACCCTCTCTCTCTAGCTAACTAAAAACATAGGAACCAAAGCCACTGTACAAATCCCAGGCAATATAATTCCTAACATTTTTTGCGATAACGCCCATCGTACTGAGGCACAACTAGGGACTTCACGGTGCTGCTACTGACACGGGAGGCTTCTTAACATGACTTTGGAAAGGCCAGCATCCAACCAAAAATACAAAACGATAATGCTGACACAATGCTGGACTTAGGACAACATACGATAGAAGCACAAAGGCAGAAACAAGAGAGCAACTGGTTCATGAACTCCTTGGCGCTGCCCCAGAGCCCACGCTCACACAACAAAGGACCGGTAGCCACATGGATCATTTATGTAGCAAGGTAGAAAATAATCTTTTTTTTTTTTCCAACACACAAAGTTTTTAAACAGAAGCATGCTGAGAATCAGAAGCATTTCTTCATCACGTGCCACCACACTTCCACCTGCCTTCCACGGCGTTCACCACCGAGGCAAGAACACCCTGCTGACCACCCGCAGCTGCTCCACAAACTCGATTTATAGACACCACTATTGTCACAATTCAAGACACGACACCATTCTGAGCACCACACAGCCCTCAGCCTTCTCTTTCTCCCCTTCCAAAAATCAACCTACGTGCAGCAACGTCATTCCAAAAGGGTTGGTATAGAGGCTTGGACAGGTACTCAGATTTGTTCTTGGCTTTTTTTTCACTCTATTTCATGAAAATCTCTATTCACAGGCTTTTCTTGCCTATGATGCGTAAAAGGGAGCAGCATCAATACTGCCTCGTTTTTCAGCTCAACTCCTTGTTTATGCAAGTTTAGTACACACGTAACTAACCTAAGTTTTTGTAAAACACTCACTAGAAAGTTAGGTTATAAGCACCTTCAACTTGGAAATGTGAGCCTGGAAAATACAAAGGAAACACTGATGTTAAGAGTATTTTTTTAATTTTTTTTTTATAAACAAACACCTCTTTAGTGAGGTCATTTGGAACTATGCTGACTCTGGGACTGCAAAACAACACCAGTTTGCAGGAAAATACTAGGAAAACACACATTTAAGTTCCATAGATTATTGCCTCTCACCAGAAGAAAAACAAGCGCCGTATCTATTCTTCCTCTCTGCTCCCCTGCCCCAGCGAACTCAACAAAGATCCTTGATATTCAGGTATGTTTTGGTGGACTCTGATGAACTTCTGGGCACACTTCAAGAAATCCTTCCGACCTGCCCCTACAAAGTTACCCAGTAGATGCTACAGCCTGCTGCTGTGACTCCGTCAGCCCAAGCAAGGAAGACAGTTTCTGTATAAAACCCACGTTTGGATAAACACCAGATTTATTTAGAAAAATAAAGAACCAATACAGAAACTTACTAAATATGCTTCTATTCCAAAAACTGCATTTAACAATTTTGGTTTGCATTAAAATTTCTTATCTGTACGCCTGAGAGTCTGCCTCATAAGAGGATTATTGCTACAATAGCTATTATTACAAAGATGAGTATCTCTTGCAAACTTTAACACAAAATTTGGAGCCTACACAAAACTAAATTAAGTGGCAAGGAGGACTGGCAAAATATTGAAACAAAATTTTGTAGAAACAAAGTAGATTTTTACAGCAAATTTCCTACGCAACTTGTAAAAATTAATTCTGCAGAGTTCCTTCGTGCCATCCTGAACATCTTTTTTGTTGTCTGTGTTATCTTTTGCAGCTAGGAAACATTAGCGAGTACAGTCTCTTTAGGAGTTCTTACGAGTGACTGCAGTCCTTAATTTCACAGAATCACAGAATAGTCTAGGTTGGAAGAGACCTCCAAGATCACCGAGTCCAACCTCTGACCTAACACTAACAGTCCCCACTAAACCATATCCCTAAGCTCTACATCTAAACGTCTTTTAAAGACCTCCAGGGATGGGGACTCCACCACTTCCCTGGGCAGCCCGTTCCAGTGACTAACAACCCGTTCAGTAAAGAAGTTCTTCCTAACATCCAACCTAAACCTCCCCTGGTGCAACTTTAGCCCATTCCCCCTCGTCCTGTCACCAGGCACGTGGGAGAATAGACCAACCCCCACCTCGCTACAGCCTCCTGTCAGGTACCTAAATTTCAAGTCCTACTCTAAAAAGAAAATAGCATTTTGCAAAACCTATGACAAAGTAGAAACATTAGGCAGCTCAATTGTACTGCTGTGAGCAAAAGAGTATTTCAGCTTCAATACTCTGCAATATTTGTGATGGAAACTCAAGTTCTCGGCAACAGCTATAAAACCTGAGTCAGTTTACCTTTCCTTATGAGCTAACCATCAGAAATATACCGTCCCCTCAAAGAATGGTAGGTTATGCAAAGAGCCACTTACTAACTTACAGTTAATACTAGGAATAATATTTTACAGAAATGGACCAAAGGCATATAAAATTACACACTAAAAAGCATTAAAGGAAGAATTAAAATTATAATCTTAACACTGACTACGTACTTTGGAAATGGTAGTTGACAATTTTTTGTGACCAATGAACAGAAAGAACAATGTTTGTAAGGTCAAAAAATGTACACACAAAATTCAAATTGATTCTGTATACCTTGGTCTTTATACTGCACCACACTTATTTACGTAGCAAAACTAAGGGTAGGAATTTTTACAGTTCTTTTTTCCATTCACCTGTCAAAGTCAACACCACAGCTAAAATACATGATTAAATGAACAATGTATAATGAGCAATGAGCGGCGTCATGGTGATGTAAAGTCTCATTCTCATCTTCTGTGCACAGCCTCTTTTACAGGCAGTTTAAAAGGCATGGGGAAAGGTGTTTGAATTAGTCAACACGTATGGCAGGTGCTGTGGTTTCGCTAGCAGGAAAAAAGTTCAGGATGAAATACAAGACTCAAGCACAGCACCAAATATTCTTTGCACGACCATGACTCATGTATCTATCATCCAGCAGAAAATATCTACCTACTTTTATCCTTTAACAAGGTCAGATACTAAGACTTCTGTGATTCCTCCTATCCCAGTCACTAAGCTACTGGAGGAGTCAAATTCCACCTGAGGGATAAATGAAGTTGAAAGACATCAGTTCTATGAAGTTTATTGAGTAAGCTGTTTAATTGCACTCCTGTGACCAATTCGTTTTCCAACTTATTGCCTTTTTTTACCTCTATCATCTCCTTCCCTTCCTAGCATCACAAAGATTTTGAAGGAAAACTTCTACCCATACTTATTCATGTTTTCCTTCTTTATTTCTGAAAAGAGCTTCAATTTTCTTTCTGTAATTCTCCATCATTGACATGTTGCTTAATTTATCCCCCACACCCCCCCATTTGCTTTAGCAAGCTCTTCCCTCATCCCTTTATAGGATTTGAAAATGTTTGATTTTTAGGGTGCAGATGTAGACTTGAGTTCAGTCAGCCAGTTTCCCTAGGCATTGTGTGTAGCGAGCAGGGGAGGAGAGGGGCACCTGAGCTGGGCTCCGGTTCCTTTTTTTGATGCAAGAGTTAGGGAGATATTTGGCAGTCTGTTACTTTGCTGATGATGAACTTGGGTCCACTGTAGAACAACCAATTCAATTCGTCTTTTGTACTCTGAACAGCACCAGGAAACTTGACCATTTTGCATCAGTTTCCAACCCGCTGCCAGCAATGTGCCCTGGCTACCACCGCTGCTGCTTTCACGCAACATAGCTCGGAGCCACCCAGCCCTGGAGCTAGCTGCCTGTCATGAATTACAAGCAGCCTGCATTTGCATTATCACCTTCCAGCAGAATGAAGCCCAAACTGGTGAATTTGAGAGTCTGAAGGCTCTTTGTCTTACTTCTCTATTTGGTGTCAGTGTCCAGCAAAGCAACAGTGGTATCTAGCTACAGCACATCACGTTTCTTTTTTACTGGATGGCACCATCATGGCCAGTTCCCTTTTCAGAGCGCACAGGCTAAAAGAAAAAGACTCTCAGCCTGGGAGCAAAAGCTTCAATTCTGGGAAGTGAAAGAATCTAGACAAAGCTCTGGTAAGAACCACCATACCTCATTCAGTTTTGAAATTTAAAATAAAATAAAATAATTAAAAGCCAGAGAATACCACCAGAATCAATATGACAAACAGATGTCTTCTAGGACTTGGAGGCTGGGATGCACGAGGGCATCCAGCAAGGACCAGCAAGGAAGAGAACGTCAGGAGGAAGCTTGCACAGGAGGAAGTACCTAAGCACTGTGAGATCTAGAAACTAGAGAAAATCGCTGGCAATCGGTGGCAATGCAACTGAATGAATAGATCAGGACCAGACAGACCAGGCTGACGAGGTAAGAGTCCAAACACCCGCCACGACGACTGTCCTTGTCACGCAAGGACTCTTAGAATGAGAAGGATGCAAAAGACACTCTGCAAGGGACAAGCATTAAAAGAACTTTAGCATCGCTCAAACCAGATGTGAGATGCGGTGGCAAGTCTAGGTATGCTTTCAAAGCCCCATAGACAAAGATATGAGAAATCTAAATAACTTCTCATCCTATTCCAGTTATTGGAGATTTGACATGTGCTAGAAAATGCTAAAAAGGGAGCCAAGAATTACCTTTCTTAGCAACCCTTTCTGCACAGCTAGTGAAGAAAAAGTAGACTCTAGATCTGGAGAAAAGAGATTTCTTGGATTACTTAAGCAATGATGCTAAGAAGTCAAGTAATAAAACTCAGAACTACTCATTTATAAGCAAATTGCCATATTTATTAAGATTTGGCAGTACTAAAATCACATACTATAATTCCCATTTTAAAACCAATGTGGGAAGATTCACGTTTCCAAAATGAATTAAAGCTGTCAAACGCACGATTGTCTTTTTACAAGGCAATTATCAGGACTTAAACTTCTAATAAATAAAAGACAAGTTCAAATTCTAGTTGGTGTCTACTGTACATTATGAGTTATGCAGATTATAACAAGTGCAATTATTAAGTCATACCAAGAGCTAAGATGTTTTCTTCCTTAAACAGCTACTTCTCTGCTTTGATAAATAATGATGCAGATATTACATGAGAATTTGTTGATACTCAGTCATTTATACCAACATATAGTGTAACATTAATAGCCTGAATTTTTTCATTGTAAATTTCCTAGCACAAGAAACATTGCATTCCCCTTGAATTCTCTATTAAAACTTTAATTTGCTACAAAGAGTTCATATCAGAACTAAAAATTTAGGTACAAGTGAACATGATCTCGATACATTTCTTATACAAAAATAATAAAATCAAAGCCTTAGCAGTATAAAAACATTCTTTATAAGTAGGATCTATAATATTCAGACACCTTTAAGTGATATTTTCTAAGATAAAACAAGCTGAATCTGTTAGATAAATTAAACAGAAAAACACACAGACTTTTTGGAAACAATTCAAGAATATTTTGCTGTATAACCAAAAGGCCACAATTCCCTAGTCAGAAAAGCTAAGCTGATTAAAAACAAAATAAAAAGCCAAAAAATCATGGCTTAGACAAAGCCAAACCAGCTATAATTCCCTTCCCTCTCCAGCTCAAACAAACTAAAAAATGGATGCAACAAATGCAAATCAGGGAAACTAGGCAGGGAAGGAAATTGATAAAGGAATGAGAAGATGTAAAGATGTACAGGAAGCTAAGCAAAGGCAGTTTGAAAAGGATATACTAAAACCCCTTCAAAGATAAAAGGAATTTTAAGAACTGCAATGCTCCATTAAGTAGGGTTGGGCAGAAACGTAATGCAAAGGCACGGGATTTTAGGAAGTCTACTAATTCCTAAGCAATATATTTACACAGCCAGATATAAATATCTTCTAGACCAGCAGTGAATAATAACGCTCATAAACAGCAGTGGTTAAGATTTTATAGTCAGTAGGTCCAGAGAAATTGCACTCCGGAGGGAAGGCAACAGGAAACGAATGACATAGCTGATAAACAGCAAAGAGAATGAATCATCCTCAACACGGAGACAGCTGAGCTGGTTCAATATGCTTTTCTCCAGTGAAAATATGCATTAAAAAAATAAAAAGAATTACAGAAAGCAGACTATATGCTTATAGGACAAGGGACTGTTTTGGAAGAAAACACCCAAGGTTTGGAAAGGGTGGGAAGGGGCTGGAAAAAAATCATGCTAGATTGTCAGCTAGATCTAACTGGATCCCTGGACACCACTCTAGTCAAAAATGACTAACACAGTCTATTAATAAAGTAATAGAAAAATACTGGCAAAAGTAATGTTTCTGTCAACCCTTGGTTTCCAATGCCAATCAAATCATTATTGGGAAACTGCACTTCATTCAGGTGGAATTTGGGAAAGCCAAGAAAGGTGTTAGTCACACTAACAATCAGAGTGTAAGAAGACTCACATTCAAAGTAAGAAACTTGATCATCTGACATAAAGAGAAGGCTGTTACTGAATCTGTAGATTGACCTGGTCACAGCTATTTAAAGAAGGTTCAAGTACCTAGACTACAGAAACAAATTAAAGAGAAGAAAATAGCCAGATTATCGGGCAAAAATAAAACACGATCCAGTAGCTTGAACCTAAGTAAAGTCAGAGAAGAATAAGGTAAAGGCACTTTCCAAAACCTATTAAAAGGAGTAACGATGGGCTCTCTAACATTGGCAAAATTGAAGATAACACCTCATGAAATGTCACTTAATCACAAGCATCGGAGCTGATTAAAGTTGGGGAAATCCTATGGGCTTTTTTGTATCACAAGATAAACTATCAAAACGATGTCTCAGTTATTCATGTATTTATGAACCATAAAGTCAAGGGAAGGAAATTTCAGAAAATAAAAGACAACTTAGATTTGGCACCACTTAGTGTTGGTCCTCGTTTGTATCTGAAAACACACTATTGGCGAGCAGCCTGTTTTCTCTTAAGGAGGTGTAGATATTTTCAGCATTGGATTTTCTGAATGCGTTTATTTCAGCCCCCTTATTCAGTACAAACAGCAAAACCAGGACTACTTTGCCTGTTAAGAGTTTCCTTGCATTCACAGCGTGAGAGCATCCAAAGCCACCCGCAGGCTGGGAACCTGTTCTACTACCACAGTTTAATTCTATCTTACCACACGCAGAGCATAAGCATTTCAAAAATCCTTTTTAAGCATGCTCTGCAAAAGGAAACAACCTTCATCCAGAATTCATGTCCATCTTTAAACCTTTAGGCATCCACACCGGTGACAGGATGTGGTTGGCATTGTGCTAACCCAGGAATACATGCAAGTATTCCCACAAAGACAAGAGATAAAGAAAAACAAAGCCCATCTATGACATTATTTTATGTATATAAGGGTGTGTGTTTTACCTAAGTATACATGTTTTCTTTAATTACAGTTTTCCATATAACCATTAGGGGGTTCTAGCCATGCAAGTCACATTTATTAAAGGCAGCATGTCAAATAAGAGTTGACAATTACAGGCTATATCAATACACATTATGCCAGATGGTAATGAGCCATACACAAAGGGCCAGCCATCCAAAATAATCACACCATTTTCCTCAGAAATGTTGAAGAGGTTATGGTTTATTACACAGTGCTCATTAGATATACAGTGGCAACATTAGCAATTTTTCCTTCATTTGTGTCTCATTTAAGACTCTACCCCCACAAGCCCACTCAAATTAATACACAAGGTTAAAATCATTATGGTCAGAGAGGAAAAAAAAAAAAAAAGTTTTATTTTTATTTTACAGTAATGGTGGATCAAAGGTCCCTGGAATCTATTATTCTCTCGGCTATTCTCTAACAGGATACTAAAAAAGAGTGAAATTCACTGTAAGCAGAGATTTGACACGAAGACAGACTATTTTTAAATGAGCAAGCTCCCTATTACTTAATAAAACTAAGTGAAAACAACTGTTAAGTAGTGACACAAAGTGACAAAAGCCATAAAGCTAAAAGCCGAAACTGAACTTTCGGCCTTGGCTTTGAACTTTCTCACCTGTGTTTCAATTTGCTGCTTTAACAGCGTGGAGATATTTAAGTGCCCAAAAGGCAGCCCATCTCTCACAGTAGGTTAAAAGCACAGTTGCCTGAAATGACTTGAGTGCCTTCTCTGAGATTAAACTTACAAGATATGATTTAAAGCACCTTTCCACCCAGCTGCATATGTTGATTTGCAGCTAAGAATGACTGCTGGAGAAATTTTCCTACCTTTCTGTGTTCGTAAGAAGGTATGTGGGTGAACATACGAACTGGGGCAAATGTGAGTATCTGCCAGCACAAAAAAGGATGAGTCTTATCGATTAAAAACATGTGGACGTTTCCCAAACTCTGAGTCCAACATTCAGAAATAAAAAAGCAGCCATGTGAGACATGGAGGAGTTGAGCACTGCATGCAATTCACACGTACCAAATGACAAAGGGGCCCTGAAGAGAACGGACTTTGCTGTCCAGGCTCCTCTTCTGAAGCACGCAGAGCATCACCTGAAGCCCAGGTCTCGCATCAGACAACTTCTCTGCCCACAAGACTGGGGCATCCTTGCACATCTACCTCCTCGGTCACTCCTGCTGAGCTGTTCTGTCCTTACACAAAATACTGAATTATTCATTCAGCCAGATGGCAAAGGAGGGGAAAAAAGTGAGTTGGTCTCCAGGAGATTACAGGAGAGCAAGGTGAGACACCTGGGCTCCAGTTCTTGTTCTGGGAGGTTACTGGGACTGAAGCATCACTTTATTGGCCATTCCCCACCATGGCGCTGTCTGTCCCTCTGTGTAGAGGATGCTACCAAAAACTCAGAGGAGGACTGAGAATTTGGATGCTTTCAAATTTGAGCGAGCCACACCTGAACTTGCTGCCTCTTAATTGAATGCTCTGGACAGTGGCTAGAGAACCAAGAGAAATAACACCAGAGTAATTCCAGTCCAGGAATCCCACCTAGATAGCTTCTTAGTAATTTTACCCAACAAATACTACCTGTGTTTTGCAATTGTTTGAAAGATTTTAAATACGTAATAGGATTTTCCAAAAATAATAAAATAAAATAAAAATAAAAAAGAGAAATCAATCTAAAACTGTTTTAAAACTTTCCTCTTCTTCTTACCCATCTCTGCCTTCCAATCCTGCCAGCCAGCCCCCGTGCCAGCAGGCAGATTACTTCTTCAGACAGCCAGAGCACCCGAGCACAAAAGCCAGTCATCTCTGACATTCTCTGGACTAAGGGAACCGATGCTCTATTTTGTGTTCCAACCCTCAACTTTTACAGCGAGGACTTTTCCTCTGCTGCCAATTAATCCAATTCTTCATTGCCAAGGGGAAGCTAGCTTCTGCTGCTGAGATCATTCTAGACCGTGACTTAGCGAAGCCAACAACTAAATTTCACCACCAGAAGGACAACTTGCCCAACGACTGCGGAGGGAATGTCCCTGTCTGTTCACAAGTCCCAGTTTATGCATGCTATGCAAATGCACTGGATATAACCACACATTCCCCAGTGGTCCCAGTGAGCTTTTATTTTTTATATTTTATTATTATTTTTCACTCATTTGACAGAAACACATCTCTAATACAAAGCAGTTATTTTACAAAGCCCACCAAGCACAGAAGAGGTGATGATGTTCCTGAAGTAGAAGGTAGCACATCACGAGACCTCTGTGCAGCCATCAATGCTATGGCTAGTCTTGAAGCAGCAGAGCTACCACTGTGCCCTTAAAACAGCCATACAAAACGCTGAGAAACTCCGCGGGTAAAAATAAGATGTCTGAACTTGATAGCGTGGAAGAAGATCAAGCCAAAAGAATTTAAAGGGGAGCTAAAGGTTTTCTTTCTGACATCCTGACGTGAGTTGCAGGTATTGTAAACAGGAGTCCAAAAAAAGGTAAGACAGGAGGTGAGCAAAAGCTTCAGCAACAGTTGCAATAGCATGACCTTGGAAAAAACAGATGTTAGGATATGTGATGCAAGGAAAGACAGTAAGACGTGGACCTGAAATAAATCTGTTGATGAAAAAGTCAAAAGCTGAGGCATAAGTAAAGGATTAATCTGTGGGTTGTATGATGGTGCTATCACCAAAGCAGAAGTCAAAAGGAACATGGCGATGAAAAAAAAACAGGAATTTTGTTTTGGAAATGATAAAGACTTCTTCCCTTACCACAGCACTGCGTGTTGGCCAGGCTGCCTATGGAACGACTGGGCACCATCCAGTGTGCCCACCCAGCCAGGATTAACTCAGATTTGCTATACAGTCCCTCCTCAGCAAGTATCCTCCAGTTACACCTCAGGCAACATCTACTCCGTAACAAATTCCACACCCTTGTTTAAAAGTTATTTTTGTCTATTCTGTACGCTATTTAACTGAAACATGTAAATACACTAAATCAATTGCAAGGATACAAACAAAGGGAAGTAGCTCTTAGTGGCAGGTAAGTGGAAGAAATAGGTTACTAACAACACGAGCCAGCAGTGTGCCCTGACCTACCCTGGTGTATTATAATTTTATGGCCATATTTTCGCTTACCGTATATTGGTTGTTTCTCAGCCCCCCAAGACTTTGAAGCACAGCTATCATTTTGCTCTCAATGAGCACGGAAGGCAGTTTGAGCCAACGTAACAGAAATACCCAGAATTACCACGTACTGCCAACTATGCAGGTACCCCCAGCAAAAGCCAGCGTGACTTATCACTCCGAGTGTTTCTCTGAAATATCGCTGAAGAGTTTGTCTGTAATTGCATTCAATGTAGCTGAAAGTTAAGGTGCAGCAACCTTGACATTAAAGCTCTGCTACTAATGACACTTGAAGTACACTGAACCTTTTTATGCAAGAGAAAAGAAGGTAACCTTTTTTATGCAGTGAAGAAAACCTGATAAATGAGCAGTCCTGCTAAGAGAATAGATGGTTCTTATGTCTAACCGCACAAGAAAAAGGCATTCAGAAAATACATATATCTATGTGAATTACCAGAATGGAGTATACCAGGTAGTTACAATTTTTATGGTGCTTATATAAAAACATAATGTATATTCTGAAATACCAACAAATACCTAACTCCCACGGGGAGGTGGGGGATGAAAACATACACACTGACTGCACGACCACAGATACCTGGAATGATCAAGGAAAGCCGTCCTGTTCCGAGCGCTTGTAACCGCGTTTTTATTTCTCAGCAATTAAAACTGTGCTTATCGCACCTGTTCTCCTCTCCCTCCCTGAACTTTCAATATGCAGAAGTGGATAGGGACAACAATAGCATAGATTTAAATGGTTTACTATAGGAACGTTTTCACTTTTCACAAAACAGAAGTATGCAGCAGATGGGTATTGCCTGCGACGTGCAAGGAACGAGACTGATAGCTGAAGGGAGACAGCAGACTTCTCAGAGACTTTGCCTCTTGCACCAGGTGCGCTGACAGAACCACCAGCAGGGAAATGATAATAAACCTTTTGGAGCAAAGCAACGACTGCTGCTGCTGGGACCGTATCAGCATAGTAACAAGCATTTGGGGCTACTGATGTCTGTGAAGTTTTGTCATTATTAGTAGTATGTGTTTTATGCAAATGAAGTATCATGTAAAAATATGAATTTGTGTCTTTCGGCAAACAAAACTACTTACTACGATACCATTGGTACAACTCCCATCTCTTTTTTACCTTATTTACATCACTTCTATATTTGATTTATATCACTTCTATAAATCACTTCTATATTCTATAAAAATGATTTACATCACTTCTGTATTTGAAAACCTCTTGCTTTCATCCTTTCATCCCAGAATGATTCAATCTACACATTTTAATTAAGGGTAAAATGACATCAACCAATTCAAGCAACATTAAGCCCTAAGTAATGATGGGGAGAAACTTCATGAACAAATTTAATTTCTGCAGAATTCCTACCTGTGTCCACAAAACATGGCCAGTTATTGGTTATAGCCACTGCTACATCTCTGATAAAATTCAATTTGCTGACTGGAACAGTACATGAATTCAGCTGATCTTTTTGAACTGGTTTTGGTGCACAGATATCAAAAGCCAGAATGAAATTTCAGCTATAAAAGTCTGAAGTAAGCTTTCCACAGAACGCTGTTTTGGTGAAACACAGTAATTATGAGAAAGAAATCAGAAATACTGTACAATATCTGAAACTTTACTATGTTTCCTCCCTTTCTGGAAATACTAAATGCATAATTTCTTTGGCTACATCTTCTCTTTCCACAAAAATTTACCAAAGTTTGGCCATGTCTTCGGAAAAATTAAAACAAAAAACTCCAATTGCAGATACTTTAATAAGACTTCAAGAGTTTGGCAATCACACTCCCCCAGAATCTCATGTGTAGCGAATATGCTCCATAATCATGCTGTCAGTGCTGATCAGAACTTTTCAACTGCTGCAAGCCTTAGGAAAAAACATCATCCATCTCTCTGATTTCTCTTTTGACTGCCTAACCGCCTTCTCAAATACAACATGGTTAAAATACAGTCTTGAAATCTTTATCCCTGATTTTCTAACTCCTTATTGCTGTTCTCAAATCACTAATCACTGTCATCCCTTATATTTCTAGTAACTTAAACTCAGAATGCAACCATTATCTTCAAATCTGGATTTGCTAGTCTTGCAAACCACCCATTCCTAAAACCCTTTATTAAGTAACAATTTAACTTTCCTCTTATTCTAATACGGAAGGTGCAACGTAACAAGGTCTTTTTTTCCGTTCCCATCTACTGAAATACCACCTCGTGTCCATTTGAAATGTTTCTGCAAAGATGATGCATTTTAATTAATCAGTCATTTCCATCAAGTTAATCCTTGCTATTGTTCCTTAGTTATTTTTCTTATACTATTGCATCAAATATAAACCACTTTGCTTGTGAAGATCGACCAAATGAAGATGTCAGGATGCTTGAAATAACGCACTGAAATAAGCACGACTTATTTCACAGCCAATGTCTACTTAAAAGAGTCAATCTAATGAGTTTTATCTCCCTCCTCAGTTGTCACCCCTTGAGGATAGTTCAGTTTCTGTATTAAGGAACTTCTGATTTGACGTTCTACCAGGATTCAACTTAAAATTCTCTCTCCATCTTCAAAATTAAAAAAAAAAAAAAAAAAAAAATCCACCAAAATTTAGTTAGACACTTTGCTCTTGCCCCATTTGTCATGCCAAAGAAAATCTCCTACAACCTTAAACAACCTGGGCTATAGCACTACACTAACTGGTAACTTCTCTCTCTTTCTTTGTGTTTTTCCTTATAGTTCCTACTATCTGTATGTATTCACACACCTGCTTTTATACTGGAATGCGGTAAAAACAATCAAGCCTCTCTGTCCAGCAACACAATGTCCTGTCTATACCGGTCTTAGCAGTTGTTCAATAAAGTAACATAGAGTGCAAATAACCCTCTCTTGTAAAAGTCTTCAGTAAATGAAAAAAAATATTTTGAAGGGTTTGTGAATTTCTAGTCAGTATACCTATTCAGGTATATTTTCCTCTACAAAAGAAAAAAAAAATCCACAAAAATATGCTTTTATTTAGAAGTATCTCAGAGCTGTCAATTCTACATGAAAATTTACTGCAAGCTGAAGACCAGATGCCAGTGAAGGGATCAAAAAGATTCACTGACTTAACATATAACATGGTCAGGCTCTAACACATCCCACTATTTCAAGTGCAAGGGAACAGACGCTGTACTGTCTTTACACAATCTCATGAAGTAGAAATAGATACCTTCAGGGCTGGGAAGAGTATCATTCAGTAGTAGTCAGGTTCACTCATATTTAAACTCCACCCCGAAACAATATGTTGACAGAAATAGCGTCTTCCTCCTATGTATCCAAACATGTCAAAGATCAGCATGTATTTTAGATCAAACTTGTGGAGTATGAAGACCTTCCCCTCAATTCTACCCTAGCAGATGAAAAGTTTTGCAATATCTTCGGTTACATTGTATCAGTGTATTGAGGCACATAAGAAAACAAACTAATTGGTACAGTAAGCCTTGGAATATTTAACTCCATATTGCTACAATTTTCTGAGTATTTGTGATGGTTTCACTCGGGTGGGTGACCGAGCTCCACCACAACCGCTCTCTCACTCCCCCTCCTCAAAGAGGAACAGGGAGAAAATACGATGAAAGGGGCTCAAGGGTTGAGGTAAGGACGAGGAGATTGCGCAGTAATTATCGTGACAGGCAAAACAGACTCAGCTTAGGGAGATAGTAAGATTTATTGCCTATTACTAACGAGCTAGAGAAGTGAGAAACAAAAGAAAGAAACCAAAAGCACCTTCCCCCCCCATCCACCCTCTTCCACCTCCTCCCCCCGAGCGGCGCAGGGGAACGGGGGAGTGGGGGTTATGGTCAGTCTGTAGCGCTTCTTCTCCGCTGCTCCTTCTCGGTCACTCTCATCCCCTGTGCTGTGGGGTCCCTCCCATGGGATGCAGTCCTTGCTGAACTGATCCGGCGTGGGCTTCCCACAGGCAGCAGCTCTTCCAGAACTGCTCCAGATATGGGTCCGTACCATGGGGTCCATCCCTCGGGAGCAAACTGCTCCAACCTGGGTCCCCCACGGGCAGCAGCTCCTGCCAGGTCACCTGCTCCTCCATGGGCTGCAGGTCCGGCCCGGAATCTGCTCCGGCAGGGGTCTTCCACAGGCCGCAGTCTCTGTCGGTGCAGGTCCACCTGCTCCACTGTGGTACTCCATGGGCTGCAGCGTGGAGATCTGCTCCATGTGGGACCCATGGGCTGCAGGGGGACAGCCTGTTTTACCATGGTCCTCACCACAGGCCGCAGGGGACTTCTGCTCCGGCGCCTGGAGCACCTCTCCCCCTCCTTCTTCGCTGACCTTGGTGCCTGCAAGGCTGTTCCTCACTCCTCTCACTCTCCCAGCTGCTGTGTGGCACAGCATTTTTTTTCCTGTCTTAAATCTGCTCTCACAGAGGCGCAAACATCACTTATTGGCTCAGCTCTGGTCAGCAGTGGGGCCCTTACCTAACATGGGGCAGCTTCTAGATCCTTCTCACAGAAGCCACCCCTATGGCCCCCTGCTACCAAAACCTTGCCACGTAAACCCACTACACCTAGGTACCTTTTTATGGACATGTGTACTCTTGCACATAATCCTTCGTCATTGTGGATATATGCAAGTCTTGTTGTCACGTCCTCTAAAGCAACATTGATTTGAAACTTAAAGGTTTCTGAGAATTACCAGGTCTTGTCCAGAGTGTTCATTCATCCAGTGGTTGCTTTTTCTCTGGAAGTTTCTCTGGTTGCAGGAAGGTCAGGAAACCTACTGCTTTGTTCCTTTGCAATTCCATATAGTTTACTCCCAGCTTTTATTAGCTAAATGTGGAAACAGAAAAATTTTCCAGCAGCTCCTGCCAGGTCACCTGCTCCTGCGTGGTCTCCTCTCCACAGGCTGCAGGTCCGGCCCGGAATCTGCTCCGGCAGGGGTCTTCACAGGCTGCAGTCTCCGTCGGTGCAGGGCCACCTGCTTCACTGTGGTCTCCTCCACGGGCTGCAGTGTGGAACCCTGCTCCACCGTGGTACTCCATGGGCTGCAGGGGGACATCCTGCTTCACCATGGTCCTCACCACAGGCCGCAGGAGACTTCTGCTCCGGCGCCTGGAGCACCTCTCCCCCTCCTTCTTCGCTGACCTTGGCGCCTGCAAGGCTGTTCCTCACTCCTCTCACTCTCTCAGCTGCTGTGTGGTGCAGCGTGTTTTTTTTTTCCTGTCTTAAATCTGCTCTCACAGAGGTGCAAACAACATCACTTATTGGCTTAGTTCTGGTCGGCAGTGGGGCCCTTATCTAACATGGGGCAGCTTCTAGATCCTTCTCACAGAAGCCACCCCTATGGCCCCCTGCTACCAAAACCTTGCCACATAAACCCACTACAGTATTGCAGAAATTTGTATTGAAACTTCGTAGTTGCACTGTAAAATTTGTCAAGAGACAAGTTAATAGGTTGTGCCTGGGAAGAGGGCAGTTGGTACTTCAGCATATGGGAAAGCATGGGAAGTATTTTGGGTTTGCAGGACAAATAAATCACAAAGATACAGTTACTTCTGGTCGTATGGGCACCATAGTTCTGAGGGATAAGCGGTTGCCATCTCAGTGCTGTTGCATGCTTTCATCACAGCACAGGGTTGCACTTGAGCGATAGTTGGAGGTTCTTCTTCACAAAAGAATTAAAGTTCTCAAACAGAATTGTGTTGCAAGGGAAGGCTGTGTTAGGTCTTCTTTCCAACAGACCACTTGGGCTTTCTTTGAAAAGTTCCCTCTGGGGTGAGGGGCAGGACTTGTTTCTCCCTTAGGTGCTATTGACCTGTTGCAAAATTTCACCAGTGCTGCATGCATGCTGTGCTGCAAACTGTTGCAGTCCAGTACTTGCTTCACAGGGGGTAGGAGGAGGAAGCTCCAGAAAAAGGGTGGGCTGGACAGACAGCAGGTAGCCGGATGGTTTCTCCAAAGCAAGCCTTCTCTACTGTGAATTCTAAGATACTGAAAATTACTTCCTTTATTAAAAAGCAAAGCCCATTTGTAATGCACATACTGAGTTTATCTTGCTCTGTTACTGGTGACTTATTTTGAAGAAGATTTGAGTCCACATTTTCCAAAATCTTTGATGAATAGCTTTACTTCAGTGCCTTCTGATGTATTCTACACTGCAGAGAGCACCTTTTCTTATTCAACACATAATTGCTGTATTTGCACACGCTGTGTATGCTGACAATAAAAAGTTAATGAAGAAAATAACTGCTTGTAATAAATTAGTAATATTGTTAAATTTGGAGTTCTTATTGTTGTGGGTGGAAGATGATCAATAGGAATATGTAATCAAGTTGTATGTGCTTTTCATCTCCTGAGACTCATCTTGTAAATGAGATGAAGAATCTCACAGGGTTTATCCTGTAAAGCTTAAAACTAAACAGAGTAATTTAAAATAATTGTTTAGATTTCCTCTTACTAAAAGCTAAGGGAAAGCCACCAAAGTTTGGGAACAAAATTGTACGTTTCCTAAAGATTATAAAAGACATCACAGAACAGAATCATAGAACGGCTTGGGTTAGAAGATCTAGCCCCCCTACCATGGGCAGGGATGAATCATTGCTTGTATTTTCAGATACTTTTCCCATTTATCTTTCAAACAATTTTGTCAAGAGCCTCATACTACTTATTATACTTAGATATTTAATATTTTAGGACCATGCATTTTCTCCACCATTTAATTAGCTAAGCTTCAAAAGCACATGGTAGCTCAGATAGTGCATCTCCACTGAAAGCCAGCCCTCCAGAAGATAGGAATAAGACCAGGAAGTCCCCAAGGAAATCATTTTTATGATGAAGAGACCTAATGTGCCCTAGTAAAGGTGAGGATTGATTGTTATGGCCTATTGTTACTATAATTAGAAGTCAAACACCAATTAGCAATTCCATTAATAAGATTAATCTCTGCAATATCTGCAGCTGAGACCCAGGGCTTGCGTGCAATAAGGCAGTGTGAATTTAAAGCGCAACAGCTACTCTGCACTAAAACTCCCAGTTTGCATACTTACACCATACAAAAGAAAAAAAGCCCTGCTCTTTTAGAATGTTGAGTTCCTTCATAGGCTATTGCTCTTACTACATCTCTCTCATTTATCACTTTTTATTTTGTTTAAACTTGTTCTATCGTGATATACACCATAGGTCGGGGCAGGTGCAATGCAGCGTGATGTCTCCCAGACTCTGGTTCTCAGCCACTCCCTCTGAATTGCACCAGGTCAGGGTAAATCTAATTCTGTTTTCCATGACTGATAGACAAATAGCAATGAAAAAAAAAAAACAACACTTGCAATTCTGGATGTACTCTTCTCATGACAGAAGTCCACAGTTAGGCATAACTTATTACTTCCAAAGACAGAGGTATGAAACACTCAAATCCAATCTTCCAAGTTAATATACTAGAGTACAGAAAAACTGAGAGAAGGGCAAGGGATGAAGATGAGGTGAGAAGTCACACTCTTACGCGCTTTGTATTTTTGTAGGTACCAAAATCATCATTTGTATGGAGGTTCTTTGATTTTATTTCATCCAAGTTTTGTCTTTTACAATAAATCTTAAACAGAAATTGTTCACAGATAAATTGGTTCTAATATGAAACTAAAAGCTCATCTGTGCAAGGTAAAAAGAAAGCTTCTTTACAATTTATTAGTGAACAGGTCAACAAAACCTCTAGGCATCGCTTACATTGTACCAATAAAACTGATCTCATCTTCACCCAATTTGTTACCGTTTGCCATAGCTTATTAACCAAGAGGCTTTGTAATGGACTTGCATTCTCCTTCCCTCCTTTGAAAGGAAGACCACCTGATTCTTTGTACAGGGCTATTGCTTAATACCATATGGATTTATGTTAACCTCCTTTTGCCAGAGTAACTGTTACCTTTTCCTAGACCAGCAGGTAGCCCTTTGCTATTGTAGTCTTCACCTGGAGACGCAACAGCCTGAGTCAAGAACAGGAGCAGCAGCTCTCAGCTTTCATCTGCACTCACAAGGGCAGGACAGAGGCTACCTGCCAATAACTGGAGCTCTCAGGGAAGGCAGAGTCCAAGGAACACATCCACGTGAAGCATGTATTCTGTTAATCACTTGAAGTGGAACACTCTTTATATTCTCCTCAGTCTTCACAGAAGGTGTGCTCATACCTCATAAGCTGTTGCACTCATTATCCAAACCAGATTGTTGTCATTTTGGTTTCCCTTCAACCATAAAAATCCCAGTTCAACAGTCCAGGACAGACTGAGAAGTCAAGAAACCAATGTTCATCTGGGTAAGTCTGTGCAGAACACAGATCTCAAACGCATGCTGTAATAACCACATAACCTCTACACTGTGGACTACACTAGTCCTTATTTAACTTTATACCCTGAAAGAGTCCAAGCAGCATCATTCGCACAGCTTCAGTTCCCTGGAGGCAGCCTGATTGCCTTTCATGCACACAACAATTAAAGATTGCTCTAACAAGCACAGCATCACCTCTTATGCTTGCCATGGCACAGGTTTTGGAGAAAGGACAGAGCTGCAGATGGTGAGCTGTTATCTATGAGAAACAGAAGAGATTCCCAGTGTCCCTGCGAATACACGGGGATATCCCACCAGAAGTCACTAAGAGAGACAAGAGCTTTACACTCGTGTTCTCATAGTAGGCCTGTGCACAGCCCACATTACTAATTTTGAAAATCTGGGGATGGAAAATTTTTCTTTGTTTCCACATTTAGCTAATAAAAGCTGGGAGTAAACTATATGGAACTGCAAAGGAACAAAGCAGTAGGTTTCCTGACCTTCCTGCAACCAGAGAAACTTCCAGAGAAAAAGCAACCACTGGATGAATGAACACTCTGGACAAGACCTGGTAATTCTCAGAAACCTTTAAGTTTCAAATCAGTGTTGCTTTAGAGGACGTGACAACAAGACTTGCATATATCCACAATGACGAAGGATTATGTGCAAGAGTACACATGTCCATAAAAAGGTACCTAGGTGTAGTGGGTTTACGTGGCAAGGTTTTGGTAGCAGGGGGCCATAGGGGTGGCTTCTGTGAGAAGGATCTAGAAGCTGCCCCATGTTAGGTAAGGGCCCCACTGCTGACCAGAGCTGAGCCAATAAGTGACGTTGTTTGCGCCTCTGTGAGAGCAGATTTAAGACAGGGAAAAAAAATGCTGTGCCACACAGCAGCTGGGAGAGTGAGAGGAGTGAGGAACAGCCTTGCAGGCACCAAGGTCAGCGAAGAAGGAGGGGGAGAGGTGCTCCAGGCGCCGGAGCAGAAGTCCCCTGCGGCCTGTGGTGAGGACCATGGTGAAGCAGGCTGTCCCCCTGCAGCCCATGGGTCCCACATGGAGCCGATCTCCACGCTGCAGCCCATGGAGTACCACAGTGGAGCAGGTGGACCTGCACCGACAGAGACTGCGGCCTGTGGAAGACCCCTGCCGGAGCAGATTCCGGGCCGGACCTGCAGCCCATGGAGGAGCAGGTGACCTGGCAGGAGCTGCTGCCCGTGGGGGACCCAGGTTGGAGCAGTTTGCTCCCAAGGGATGGACCCCATGGTACGGACCCGTATCTGGAGCAGTTCTGGAAGAGCTGCTGCCTGTGGGAAGCCCACGCCGGATCAGTTCAGCAAGGACTGCACCCCGTGGGAGGGACCCCACAGCACAGGGGACGAGAGTGACCAAGAAGGAGCGGCAGAGAAGAAGCGCTACAGACTGACCATAACCCCCACTCCCCCGTTCCCCTGCGCCGCTCGGGGGGAGGAGGTGGAAGAGGGTGGATGGGGGGGGGGAAGGTGCTTTTGGTTTCTTTCTTTTGTTTCTCACTTCTCTAGCTCGTTAGTAATAGGCAATAAATCTTACTATCTCCCTATGCTGAGTCTGTTTTGCCTGTCACGATAATTACTGCGCAATCTCCTCGTCCTTACCTCAACCCTTGAGCCCCTTTCATCGTATTTTCTCCCTGTTCCTCTTTGAGGAGGGGGAGTGAGAGAGCAGTTGTGGTGGAGCTCAGCCGCCCACCCAAGTAAAACCCCTACACTAGGGCACTTAGTAAGGATTATTACTGGAACCTGATGAGTAAAGGTCCCAGTCACCATAAAAAGTATTAGTATCTGCTGCTAACTCCCACTTCAAATGAGCTTTTGTTGAAGCATCAGTGCTGGTTCCAAAATCGTTGTTGTGTTCAAAGGAATCAGCAGAGCTGAAGCAATGAGGCAATGGGTGTCAGTGCTGGAGGGTACTTCTGTCTCTGGCACTAATAGAAGAAAAGAAAAAGATGCAAAAGATGTAAGAGAGAAGAAAATAACTTGCTATATTACAGCCAAGGAAATTGAGGCCTGAAGAAATGGCATAAGTTTGTTCTTTGGCATCACTTGCACTTTTAGCTGCAATATAGAGCTATGTGAGGAATCTGTTGCTCAATATAAAGCCAAGGAGATTCCTCAGTCCCCCACAAATAGTGTCTGGCAGTGCCAGACATGAACAGCATAAGATCCCCTTTGGGTATTTAGTGAGAGAGAACAAGCCCATCTTGGTGTCTTCAGTTGTAAGAATCTATCTCAGCTATGAAGCACAAAGCTGTAAGTGTTCAGAAACTATATGATCCTGGTTAATTAAAAACCTCCAGCAGCACAGCAGAAGCCCAGCAAGCTGCATCCTTGACCATCCAAGTAAGATTTGCTCTGAAAGAAGGCAACAGAGAGCAGCATTGAGCTCTAGCATAATCACAAGTTCAGAAATGGGTCTCAAAGCTCTTTTTCAGCTCTAGGCTCCAGCATTACGTCTGAGGTGTTCTCTGACACTGTTAGCATGAGATTCTGCCTAAACTTGAGAGTACACTCTGTGTTCTCTTCAGCAGAGAAGAGATGTGGAGGAGTTCCAAGGGAATACAGGATGCATACTTTGAGTCCAGGCAATGACACCAACCCTTACATGACAATGCTTGCATGCCCTGCAGTGAGCACTGCATCATTGCATTTGCCATGGCTCTGTAGCCAAGGAAATACCTAAATGGTAAGAGACCAGCAAAAAGTTTCAATTTTAGGAAATCTGTCCAGCAGCTGAAATAGGGCTGTTTATCATGATGCTGCTTCCCTTTTGCATCCTCTTTTAGGAGCACTGGTGCTGAGCTGGAAGTAATGTCGTGTTCTTTTCCCCGCCAATAGGAATAAAATCAGGTTGCTGGCATCCTGACAAGGAGGTGGCAGTACAGAGGAAAGCAAGCCAAGCAGACATTTACAACGCTTCCCTCCTTATCTTCAGCATGATTCATAAAGTAACCAGCAGTCACTATGATATCCTTGTGCAAAATGAACCACAAACCCCCCCCAACTTAATGTGGGCAGATCACATCTGCAAACTGTGGAGTGCGAACCAAACCTGGAAGCAATGCTGGCCACGGGCAGCATCATATCACTATACTAGCTCTGCTCCTGTAACTACCTAAATTGCAATCCTCGTTATTCTAGAAGAAGATCGCTCTCTGGTCGCAGGCATCAGTTTTGTTACATTGTGTATCAGTAAGAAAAAACAGGTGCCAGTTAAGCAGCTAGCTTATCTATTTTTATACATTTAGGTCAATTGTCCTGTGAATTGACATATTTAGAGATTGGAAGAATTGGAATAGCCAAAATTTTCTTTATCCTAAGTCCGTTCCTTGTGTTTTAATTATGGTTATTGCATTGCTCATTTATATTGTGATTCAAGATATCATATAGGGAAATAAGGTTATGCAGAACATGTCTCATCCCAAGAAAAAAGTCCTTTTTGTGTGTGTGTGGTTTTCTACGTTAAATAATTATGGTACTATTGCATCTTCCTGTTCACAGACTGTACATTTAGTGTAGTACCAGATATAATGGACTGATGTAACCTGGCCATCCACTATGGGATGGAAGATTTCAGGAGAGCACAAGAGCCCATTCCAACACAAACAGAGGGAAAAGAAAGACTGGGCTGGTGCAATCACTGACTAGTACTGGAACAACTTAGTTCATGCTCAGATTTCAGGAATGCAATTAATTAATCACTACTAAGTACTCTAAAACCAAGTGAGCCATAACCCAGCTAATCGTCCACAATCTAACGTTCACAGCACATAAGCATCAGGCAATGAAGATGTTCGTTACAGAGCCAGAAATAATATTTTCAGCAAAATATTATATTTAAAGATGAAGTAATTATATGGCATGGCAACAAAAAATAAGAGCTGTATAGTTTACAGCTGAGCCGAAAATCTGTAAGAATCTATTTCCAAGAAATGCTCTCAAAGCTGGAGAAGTGTAAAAACAATACAGGATTAAGCACATTTCTTCACTGTGTATCACTGAGGGATAGCCTTTGCTATACAGGTTTAATACACGCACCATGTATAATTACACCGTAACCAAGTTTGCAAATAAGAACGTACTAAGGGGAAAGAAAGTCCTTTGGTTCTTATTCATGAGAAAGCAGTTTGCAAAACATTATTTGTAATATATAAAACAACTGCAAAGGCCCTTTAAGATCATTGTTTTACAAGCTGTCAGTTCTCTTAGCTGAAGTTCAAAAAAAAAAAAAGCGAAAACTAAGAGAAATCATAATCAGAAACAAGACAGACATCTAAGAGTGCACTTGGAGAAGTACCCAGTCACAAGCTCATTATAAAAAGAAAAGAGTTCCAAGTCAAAAGCAAGGCCCGCAGTGACTTCAGCAGAAGGCAAGACCTGGCTCATCACGGCACAAAATGAAACAAAGCGCTGGCATTTTGCTAGCATGCATCAGTTTGCTCGTATTTACATCACGCTACAGATCTGAAGTGCCATTGAAAATTCATTTAAATTAATGACTCCACAGTTATCACTTTCACAGACAGTAATGAACCTTAAGTGAACCTGTGTGGGCATATTCAAAACCGCTTCGTTTCTGGAGTACCTTGGTAACTCTAAACTAGATATTATAATGGCTATTGACTTGCTCAGACTTAGATTATTAGGCTAGATTTTCAGCTGGTTGGGCTGGCATAGCTCCAATGATGTCCATTTACACCAACTGGCTCATTATTAATTCAAGGTCTTATTTGCTCCTTAATGAATACTTCCACTAGTCACCTTCCCAGTGGCAGCTTTAAACGCTCAGAAGTTACCTCCACGGTGAGAATCATCATACTCAAAAACTTGGTTATCAAAACATAATGCTTTTTCTCTCCTTTTATGAGACACACTTAAGGTAAACTTTTTTAATCATTTACAAAATCAACTAAAATACCTCCTGTAGCATAATTAACTAACTAGAATTATGCTCTCATACAGCATCATTTGCATATAAATATAAAAATGTTGCAACCCTAAGGGGACATTAAGGACAAAACCAAACAAGAGTGGAATTAAATGGCCAAGGGGACAATACAGCCCCTCCTTAACAAGCCTCTTATATCTTTGTCTTTTTTCCTTACTTATTGTCATTTCTGTCCTTTATATCCATATTTTCCTTCTCTATTCTGTTGTAAGATACTACATATATATTTTTAAGGCTTTTATTTGTTTTGGTCTTTTCAATTTTAAGATGCTATCCATGCATTTCTAAAACAAATCAGGCTACAAACGTGTCACTAAGCTTGTGCATCCTCATTTACTACACCACAGTGGTCAGAAACACAGGTAACTGGAAGTGTGACAGCCTGTTCCCTCAACCTAGCAGCATTCACAATTTGTCAAAAGGATTTCACAAATTAGAATTATGCATTTTTTCAACCAGAACTCATTAAATTCACTTATTTTACGGTGGAAGAGACAACTGTCAAACACACAGATGAGAGCAACCACTGTTTCTGATTACTGTTGTTACTAATATTAAGTAATTGACTTTAAATACATAAAAGATATTTAGGAATTTGATGAAACTAGATTATCTCAGCAAGAGCCTGAGGAACCTTAACGGCAGGATCAGTAATTCAGCTGTGACACGTGGTAGGTAAAAATTTTTATTCTATACTGCCCTTTCGGGGGAAAATATCCTGAAAGGTAGTGACAGCAAAAATTATTTTCTCAGTGAAACCAAATGGTAGTCCACAAGACTGGCAATCTGACTGAAAATTCCAGTAAGTAGGTATACCTGAATAACTCTTGAGTAACTCAGAACAAAAACACTCAATTGAAAAAGATTTTTAATGTGTATTTTTATTCTGTGTACCTCTTCACATAAACTTTCAAATACCTATCTCGATTCAAATGTTTTTAATTAGGTTGTGCCCATATACCCTAATTAAGAACTGGGCATGAATATTATAAGCGCTATACAAAGGGTAGGAAATGGTTTTCATTGTGGCAAGTTTGTAATAAGTTCATAATAACCCAGAGGAACAATGATTCGTGATTAGGTAAGTACTGATCTTCCTTACAGCTGATCAGGCCACTAAGACGCTCCGGTATCACCATGATGTTGCCTATCAAATGCATCTTTGTGTATCTTGCTAAGGAAATTTACTACTTACCTGGAATAAATCCCACTGACCATGTTGTGCTGGAAAGAGAGTTCTGCTGTGCTGGGTCCAGCAGCTTTGGAAATGAGCAATACGACCAAACCTCGCATCTGTAAATTGTTTCGGCTATCGTACACAAAACCCCTGCAAAAAAAGGAAAGAAAAAAAGCACGTTTTTACAACCTATTTTCACTGGTTATACCGAAGTGGAAAAGAAAGACTCAGACCTCCGGCTGCTATCATTTCATCAAGTCTGTAAGATTCACATCTGCATGAAATAAGCTGCAATTATTAATCATGATCTTTTGTCATCCTTCACCTATATCTTAGAACGAAATACTAATATTGCAGAGCAGTGTAAGTAATCAAGATTAAATCTTGTTTATTTCCAAGCAGCAGCATGTGTCCTGCACTTCATGTCATGTCATGAAAGGAGCATTTCAAAATAATTCAATGATATATTGTATCAGAAACATAAGAGCTTTCAGTTTGTTTTTTGAAGTACAGGAAAGCCAAAAGAAGTCTCATACTTCAAGAGAAGAAAGGGAAAATTGGAAAAAGTACAACCAAAGTCTATAACCTGTTGAAATAAAAGTGTTTAGATCAGAGTGGTTATGACCAGACGACACAATACATACAACACGTCTAAGTGCTTCAGGAATAGACTTTGCAGAAACTGATGAAAACAGTAAAATAAAAGCTAAAATTGTAAAAGATAAATGAACTAGAGAGAGGCTGTTTTAAACAAAGGAGCTGTTTCAAATGATGCACCTTTAAATTTGGGGTCAGAAGGAAGCCCGTTCTCTCTGCCCGCAAAAACATCTGTTGAAAGCGATTCTAAGTGACCACTTAGATGCACCATCTCAGAAGTTAGTTTATTTTAAAGTAAGCTTTGCTTTCCTTTTGACAGCAGTGTCTCAAATTGTATTTTTCCTGTCCTTGTCAAAGTTGCTTTCTACTTCCTATGATCATCAATAAGGCTAAATAGCTACAAGAAAGGATAATATATTCCAGATGCTATTAAATCTGCAAACTAATTCCTAATAAGAGGTCTTATCTCCAATATTTAAATATTTGCTATGTAAATAAGAACTACATCACAGATTACTAAGCACTTCAACCCATTTTGTTCCAGTATATAATTTTAACCCTAATCACTAAAGGAAATCAAAACAAACCCGTCTTTAAGTCAACTAACTGAAAGGTTCAGCGGTCTGCCTTGGAAGTACATTTGAATAACATGGAAAAACAGTGGATGCAACCTAAAGTTTCATTTGGATTTTTTTCCCATTAAGTTTATATCACCTCACAATGCAAGAATAACTTCAAGGTACTATTTCATTTATGCAGATATAAAAGCATTTTAAAAGGTCATAATTTAAGTATCACCCTTCCGTGTGAAGGTTCTTGTGCGACTACTACAAGTAACAGCTCGAGTTCTTCTGTTGAGCCTTCGCAACTTCTCCCACAGCGCTGGGGAATGGACCAAACCAAACCGGGTGCCTGCAGAAGCTCTCAGAGGAGAACAAGAGGGTCCATCCACGCTGGGCAGCGCTGCACAGCATCGCGTTGTCTTAGCTCCGGACCAGCACTGCTCCCTTCGGAGAAGTGCTGGGCTCGTGAAGGCATTCTCCATGCAGCCACATCCTACAAAGGCTGCTAATGACCAATAAAAGAGGAGGACAGTATGCCTTCCTACCACAACCTACAACGCTTCTAGCCCTGGTGGGTTCTAGCTAGCCAAGCCAGGACATGGCTTTTCACTTGGTTGCCCTTCTAACCTGCCAACATCTCACAGCGGGCTGAAGGAGCCCGTCCGGCTCCGTGCTGCCATGCTCTCCCCAGCATGCACCCCTGTGGTGTGAGAGAAGGCATCGACTTCAGCCACATTTGCAGCAGAGAGTGAAGGTGTTTATGGCTTAAGGTGGCTAGGGTTTGGTTCAACTAAGTCTTAAGAATCAGCTGGACACCAAACATTTATGGGCAAAGCTGAAACTTTGCCAGAAGCACGCACTAGCCACCCGTCTTAATCTGCAATAAATTACATATTAGCCTTTTAACAGAGCAGTGAAATGAAAATAGCAATTAACCCATTGCCTTGCTTGCTATCATAAAATAAACTAATCATAATGTTTTGGAAAACTGGGAGAACATGTGTAATCAATAGTTTAGTGCCAGACAAAATTCAGCGCAGACTTTAGTATTTAGCACAAGAGACTCCACAACACCTCCCGAGGAGAAGCCATGCCGCAACGTCATCAGCTCCGGTCCTTTCCTCCCCAAAGATCCTTTAAAAAAACCTGAATACAGCAGCACAACAGCTGGTGAAAGGCAGATGCTGTACAACTTCCCAGAGCAGACAATGATCTCGTTTTGTATCCCGCTCACGCAGAGCTTCCCAACCATTCAAAGCCAGGAGAGCTCACACAGCTCAGAGCAGCTCCCGAGAACAAGCGGCGTGGTGCTGCAATGTACAGCTCTGCTCTGCTCACCGGGTACATGCAGCGAGGGATTTTAACAGGAGGAAAGCTGCTTGCCTTTAGCATCCTGGGAATTTACACCTTACGTACCTTAACTCTTGCCAAGCACATCAACAAATCGGTTTTCTTACTGGATTCCAACACATAGTTAACAGAACACGGCCAACACAGTTAAACATTTAAAATTCTACACACTTCCAAAGTTGGAGCCACAACAAACATTAAACTACTCAAGAAAAGAAAATAATAAAAAAAAGAAAATATACATAATGAATAATGTATATGCATGTATATCCTGTAGTCAGAATTCACCACAGTTTGTGGTGGTGTAAGTACTTCTCTGGCCTGAACTCCAGCTGACCACGTTACTCACAAGCAAACAAGTCACACAGAGGATGCAGCTGAATACAAATAGAGTCCTCATATTTCCTCAACATTTTTTACAATTCTATCATTTTTTCAAATAAAAATGGTTTTAGGAAAAAAAAAAAAAAGTCTACATACATACTCTGGTGAAACCGAAGCGCCTTACTTACTAAGTGCAGGATCCCATGAAAAGTGAGTGGCACTTTATATATATATATATATAACAAATTATGCTGATACTTTTATAAAGCCAGAATGCATTTTTTCATGCTCAGTGCTCTACGGTTTTCCAACAGACTTGTTATTACAGAAAAGAGGGAAGAAAGCTGTCCACCACAAGATTTTTAAAGCTCTGACCTTTACATAAGCCACTGCCTAAACAGCCACCGTTGGAAATGAAGCACTGCAGTGCTTTCACCTGAACCTCGGTAAGGAAGAGCAGAAAATGACCTGTGCTGAACACACTTGACGAGATTCATAGCAATAAGGAAAGCAGTTGTTGATGAGCTGTTCAGGGGGCTGCAGCCACGTTTGCCAGAACACCTTGCGTTCGTAGCACGACATGACTAACGAGAAGTGCAGATGTGGTGGGGAAGAACAGAACATAAAAAGTAAATAGTATAATAATACGGTGCAACGTGTCTGTCATTTCTACACCTAGTCATACAGTCTATATCCAAACCTATATGGTTTGGATGCAGTTTTAGACAGGATTTTCGGCGAATTACCAAACCCATATTCAAAGTCTAATTCCCTTCAAAACATGACTGAAGTTGTGTTACTGACATGTAACATATCCATACTAAAGCAAACTGCATTAGACTTGAAACAGATAAAGCCTACGGTGATCATCCTTTAGAGGCTGGAAACTACTGCAGCTACTTGACATGGCTCCAGGGGTCACATTCACATTCAGAATTAAGCTCCCAAGAGATGTTCTGCACAAGTAACTGCTACACAGAAGTCTTCCAGATGGTGCAATTAGTCTTGATGGGTATGTGGCAGGAGACAGGTGCCTCTAGGGAAAAAAAGTGAACTAAAAGCAACCCAAGTGAAATTGCGTACACACACACAAAAAAGATGCATCAAGCTGAGACTCTTGGAAAACCTCTGCTGAACACCGCAAGTACCTGCACAGGGTACCCTCAAAGAAACATTTGGGTAATTTTCTTACAGGCTGGGTACCTCGCAAATAACATACTTCATCCTCAGGGGACCACATGCCAAAAAAAGGCCGGGAAGTCAAACACTGTGACTATCTGGTTTTGCTAAACATTAAGAATTTCAGGGGGAGGAGAGAGAGAAGCATTTACTCTAGATGTTACCCATGTGACAGAATAACCCATCTGAAAACTGACAGATTCACAGTTTTAAATACAGAACACTGCTCACAAAAAATTAATCTCACAGCACAGGGGAGAAGAGCCTAGCTTCGAAACATGCGCAGTGTGACACTGTGCAGACACAAGAGACTCACACCACCCACTCAAGCAATGACACTGGCTAATAGCTAATGTGCTGCAAATTACACCTCCTACTACCAGGGTCCGTCTGCTGCAGAGAATAAATCAAGCAAACATGAGCATTTCACTTAATGCTTTGTGTATTTTTCCACATGTGCAGCCATTTCAGTAGACTTTACAGTTAAAATGTGAGCCTCAAATAATCGTCAGGTTTAACTCCAATAGTAATTCACACGTCTATCAATAAATAAAAAAATGGAGCATTTATTGCATGCACTATTCCTATTTTTGAGCAATCAATTAAATACTGTGAGGATTTAAAATTACTTGCACTACAGCAGGTCATGAGACAAAGAACAGCTAACGTTCTTATTTTTTCATTAAACTCAGGATTCAAGCAATAGAGAAGAAACATGGCAAACACAACAATTACTGTAAAGAAGAGATGGACATAGGTGAAATACGGGAAGTGAAAAACCCAACAACACAGGTAACTAGAAAGTCAACTGAATGTGAAGGTAGGTGTAGCAGAGGAAAGCCTATCTACGTGGTGTTGAGCTAGCTCCAATTTAACCACTAGGGCTATTTAAAAAAAAAAAAATACAATCAAAACAGACATAAGGAATTTTATGGGGGGTCAAAAGGGAGGTTGCTGTTTCCCAAATTTCTGCCCATTTCCAATGCAGGCACGGGATGCTCAGTTTGCCGCCCTGCTGTCAGCTGTCCCAGCAGGCCACCAGGATGTCCCTCTCCCATCGACCAGGTACTCCAACCACTGGCCAGCTTGGCTAGGAGCTGCAGTGAACAAAGTGCTGTGCCTCACCTTGCCCTACCTCTCCACGCATTTTCTTGGTAGCGTCCCACTGACAGCATCAGTCATTTTGGTTTGGGTCTCACGCAAGCTCTGTTTAGTGAAAAACAGGGAAAGATATCAGGTGCTGAGCAGCCATTCCTCTGCATCCCCCACTTCCAATGTTCAACAAAAGGAAAATTCTTCTGTTGAAGAAAGAATCACCTGTTCCTGCAGTCCTAATAAAAAGCAACTGGGAAAAGCCTGTAACGCAACCCAAATAAACTATGCTGATGATTTATAAGCCTAGGATAATGCTTTTGAAAACACAGGGTAGTTTTAGCCTGAAATAAATACTGCTCTGAAAAAGAAACATCTCAATTCTACCTGACGATCCCAAATGTGACAATATAAACACCGTTTTAAATCTGTAACATCTACAGAAAGTAACACCTATTTTGTGCAACACAGAAAGGTTATCAGGATGTACTCATGGTTACTGGTGCAAGTACATTTGAAAAAAAAAACAAAACTTTTTCAAAATTAATTATAACTGATGATTCTGTATCTAGTGCTAGAGGTAAGCCACAGAGCTGTTTGGTGAGAATGCTGGCTGCTTTAGTAGAAATGCACGAGTTCCACTGGCCTCAGGGCTTTTATCCAATTTGCTTTATTAATGACTTGTCAGAAGTAAATAAGAGAAAACTCTCTTGACATACTCATTTTTTAAACAGATGTTAAACCGCTGTATTATAGATGCACTTATCTGAATCAGATGATTCGCTGTGTGACCATAAGATCACACACAAACACACATACATTATTCAGAACATTATATGTTTTGTGTATGTTAACAGCAGTCTATTGTGACTTATTTTCACCAGCTATTGAAGTTTCACAGATGTATTGAATATCCGTCTGCACAACTTATTTTCAGACACGTTAAAAACATCCGTCTGTTGCAACATCTAAGGCTAGAAGGGGATCAGCCTTCTCGTGCCACTTGTTTTGGACCCGCTGCAGATGAAGACACATGAGCTTTAGAAGCTTGCTCCTGGGCTTGGACAACTAAACATCTCTTCAGGTAGTATGAGCCAGGGACAGTGACTAAAGATCACTCAACATACATTTAAGCTATGACTTTTAGGAAATTTAGGTATTTAAGCATCCCAGATGTTAGGATCTACCCCAAAATCCAGAAACGTTTTGTTTTAAAAATATTAACTATGTTCTTCACAGACTGAGTAGAGAAGGGAGAAGGTTTCAGAAGTATACGCGAACATGAATTCGAAACCCAGAAGATGTTAAGAACCTTTCAGAACTAAGTACCCTCCTGAAATTTAACAAGGATGAACGCAGCCCTGTGCATTACTGACTGAACACAAGGCAGCTCTGCTGAGAAGGTCCCAGTAGCCCAACAGGCTGCACCATGAGCCTGCGCTGTGCCCAGGGCTGCACCAACAGAAATGTAGCCAGCAGGTGAAGGGAGGCGATTATTCGCCTTTGTTCATCCCTCATTAGACCACGTCTGTAATTCTGCAGCTAGTATAAGAGAAACAGTGACAAGCTGGAATGAATTCAGCACAAGGCAACCCAGTCAGGGGCTGAGGCCCTTGCCCTGTGAGGAACAGCGTGGTTCTGGGCCCGCTTCGCCTGGAGAAAAGCTCCCAAGGTCCCTTCTGACCTGAGAGACTCCTTGAGAGTAGGAAACAGCTGCTCATTTTTCACAGGGATTCTGCTTACAAGGGGAAACGTTTCGTAACTGAAGAGGAAGAATCCCATTCAAAGTTCCATCACTCCATTGCTTAGTAAATGTGATCTTCACAGGGACTCTGAGCATAGAAAGGCAGAAAAGCAGGGAACTTGGGGTGAAATGCATCTTTCCACAACTAATTTATCTCAAGAGAAAATCTTGAGATGTTAGTTGTAAAAGTCTTCTAGAAAAAAATCAAAGCACCCTTCTAGATCAGGAGACCCATCTCCTCCTGGAGCTGCTGTGTATAATTTTGGCACATATCCCAAATACCACAGTTCTTTTAAAAAATTTCGAAAAAAACACTTTTAAACATAGTAATGACAAGATTACAAGATGGATCCTTCTAAAAAAACTACGAGAATTATAAGATTAAATAAATTTGTACAGATTCAGAGTGGGTCAGACCTCACAAAAATCAACTACTATTATAAAGATCAAGTTTAAAAAAACTACAGGTTTGGGGGCAAGTGCAAAGCAAATACTGATACTTGGCCCTGGCCACTTGGCAGCATACTGTACTTCATCATTTATGGCTCCTAGAAACTGATACAGCCTTTGAATTCTTAAAAGAAATTTTCTCCCTGGAGCCTGAAGAATCTCACTTAGACATCAGGATGTCTACCATCCACTGCAACTACATTAATTAGGCTTTCCAAAGGTGGAGGTTATATGAATCATATTTACTTGCACACTTTTTTTACATTTTTGAGGTACTTACTTCTTTCACAATAGATTATCCCTTAAGATCAATGGGAGGAGTTTCTAATTAATTTTTTAAAAAGGCAAAAAAAGCAGCTCTGGATCCCCAATTTTCTGCAAAATTTATGAGCAGCTGAAAACCAGGAGGAAGGAGGTTCACTAGGTAAGAAGAGGACAACCAGCTTTTTATTTATTTATTTTACATGAGTGAAAACACTCAACAACAAATTAATTGAAGTTTCCACAGAGCTGGCTTTAGGTTGGTCATTTAAGGACTGTAAGCCTGCTACAGAACAAGTCTTATGAGGAACAGCTGGGGGAGCTGGGGTTGTTTAGCTTGGAGAAGCTAAGCTAGTTCAGCAGAGACCTTACTGTACTTGGCAATCATCTTAAAGGAGGTTGTAGTGAGGTGGGGATCGGGCTCTCCTCCCAAGCACAAGGGATAAGACAAGAAGAAATGGCCTCAAGTTGCGCCAGGGGAGGTTTAGGTTGGATACTAGGAGACATTTCTTTACTGAAAGAGTTGTGTAACATTGGAACAGGCTGCCCAGGGAAGAGGCTGAGTCAACATCCCTTGAGGTCTTCAAGAAACATGCAGACATAGATCTTAGGAGCATGGTTTAGAGGTGGACTTTAATACTAGGTTGAAGGTTGGACTGGATGATCTTAGAGGTCTTTTCCAAGTGGAATGGTTCTATGAAAGACACTGAAAAAAAATAACCACTATAAAAGGAATAGGCAGCTATAGTCATACTAGTTCAAATACATTGTTTATTCAGAGAAGAGTTTCATTCATTTATTTGATAATACTATCCACACCCCATCAGCTATTATGAGTGTTAGAGGCAGGGCAAAAGGACCACCTTAAGGATGACACTGAAGACACCACAAGAAAACATTTTTAAGCCTACTGCCAGCCTCTGCTGCTTTTACTAGTTGGTGTTTGACTTCATCTTTGACTGTGATGTGGATAACATGCAAGCTAATACCTAGAAATGCAGTCAGTGTCTGAGTGCAATTACTCTGACCAGCAGTAGCTTGCAGGTCTGGCACCCCTGTTTTTCTAACCACAAATACTTAGACAGAAGCCTAATTTTTGTGCGTCTGATTTCTCCATCAATATTTACTTTATTTAAACTTTGTGGGAGGTCTAGCACCCCGCTGTCAACCAATATCAACAGGTCTATACAAGCACAAGGCTACCTTTCTGAAAACAGGCTCACAGATGCAAGAACATTCTGCTAAGTGAAAGGAATTACAAATATTTTAGAAGAGTTCTGTGAGTGACAAAGACATGATTAGCTTCACAAGGCTAATGAATTCAGACATCTCTACAGGTCCAGTGTCATTTCAGCAATATTGTAATTGTAAAGCCTGTCATAAAAGTGTATTTTGCATTAAATAAACTACTAGGGAAATGCAACAATGAAATAGGTCAACTCCTGGCCATTACCTCACAATGAAAATGCTTACAGTATGTTTTACAAATGTATTGAAATATAAAAAGGCAAAAACGTTAGGATATGCATTGTCATTACAGAATGATCCAAAAAGCTCTTTTAACCTTTTGTGCTCAACAGTATTTCTAAATAACAGCTGAACTGATTTTCAGCATTATTCAGACGGCTGCAAATAGGTATTCCCTGCAAACACTGACAGCTCTTTACGTGAGGCTCAAGTTCTCCGCTTCAATTCGTCTTTTTTTTCACTTAAGCCAAGTAGCTTAATCCAAACACAGCAAGAATCCTGTAAATACAGATCTTCCTTTTAAATAGCAAGAAAAAAAAAAAAAAAAAAAGTTGTTTTACGTGGTTGAAAACCAACCAGCACCAATAATCCAGCTGCAGCACTTCTTCCAAAGGCTTTAAATTTGCCACAACCTACTGAAGTCAAATGGTCATACGCAGCAGAAACCTTTCATGAACTGGCTGGGTGGGTGTATGACAACAACAGCAAAAATGACTTAAACTGGAGAATTGTGGAGAATTACAACAGAATGCAAGGCAGCAATATGCACACACAGTTACAAAGGAGAGTAAATATAAATACTCTTTTTATAAATGTAAGTAAATAAAAATACTTTTTTCAATAAACACAGATACTGTAATAAATGTGTATTATTTCCAAATAACACACACCAATGGCTTCTCAATGGCTTATTTTAACTAAAAATCAATTTTAAGCCATCAGTGGAGAAAACAGACAAGCCTCCTACTAGTACTATCATAATTTTATGTTTTTCCTCTAGGTTCCTGATTCCAGAGAGTCACTTGTCAGTGAGACCCAGGTGGATGACTGTGATAACTCAATCTGGTTTTGTAGTTGCTGTTGTTTTTAACACAGTTAAGAATTTTTTTCAATTTGACCTCAACCTGAATTCCACAGGTTTCACTCCAGCGTGTCGGTATCACAGTCAGGCTAGTTTGCCTGCATAGGAAAACCTCCTTTTACAAAGATAAACAAAACAAATATCTGCCTCCTTTTCCTGGATCATAGCTAAGCATCAAATAAGCTCATTAAGTTACAAATGCATACTTTAAATTTATGAAGTAATGAAACAAGATACGGTGCAAAAACGCTGAAAGCATTTTACAGTGAAACAAATGTTAGGAAAAAAAAACATCGGAAAACTTTAGAGATTTTCTATTCTTTCTCCTTCAGAAAAGACAAGACTTAGAAGGCTTGAGAATTTAAGCAAACACTTGTGGTTTTGGAAATGCTGGTTTCCGTGGCAACCAGTGAGGTCTTCTTTATATAGCATTATAAACAGATGGTAAAGACCGGTCATGTTTGCTTCTTTGCCAGCATATCAATAGAACTGCTATACTACTCTATCTAATGTATTAGAGTTATTAAGTACCTTGGGTATTTGAGCAACAAAATCTACAAGTCAGACATGCTTAACTAGTGCTCTTTTTTTTCCATAAACACAGGAAGATCCGCAACAGTAAAGTCACTGTAGTCTATACAGTCAGACTTCTTTGGCAATGCTTTTTATAAATGTTTTCTCAGCACTTGCCATGCAGGGTACATTACTACCACAAATATGAATCTGACAGGGATTAAAATAATGAATTTGAACAGGAAATAACAGTGTGACTGTATTTACACCCACTGGTATTAAAGTGTGCTTTAGAATTATGCTCTTGTTTTTATTACACTTGGAATTGTTCAGAGAAAACACAGCAAACTGTAAACTCACCTTCGTTATGTCACAATACGCGGTTACTCTTGCAGATGATTTCGTATTTTTGAAATAAAAAAATCTTTACAATTTAATCTTTCAGTTGCAGCTCTGGTACGCAACATACAAGTGTTCTTGTTTTATAGATGGCTGGAGCTATCAAGAGAATTCAGTTTGGTACTGCATTTGATTTGGTACCTCCCTGGAAAAGTCTGAAGCAGGAGCTACCAGCACTGCATGCTAACAGATTCTTGCCATTGCACTCCTCCTGTGTTTTAGCTGGGTAGTATGTCTCATGCCACAACTCAAAAATAAATAAATAAATCAAAGGAAAAAAGGAAGAAAGGCAGATGCAGAACCCCTTTAGGTTTACTGACCATTTCAGGAGCCCAGCTTATTTTGATCTGAAATGGATAAGAATGGATATTACCTGTATTGTAACCAGATTACAAATTACTTTATCAACATACTACAAAAAAATTGATCCAACTCCCACTGAAATTAATCAGAAATTTCAATCAGCATTTGCATGGGAAATTCCCGTAAAACAGTTAATGATTTAAATAAATAGAATTTGTGAGGTCTAATGTTTTTGTTCTGTTTTGTTTCACTAAGCAGTAGCATCTCAAGGACAAATGCAGTACCTAAAGAGTTGTCTTGTCTTTACTCTGAATTAAAGTTTCCAGATCTACTCTTGTCTAATTTGCTACCAGCAGTTATCGCTAATAAGCTTGAGATTCAACAAAAATCCCCACAGAACTCCAACCCCTCAAATTCATAGAACAACCAATAACACATTTTTGAAAAGTATAAAACTACTAAAGGTGTGAATATGTTTGGCACAGAGAGCTGGGGTTGCTTAGCTTCAAGAAGAGAGAAGTCTTAGGGGAAAAAATCTATGTGCTCAACTGATGGGAGGGAATAAAAAAAGACAAGCTTTTAGCAGTGAGAAGCGAAAGGACAAGAAGCAACGAGCACAAATTGAAAGAGAGGACGTGCCATTTACATATAAGAATGTTCATTTGTTACTTGTAGAGGCCTACAGGAAACCTGGGGAGGGACTATATGTTGGGGAGTGTAGGGACAGGACAAGGGGTAATGGCTTTAAAATAAAAGAGGGTAGATTTAGATTAGATGTTAGGGAGATTTTATTTACTCAGAGGGTGGTGAGGCACTGGCACAGGCTGCCCAGAGCAGCTGTGGCTGCCCCATCCCTGGAGGTGCTCAAGGCCAGGCTGGATGGGGCTTTGGGCAACCTGGGCTGGTGGGAGGTGTCCCTGCCCATGGCAGGGGGCTGGAGCTGGGTGGGCTTTAAGGTCCATTCCAACCCAAACCACTCTGTGATTCTAAGTGTGGTCTCTTCTTGCAGAGAGAAAAAAAAAAAAAGTAGGATAAGAAAATGCAACTAAAGCTACAGAGCCTTCCAAATTAATGAGATTTCAATTTCACAAAGCCCTTTTAAAAGGGGGTAGCAAGCCACAACAATCATTGTGAAGGGCCTGAACTTCAGTTTGCTGAATGTACAAAAACGTCATATTGTTGAAGCAACAAAGGGAGTGAACATGTGTCATTCAAAAGGATTCCAGGCTTCTCATGGAAGAGACAAGAGAACCTAGCCTTCACATTGGCTGTTTTATTTACGTAAGACATGACACAAAAAGATGGGCCACAATTTCAAAGCAGTATACCAACACAAATAAAGAAGAGACGGAGATTCTGCACTGAAGTTCTGTAGTTATTCAGGAAAGGCATCAGTGGTACTGACCACCTCAAATTTTCCTGGACTGCCTGGTGCCAGAGTCTGGAGGAATTACTGGAGTCCATGAGAAAAAGAGCTGGCAAGAAGAAACAAGACAGGAATGTGAAGCAGGAACCTCATTTCTCTCTGCTGGAGTGACCTCGACTGCATGGCAAACATGTAGAAAGCAGCACTGCTAACAGAGTGGAAAAAGAGCCACTCCAGAACTGCCAAAAAGGAGGGCACCTTACTAAGTAATTATTCTTGGAGTAGAATCAAGAATGAAAAGAAAAATGAAAAAATGAATGACATGCCAGACTTGTCACTTTGCTTTAAAGAAGCCTATTTACCATTTCAGGTGCCTACAGTACAAGGAAAACTTATTCACTACAGAGTCAGGCAGCCTTGGAAAAACTTTCAAGACAAATATCCTAAGAGGAAAGGTGAAATAGAAGAATCTTCTCCAGGCAATCTGAAAATCAAGATTTTCCAAGGTCCATCACCTAGGGAAAACTTTAGTTCTATAGAGCTAAAGGTGAAGCTACCAGAAGCAAAATTACCCTGTAATTACAAGTCACAGAGAAGAAAATTTAAAGGCACTGATTTGATCCTACCTCCAAGAGACAGAGAAGCAAATAAAAAAGAAGGGCAATGGAACAGAGCACTGATCTTAAACCTTCGCTGAGACAAAAGGTGGAGTGAGAATGAAGAGAGAAATTTCTGGCTGTGATTTGCAGGAAGATAACTGACACTTTCACACAATTTATAAAAATACGTAGGTTATCTAATCATACCTGGAATTGTCTTATAACCTGACACGCATTTTGCATTGTAGCTCTAAACAACACTAGAAGTTCCCATTGACAGCCACTCAGAATAAAAGTGGCATTTTCAGCAGTAGCTTATCTTCAGCAAATGATGATAGACTTTGTCTTGATTGAAAGACGCGGACTCACATTGCTATAGGAAGACCAGCTTATTTTGAAGAATACCTGCTGCTTCTTTAAAGATCTGAAAGAATGTTTCTGCTTACTACTTTCACTTATATAAACCGCAGTTCAACTTCATGATAAAAATATCTCAACTCTTAATTTAGGAAAAACAATCTAATTGGCCTAAAACAAAGATCCACAGGATATACCTTGCATCCATACCATGTGATATAATCCAAACCAACAGCACCTTACTGACAAAAGATATCAAATGCTTCTGAAAGTTATTCTAAATTTATTTCCAATATTCTTCAGTTACGTTAAAAGCCAACTCTTATTACTACAATGGTGAAAGGAATCCATGTAAAGATATAACTCACTGAAAAAATTTGACTACTCTCAGGCTTCTTGTCCACACAAGTGTACTGACATTGCAGAAACAAGATAAAAATCAGCAAATACAATTATGACAAGACTCCGTTTATTTCCAGTATTCTGTTATCTTATAGGTTTTTTGTTGTTGTTGTTACATAACCCACCGTAAACACCATTTTGCCATTTCAGGATTACTTCTAGCAATACACTCAAAAGTTTATAGCAAAAACTGAAAAAAAAGAGTGTTTCAAACAAATAACCAACACCTTCTGACACCAATAACAACAAATGCTCCAGAATACCTGCCACAACTATTGCACAGAACTGGCAGTGCTACATCTTATCTGTAGAGTCACATGAAAATCAAATCCCAAATTTCAGGATCTTTCTTAAACTTTCAGCCCATGTTTAGCAGTTTCTATGGAAGGTTTTTTCACAAATTATACTCTGTTAACATTATTAGAGTGCTGACTTGCAGAAAATAAGGCCCTACTTACCTGTTAACTCTGGTTTTCTCTGCACTGGTTTTCCAGCTGTTACTTTAGCTTAATGCCAAGTAAGCCTGACCTCACTTAGTTCACGTGAGACAGTGGGGGGAAAACACAAAGAAACAAAAAAAGTACTAATATATACATTTCTTGATGTGGCATAACTTGATTAGCCACCACAATTATGCTAAACTACATTCTGCTTATGACCTGCAACTACAAGTTTTTCTGTAAGTAAATAAAATATGAATGAATATCAAGAGAAAGCAGATCCTCAATATAATTAAACAGCCAGCTTGAGCTTGGTATCATGAATGAAAAGCTCTCTGAACAATTTCAGTCCAGGGAAAAAAAAACATTATGACTGCATGCTCAAGGTTTTAAATTTGCAATCAGTGCTAGCCTGATTTATTCTTCTATCCCGCTGCCTTTGGTTAAAACAAAACCATACATTCAAATTGTTTTCTTACTGCTACACTGCATATAACAGTGCTTTTATTACTTCTAACGTATAGCTGTGTAAGCATTTGTATTCTAAAATAAAATTGTAAGGCAAACATTTCAGCAGAAAATGCCTTCAAGATACCTCACGAAAATAAAACTAGATATTTAATAAAAATTAAGAGAGAGCATGACAGAGACACAGCATAAAGAACTTCTTTTCCTCCTCCTTTATTATCCTACGTTTGAAGGATAGAGCTTAACTTTGGATCACAGCCAAAGTACTTTGGCAAACTTGCTAAACTTTCACCAAAAACCAATAGTCCAGTTATATTTTTACTGTAGCGTGCTGGCAAGTTCTCGAGCATAACAAAATGCGTTCTCTACCATGCCAAAAGCAGGATACATTTTAATACTTTGAGGAACCATATGCACTTTCCTTGGGATTTGTTAGCACGAGAAAAAAAGAAAAAGGTCGTTCTCATAAGTGAGCCTAATTTGCACATACAAGTTTGCAGCCAAGGAATATGTTTGTGTGCTACGATTTTTTTCCCCATCCCACTAAACATTTTTTCTTCCTTACTCAAGTTAAGTGCACTTCATCTGTGATTTCAATTTGCCATTGAAAAAAGCGTATGTAAGATGAGCTGTAAAATTACAGGATCATGAAACGATGTAAATTTAAATGTCAAAATGTAAATGAAAAACGTACAGATATCTTAAAAGCATGTCATTGGAATTATATATTAGAGCTTGTTTTAAAAAAAATGGTACCACTACAATTATAATACAGTGTTTTCAACAATTTTCTTTACCTATCAACTTTGCTCTTGCCAGTTGGCAAATACTGTTTTAACATTGTTAGATGCCATTCCAAACAAATTTCAGAGATTTCGTTTTCTCTCTTCACTAGACTATGAAGCAGTCAGTTAGAATGCTAGAACTTTTTGGTGCCTCTGTGTTTGTGCTCAAATGTCTCCGTTCTGCCCACGAGGTCAGCCACAGCGGATCTTGAGGTTTCTAAAATGAAACACGGTTAGTATTTTGTGGTGAAATGTCAGTGATCTGAAATAAAGGCAGAAAATAGAGAAATCGGGTACTCCCTGAAAAAAAAGGTTTTTGTTTGTTTGTTTTGTTTTGTTTTTTACCCCCCTCTACTCTAGCTACTCACTCCCCAACAGTAATAATAAATAATCACAAAGGTCTTCCTTCTCATTACAACTTTGAGCAGAGGCATGCAACCCTGCTATCAGGAAACTGAAAACACTCTATTGGAAAAAATAAAGTAGAAATAATACAAAAATCTCCAGACATAACGCAGTCTAACCCAGAGGCAAGACATAATGCAGAAAAATGGTCTGTATATGCATTCCTGCCCATCTCAGCTTTTCCTTAATAGCTAAACCTCAGAAGAGGTCTCTATGTAGAGACGATGAAAGTATGGATCCACCACAAGCATTACTCAGTCTCTCCAAAGAAAAACAAAAACAGAACAAAATGAACAAACAAACAAAAACACCAAGAGCACCCACACTGTAGTTTATAACCTGGATAATCTTTAACGTGGATAATCTCTCAGATAAACCTGCAATAGCCAGTGATTAAAAAAGACCATTAATCTTAAGTGAAGCTTAGCCCAACTCTTCTGTCCAATCTGACAGGCAAGCATTCAGTTCAGCCCCCAAAATACTAAGAAGTATTGAAGTACAACTTTAATTACAGGCCACAAACACTATAAATTCAGCAAACTTGACTGCATTAGGCAAAATATCACCAGCAGGCCAAGACAGGTGGTCCTTCTGCTCTACTTGGCATTGGTGAGGCTGCACCTGGAGCACCGGGCCCAGTTCTGGGCCCCAAACACAAGAGAGGCCTGGACATACCAGAGAGAGTCCAAGAGGGTCACAGAAAAAGCTGGGAGCATCCAGCCTGGAACAAAGGAGGATCAGGGGGATCTCATCAATGCCTGTGGGTATCTGAAGGAAGATACAAAGAGCTCTTTCCATTGGTGCCCATACACCAGGCTCTTTCCATCAGTGCCCAGCGCCAGGCCCAGAGGCAGTGGGCACAAAGTGGAACATGGGAGGCTCCCTCTGAGCACCAGGCAGCACTTCTGTGATGTGCGGGTGACAGAGCACAGGCACAGGTTGCCCAGAGAGGCTGTGGGGTCTCCTTGGAGATCCTCAAAGTCCACCTGGATGCGGTCCTGGGCAAGCAGCTCTGGGTGTCCCTGCTTGAGCAGGGGTTGGACCACGTGGGCCTCCAGAGGTCCCTGCCCACCTCACTGATCCTGTGATGCTGTCAAACTTCCTTTTAGATTTTATGCTTACTATCCTCCCTAACTTTTCCAAATATTAGCAAAATAAGTTCTTCACACACATGCTCACTTCAAATGGGTTCCACATCAAAAGCAAACTTACAAGAGCTTTGCTGTGTCAGCAGACCAGGCACTGTCCTGCCACACACCCTCAGCAAGCTCCCCAGCATACTTCCCCTTTCACCACATTACTAACTAGGTAAGGGTAGGCTCTCCCAAAAGTAACATCTTTGGAGAGTCTCAGTTTTGTCCATCTTGGACAGACAATGAACTTCGAATTACGGACAGCCTATTACCTCATAGGCAAGACCATATGGTTTCAACAAGTTACACAGAGCAAAAATACAAAGCATGGTGTCCATAAGCAAAAGTATTTCACATCCTCAACCAACATAAATACACACAGCAGCACACATTCATGAGAAGTCCTTCATCTTCACGTACAGAAATCACCACTTTGAAAAAACAGCAACTCCTGCAGGCAATCTTACTCTTTCACTATGGCGAGACGTAGAAGGACACATGCTAAGTTTAAAGACACCAGTAACTACTAGTTCTGTTCACTAAGCAGAACTTGAGATCAAACCAAAGTCTGTAGTCAAGTAATCAGATCCCTGTCCTCTAGATTCAATGACTGAAAATGATAATTCAACTGTCAAGGGTGCACCTGAAAGTTATAGATAAGTCAGAAATCTAAAAATAAGAACCGGTAAATGTTAATAGACTGTATATAGAAAATGTCAATCCTGGTGCAAATTCTCAACAAGTAAAGTTTAATTAGCTCCCCTTATTGACCTTTTTAGAATTGACTCCACAGAGCCTATTCTGATAAAAGAATAAAAACAGTGTACTCAGTCTTCAGATTGGTGACTGTTTATCAGAGAACACTGTTAATGTCATCTAGAGACTTGAATGACAATGTCATGATTTAATGTAAATGCTTCTTCCAGGCTATAAAAGGGAGGACAGACATTTTAATTCTTGCCTTGTTACAACTACTGACTTTACTATTAAAATTTAGTAGAATATACTGTCCTTGATGAGGGTTCCAGTGCACAGTCATGTATTAGGATAAACACTCTTTCTTTCAAATACTATGTATGAAGATAATCCCAATATCCTACTGTTTTTAACTTAAATTCACCATTTCTTAATGATATGTACGACATTGGTTTTGTAGTACTGGTATTCTCGTCTTATCCAACCTATTATGCTTACAGGAGTAGTAAAATACAAAAAGTCAATGCATACTTTCTATAAAACAATGTAATACCAGAATGGTATAGCAGTATTTACGTAAGATAACACCTAAACATGTAACATTATTTTTGTTAGTCAACAATGCTGCTTCAAATTTACCAAGCATCTTTAAAATCCACAAAAACTAGGACTTAGGACTTCATGCCACTTCAATTTAGCTCTGAAGGAGAAGAGCATTTTAGACAGCGCAAGCAGAGAAATTCAAGTTAGCTGGTATAAATGACAACTAAGATACTTATTTTATAATTCCAGGTATATCCAAAGTTATTAAAATGTCAGATTCTGATGACTTAAATTACTTCAAGCCAACAGTCTCTAAACCAGCACAAAGCCTTTCATTTTTTCATCATACAGGAATTGGAGTACTTTTATACCTACATGGTTATGTTCATTATATTCAAATATAATACCAGCTATGAACATAGAATAGTTTGACCCCTACACTATATTGTGTTACTGAAGCCACTGTAGTGAACCATACAATGTTCTAATGCAAGAAGAACTTTTCCTGAGACAATTCTCCCTTTTAATCATGATCTTCTGTCAATTTCATGTAAAAAAAATGGTTTGTAAAACTGAAGTTCTTCTGTCAATCTCTCAGAATTATCCTCTCTTTTTAGGAAAGCTTTTGATGTAACTGATGAGATGAGCAGACAAACAAATATTCCCTTGCTAACCTTGTATTTTCTTCCATTTTTGCAGAAAGAATATCTGCATCCTGTACTTCTCTCAGGACTGATTCAACTATATGATGAAGTACCAACTATAAAAAAAATGAGCTCTCATCTCAAATAGTGTGGACATGGTGCTTCTGATATACTGTCATCCTACTATTAGGCTGCAGCTAAAAGGAAAGGAACAAATGTCTTTTGCTTTTTATTCTTTTACCTAATAGCATACCGTGACTTCTCAAAGCATACATAGGAGACTACAACTTCCACATTAGTATTTCCTGAATTTTGAATGTCCAGGTGTGAATCTGCTTACCCTTTTTTTAAGCACTTTCATTGAGAGACAAGACAGAGGGGAAGGGAGACAAATGATTTGTTTAAGTAGACACCACCAGGACATTTGTCCTCATAAGTTACAGCAGCAAAGCACACAGCAACTTAAATGAGATCTCCCCAGATACAATCTACATCTAATGAAAGATTTTTTTTGTAAAAAAAAAAAAAAAAAAATATCCAATGCAACATCACATACACAATGCAGCATGACTGAAGAGGTTATGAAATGTGTATGGCTGCTGTGTAATCCAGAGTAGTATTGCCACCAACACCAAAAAGATATTGCTCTCAGGAATGCAAATCAGTGCTTAATTGAGGTGGGGCTTTTCCCCACACACACTTCTATAAGTTATAACTGTTTTCCATCACCACTATCCTCCATGGCCATGAAAGCATACAACAGGCTGTAAAATTTAAACATGAACTTTCAAGTTAACTTCTTAACCTAGGCTATAAGGTCTTTTTGGAGGCCCTTAGAAAACACAGCTCATTGATGTCCTGTCTTGGCAGTTTCTGTGGTTGGAATTGAGCTCTGAGCTACTCCCTTGTTGAACTTTCTACAGCGCATCCTACAGCAGTGCTGGCTCCTGCCCTCCTCTTTCCCCCCCTACACCACGCTGCCCCTCCTCACTGCAGCAGTAACTGCCATGCATGCCAGAGCTCCTGCCCTCGCTCTTAATGCGCCAGGAGAAGGGACAGGACTGAAAGGAAAGCAAAAAGAAGGGTCCGAGCTAGGCTGGCTGCTGTGCCACAAGTCACAGCAGCCATGGGAGCTGCTCTTCTTGTGGCTGAGGTTACCTGCAGGTGGACTCACAACAACCAACTCCTTCTCCAGGAGAAGCCTGGCACAAGCTGGGAGTGGAAGAGGAGGAGGTTGGCTGCTGAAGCAGCACTGAGGAAGCCATCTCTTACCTCATACAGGAGAAGGTGGCAGTTGCACCAACCTGCGCTAATCCGGTGGAATTTTATGGTCTGTGTGATTCCATCAAGCATATATGGAAGGGGAAGCATTGTGTGTGGCAAAAAGTGAAGGAAAAATGTTCATTAACTCTTAAAATTACATTCTTCTCTTTTAATAACAATAGACATAAATGACAGAGGTCCATCACTGCTACTTTTCTCTGTCTCACAAAACCAATAAAATTTCATATTGGAGCATTCAGTCTCCAGCATCTGTTACACTCCAGGGTAAATCCCAGCTAGAGAAAAACTTTATTTCCCTTCTTCACTTACTGTAACTTCAGCCAGCTGATTTAAGAGGCAAGATCTCCTCACTGGCTGTTAAGGTTAGTCAAAGACAGTTATTTCAGTAGAAGGACCTTCCAAAGAAGGTTTTCAGTATTGTCTAGGACCAACAAAATCGTGTCCTCATCTCAGCTTGAGGCTTTCGAAGTATCCAACATGGTTGGCTAACGCTGCATGTTACTGCAGGTCAGCAATCAGCAATCCCATTTTTGTGCGAAATAATTAAAGTTTTAGAGACTGGGCTGCAGTTAAATTTGTTCTTAAGCTCCAGTAGTGACATGTGGGATGAGGTGATCTATTGCGCTGTTCAAGTCAGGTAAATGGATTTCTTTCAGGGGGAGACCAAAACATCCATTACCAGAGGGTTCAGCTGATGTTCAATAGCCTGCTTTGCTTCCTTTCTCAAGAAGAAGCCTGAAGGCGTTTCACAGGCTCCACCATTCATCTTCCTATGCGTGAGCATATGCAGTGAGGATAAATTCAGTTAAGGGTAGAGATCTGTTCACCATCAGAGCATCATCAGGCATCAGCTGAAAAGATGACAACTGTTTTCTCCCTTACAAGAAAACAAAGCACATTTAAGAACAAAGTTTATCAGCAATAGCTAGGGAACAGTGACACAAACCATTTGCTAACCCAGGGAAAACGTTCAGCAAGCTGGTCTACACAGTGTTATCACAGTGACTTGCTCTGTGTCAACACAACAGTGGCAGCACCAGTTTTGACTTTTTCTTTCCTAGAGCCACACAGAGTCACATACTCAGATGTTCACAAGATACTGCTTGGGGACCACTGTTAGGGGTCTTTAAATTGCTCATGTCAGTGTAAGTATAGGTGAACATCACTTCATAAAGCAATTTTAAGGAATTACTCTGTTCAGAAAAGGCCAGCATTGTTCTGCAGTCAAGTCACTTCTACTCTGCAAGACTCTACACTTCCAGAAGAGCTTCTTGCACTACAGGTGTGCCAGCCAAGATAGGTTCCTATCAAAAACAAAACAAAAATCCACCATCATCAAAACAGGCACAGTCTAGCATTTGCTTTTTGGCCTAAGAAGAAAATCTACTCTGGTATTCAATCTAAAGATACAAGTTTTTCACAGAAGCGTTTGGAATGGGGGTTGTGAATAGGTTACTTTTTATTTTAAGAGACCAACAGGCTGATACTTCTTTTTCCTGGATCAACAGCAAAATACTGTATATTTGTAGATGTGCAGTTCATTGTCACACCAGTTGCAGAGTACAAGATACATTTCTCCCCATAACAAAACAGAAGAATTCAGCTCAAAAATGATAGTTTTTTCTTCAAGTATTGACCCTGTACGAGTCTGAAGAAACTTTGAAAACAGTTTCAGGTAAACTGCTTCAGATGAAAACTGAAACTGGTTTTTGAATTAAAAGGAAAAAAAATGCAACATAGCTGCAAGCATACCGTAAGTCAGACTTCACCCTTTTTACTAGTTTTACAGAAATATTTTTCTACAGGGTAAAACTGGTCATTTTCCAGACCAAAACTATTTTTTCAAAGCAAAGTCAAGAAATAGGATAACATGGATGGAAGCCATGATCTTAACCAGAAAAAAGAAGACCACTGTTTCTTCAAAATAAAACTACAATGTTTTTCTGAATTTTCACAATGGTTCACCAGGGGACAGCGTAGCTGCTGCATGGATGGCAAGCACAGCATTAAATTGTCCATATCGTGTCATGAAAAGTCTCTTATGACCAGAAAAACACAAGATTTTAAAATAGTTCATGGGAAGCCTGCTAATGTAGTTCTGAAGTCCAATTCATCAGTCAAGACTTCCCTACCTCACTTTTCACTTTGCTATGGCTACAGTAAAAGCTATGGCATAAATCCATTCCCATTTGCAAGCTGCCTGTTTGGTATATTTATTCCTAGCTACAAAAACTAGACTGAAACGTTTGAGATTCTGAACTACACTCAAAATAAAGGCATAAACACACTGAGAATACCTGGCACGTACCATCACAAACTCTGCTTATTTGTAAGTGTGGGTTTTTAAAGCTTAACACAGTGATTTTTTTCTTGATATCTTGTGAAATACAATTTCATGCTGAGTTCTGTGGCACTTCACAAATTAAGAATGTAGCTGTACACTTCTCAGTTTCGTGAACTTACACATTAATTGCTATGAGGTAGTGAAATTCTTATGTTTTTGTTTGCTTTTTTTTGTTGTTATACTGGCATAAACCTGAACTTCAAAGATCTGTACAAACTTCAGAAGTGACTTGATAGTAAAAGCCATACATTTTTCCTACTGTCATCTCAAGCTGCAATGACCAAGATCTTTCTGTAGAGCACGCAGTAATGAAAGCACTTGTCACTCAACAGAATAAAATAAACTCTCCTACAGGCATTTTGAAAGGGGAAGTTCTGATAGCTGTGCTGGCAACGCAACAGCTAAGCACATATGTGGCCAATAGTTTACCCCATTAATACCAGGACACTTTCACAGCAAGGCAGAAGAACGATGAATTTACCGGCACACAAGAGATGACTGACTTTCCCTAATTTCCTGTCCATGGCAGGGGAGTTGGAACTAGATGATCTTTAAGGTCCCTTCCAGCCCAAGTCATTCTGCGGTTCTAGAATTCTAATTCAAAGGCTACATTTGGAGCCACAGATGAAAAGGCAATTATGATATTAAATCATCCTCATAACTGTTAGTAGAAATGACAAGTTTAATGATATAAACATGCTACTTACGATGCAGAGCCCTTATTATTGCAAGACTCCTCAAAATATCTTTTTATAGACATTTGTGTAAGTTTCAACACTGTACATTTAAAATTCAGCTTCATTTTATGTACAATATCAAAAAGGGGAAAAAAACTATTATAGTAACAGCACCACCGATTTGTTTTTAATTTGAGGATTGCTCCCAACACTATTTGGAGCATAAGCCACTGAAACATCTATCACAACACACTCACCAGGCAGGGACCTGATCTTCAGTTGGCTTCCAGCAGGCTCCTAGAACTGCTGCTACAAGCACTTTCGGTGTGTCCCTCTTTGTCCTACCCCCAATTCCCTACCCCCTCCCTCATGGCCCAGGATGTAAACACAAAAGCAAGCCATGAAGAGTCGAAAGTTAGTAAATCAGCCAAGCTGTGATTCCTGTCCACTCCTAGCCTGAGGCAAATCCCAGATAATTAGACTCAGGTTAACCTGCCACGAGAAAAGGTCAAGCTACATTGCATTATTTTGCATTTGCTCTGGGCTAGGTGAATGCACATTATTCAGTGTTCACAGTTTATTTTACAAGCAGCAATCTGACTGCATACCCATTGTAAGCAAGTATCTTTTAAAGATCATGTGTTGAGATAAAGCTGTACTGTTACAGCACGCTACCATTAGCAACACAAAAGACAGATCTGAAAATTTAGCACATTGTTTTGGGAAATAAGTCACTACTGTCCAGTTAAATGCTCCATAAAACCATGAACGGAATTGATAGAATTTTTCCTGTAAGGGCCACCGCAAGTCTGTGTTTAATATCTACCCACCTCTTCTCGTGTAAAACTTTGAACTTTATAAATGGGATACAAACACAACACTTCTGTTAGTGTAGATTATCACTTAAAGTGAGATATTCTTTCAACTCACATTCAAATGAACACCAAAATTAACTTCATAAAAGCTTGGAAAGTTCCAGTTACTCACAGAGAACAGACTTTTTTTTCCCAAAAAGCATCCTTCAACTTTACAAGATCCAAATGCTCATTTTATAAATGTTTTAATCTCCATGGATCCATACATGTCTTCAGAGTTCCCAAGGTAAGCACAGTAGCCCACAATCAGGAAAATCTCCTCGGCTCTTGGTTGGAGCTCTTCACTTTTGCCTTTTGCCTCTTGGAAGGCTGCTCAAACTTTTTGAACAATATGTAATTGCTGAGTGGTGGACAAATTCAATAAAAATAAAAATGTTGAGGAGAGAGTAAAAGGTTTCCCAATGGAGTCAATTCCTCCTCTCCAAAAGGCACTTCACTTCAGATGGAAGTTCTCTTTTCCCAACACTGCAGCAAATCATCCCACCATCAGGTCACAACTCTAAGGTACAGGGAGGGGGAGTGCCTTAATTTACATTTTAATTAGAAAGCCACACAATGAAAACTCCCTGTTCCCTCTGGCTCCAGGGCTCTTCTTGACTCATGCTGACCCAGCAATCTTCCACTTTGGGTCTGCTGGGACTTCTCTCCTTAGCTGAACGGGAACTCAGGAGGCAGGAGAGTGGCTCTATGCTAGGGAAACATATTCACTTCCAGGACTTTCACTATTGGCAGGATTCCTGTAGCCATCAATCAAGTTAAAATAACAAAAACAAAAGCCTCAACTAGCTAGTTCTTTCTTTAAGAAAAGGAAAAATAATTGTTTGTTATCTTACAAGGTTTGAAGAGAATTCTCCATCTCCCCCTGTGCTCTTCCTCTTGAATAGAAATATCAAAATGTTGACTAGTCAAGCTGCAAGGACACAAGCACCCTACTGCATGGCTTTTTAATTGTTTCTTTATTTATTGCAATCCAAGCCCAGTGCAGAACAATAAGTTATTACAAATGTACAGCCAAACAACAAAACTAATTATTGATCCAAATGACTTGGACAGCGACCCTCTGAAATTCTTCTCCATAAAGGGACAGAGAAAAACATTCACATGTATACTTCAACATAAATTTGGTGCCCTGCTAGTGTAAAAAACCCTAACAGCTAGAAAAATACTATCCCAAGAAATGTTTGGCTTGTCCAGTAGGTTGCTACCTTAATAACTGACATGATGTGACGGCCATTCGGCACGACGCGTGAGGATTTAACTACGCAATTCCCATTGTTAACGGGACCCCATTGTTACCCTCCTGCACACCGTGTCACTGGGAAAGACTAATCATGCCACTTCAAACCAAGAGGACATCTCTTCTGATTGAGAATCAACTCTGGCATCTGCTTTTGTTCTTTCATGCTAATGGTAGCCTTCACTTTTCTGCCCGTGCATTGATAGGCAAATTCTTTTTGAAGAAAATCATTCAAATCCTAAATCAGAGGAGAACTTGGGCCAGAAACACACACATTTTCACTACAAGAACTTGCCTAGTAGAATTACTCTTAGTCACAGCTCCTTGGAAATCAATTATTGAGAGAAAGCCTATATCCATGGAACTTCAGTTAAACAAGAGTACGCAACACTTCTTTTAACATCTACTCTTAAATAATGAAACATCCCCTGTTCTACCCAAACAGCTCTACTGATCTCAAACTGTTTATGATTCCTACTTAGAAGCAACAGCAAATAATTACTTATTTATTTAATACTTTAAAAAAATACTAACAGACTTTTTTTAAATGAAGGGCTGATGTCACATACTGCATATTATTTGAGACTTTATCCCTGAAGACTTTCTAGACACCTATAATATCCTAACCCAAGATGCAATCAAGTAACAATGGAAAACAGTACCCTACAGATTAAAATACTACTGTCAGATCAACTTGATGCCTACATATTGAAGCATCTCATTCCATATGCTCTCTTACAAGCAGATACTTGCCTCTCACATCTGCAGACCGATGTCCAATAGTAACTTCCCCTAATTTGTTCATTTACCATCAGCACCATTTCCATACACCCTTGCTTTTTGATGTCTGATCTACATCTGAGGTTCACTTTCTTATTTTATTTTTTAATCAACAAAAGAACAGAGTAAAGAGAATTCTCAGAACTCAAGGCCTGAAGCCTACTTGTTTAATGTGCACTTTGACAAACACTGCATACTTAAAATTGGAACTAAGGTTTTATATTTGTTTTATTTCCTCTGGGGGCTTGTAGGAGCAATAATTTTCTTCTAAACTTTGTTTTTTTGTCAGGTCTGAGTGAAGAACTGATTCAGAAATTGCAAACTTCTTATGTTCTGGAACATAATGCTCAGTTAATGTGGTCAGAGGCACAGTCTTTCAATCACATGCACAAAGAGTTTTATTACATTTTTTTTTGGTCATGGCAGTGGTTTTTTTGTTTCATTTAAAAAAAAAAAAAAAAAAGCAAAAGCTTATTTAGGAATCAAGTTGTTACAAAGTAAGGGCTTTGACTCTTCCTATTCCTGGTCCTATAACATGGAAAAATTAGTGTTTCCTTCTTGCTTTCAGAAGACCATCAGAACAGCCTCATGAGTAAAGATACTCTTCGGTACTGAAGCTGCTTTACTAATCCAACTTCTGATGCAAGTGTTGATGCCCCTTCTGTGGTAGTGTATGCATCTGGGAAAAATCCGCTCTTCTGGCATTAAAAGAATCTTTTGATTCAGGATTTAACAAGACGAGAGTACAGGATCAACCCTGGCTTACCATCATTATACATCTAATCTCCACTTCTGCAGCAGCAAAGTCCTCAATGGATCTCTGATCTCACTCGGAAACCCTTTCTTCATGTATCCACTTTCCTACATTGATCCCAGGACTCTTCAAATAAAATTACTAGGGAATTTTACATATTTACGCAGTTTTAGCTGAAACAGAGATGTCTGTAAACCTGAAACACTGTTAGCATGCATCGTTCACCTCCCTTCTGCATAGCTCCTCAAAAAAGAGGTCCATCAAACTTACTTCAGTAACAGGATGCCACAGTGTGCTTTTTGAAACATTCATTTTCCAATGCACTTTATAAAAGCTGTCCACAGCAACAACCTCAGATACAGACACTGAAATAGAAAAATTAACTCCTGCTAAACATGTAAACAGGCTGAAATGTGGATCCCAAGTCAAGATGCTGCAACGATCCACTTCGTTAACTCACTGTATACAACAGACACCTGGCAGAAAACTGCCCAACACAGGTTGAAGAGGCCCTTAGTCCCAGAGGCTGTCACTCCTCTGGCAACAGACCTGTTCCAGAAGACATTCTGCCACATACAATTTTCACCCTAAAGGGGTTCCCATAAGCCAGAAAGAAGAGCAAGCAGCCACAGCTTCCCCCTTGAACTTCCCACAGCATTTTGTGCATCCTGAGCCCCATCTCTGAAGATTAAGGGCCCATATCTTGTCTTGCTGTTCTGCAGAAAGTCAGAATCCCACTTGTGATAGCCAGTGCTGCTGAGACGGCACACAACAAGACCTTAAACCAGCTGGAGCACCTGAAGATGTGCAGGCTTGGCTTATTCTTCTCTATTCTTGGCTTATTTTTCTCAGAACAATAAACAGACCTAGCAGGGCAGCTGCAGATTTACATCATTACTTCAAGATGTGCCTTCACAGGAACGATGATAGAAGGAATATTAAGAAATATTTAGGATTCATTACTTGTATCAGAGAAGACAGCTTTCAAAAAGGAAGCAGAGCCAAAGGGCCAGTCATCCCAAATACAGCTCATGGTGGAAGTATGATTTTAAATAATTGGTGTTTCTTTCAAGAAGTCTGAAGAAAGATGTCTGCAGAAACCTCAAGAGGCATTATATTCCCTACCTAACAAATCTAATGCTGCCCAGAAGCTGAAAATTAATATTATGTGTTATGAAGCTCAGCGTGACAGAAATCTTGTTTCTTCGGGTTTTTGTTGGAGGTAACACTGTTTTCTTATCAGATCCTGCAAACTGCCGTCCAAATTTCTGTTCCCCTTTGTTCCCTGCCTGTTCCAATGATGTCCTGCAGATGGCAATAGCAGATAAGATATTTCTTTCACACTTTTCTTGTCGGAGGCTTTTTAAACTCCAAGCAGATCAAAAGGTAATTCGATGAACATGAGATAATTTGTTATTTCAAATCTATAAAATTTACTCCATCTTCCTGTCACACATTTCATCTCTTCAGAGGTTTCATAAATCTTTATTCACCAAATTCAAGGCATTTGTACTATCTAATATGAAATGAAGGGTAGCTAGTATTGTTCACTTTGATAGAATGACATTTTACACAAGAAAAAAATAATCTATCATCTACCAGGAAAGTTGAGGAACAATAAATTCACATAGTGGACAAAAAAATATTACTTTAAACTTAGGATGTTATGACATTGCTCCTTTGAGATACCCAGAAGCTGAATTCATCCAAACTTGAGCTTTCTATGTCTTTTATGAAGCTACAGCTACAAAATTTAAAATTCACTGTTTCCATAATCATCTGTGACTTGATTATCTCACAGGATGCAGAAGACTCATCTGAATTGGAAACACGCTTTTCTCCTTGCTCATTGCACCTTTTTTAGCTAGACAGATGGTACAGCAGTTTCAGAGCAGAGTTAAATAGCTGACAAACAGCTGGAAGATTTTAAGCATCCCACTTACCCTGTCTGGGAGGGTAGCCATTCTCTGCTCAGCTTATCTGAGATTTTTTCAGACAAGGTATTTAAAAAATAGCACTAAAATGCAGTAAGTTACCGCAAAACAAATTTCAGAAAACATAGGTGGTTGACTGGGCATGACGTTGGCTATCCTTAACTGGAAAACAGATCTCTTTCTGCGGCCTAGGCAAAACCAGTTGTTAAAGTATTCAAGGCGTATTTGACACCTATTCACCTCAGAAGCCTGCAAAAGACAAACATCCTTTCCTACACTGAGCTCTGTATTAAAATGAAATTGTCATGAAGTAGAGAAGGATTGTTCCTGCCAGATGTGCAGGAGGAATGCCAACAGCTGTGCTCCCCTGTTAACTACATACATCCTGAAGCAAAGGGGTGAACAGAGAAAAGCTAGACACGTGCCTGCATTCTTGGCTTGATGCTACTCTTCGTTGCCAGTCTGTAGAACTAAACTAGTTAATGAAACCAATCTGTAGCAGCAGCAGCAAAGGACACCTACAATATTCAAGGCCATTCATTCAAATTTTGGAATCTAGGAGAGAAAAGAATTGTTATAGCTTGTTTTCATTTCAACTAAAGGAGACACTGGTATAGAAACAGAGGAACATGAGGTGCCATCAGGTTTAGAAGCTCATCTGCTACTTCTGACACCAGTGGCAAGAACGTCCATAAAGATTCAAGACACAAAAAGGAAAGCTTGACTTTTCCACGACAGCAAAGCCTCACTAAGGAATCTAAACATCATGCACTGCAAGAGTTACGCTGCTTCCATCACTGAACCAGATCAGCCCAATAGAAAACAAACCCAAAATTACAAAAAAAACCCTACTGTTTTCTTTTTCCCTGAGTTAACAAATTAAATCAGTTTACAGAAAAGCCAGACAAGCACCAAAGCCAACACATGGGGGAGGTAGGCCAGCACAGGCAAGAGAAGAGCACGCTCTCTCCTTCCAGCAGCAATAGCCCTCAGACCAACCCAGCTGCTTGTGAAACCACAGTCCAAGACCTCTCCAGCCAATTTTGATTCCTTTCAAGCACTTCTTCCATTCAACACGATTGCCTTAAGCCACTTGTTAAAGTTCTCCTAACTGCATCACTTAGCAGCCAACCAAAACAAAAAGATGTCTTGCATGCTTTAAAAACTAAACTGTTTAGTAAATCCAGAAAGATGGTTTTCAGTTACACTAATAAAACCTGTTTATCTGCAAGTAGTTTTCTCTGAACAGTTAAAAATTCAAGTATTTAAAAGAAGCTCACAAAATATTACTTGTTTTCTTGCAGGTATCAAGGTTTTGATTTTGATTTTTTCCCCCTCCACCTCAAAAAACTTTCTTCCCAAAACACGCAATAAAAATTCAAATAGCAATAATATAGCTAAACTAAATATATAATAGGTACTAATCCTATACAGAACAAGTGTTCATGAGACTAAATTGGGAAAAGGGAAAAAAGATTTGGTTTACTTCTGAACTCGGTGACTGTTTACAACTTCTGACAAAGTATTCTGACGTATCCAAATCTCATCTTCCACAATACTCATCAATTTCATTACAGCTTTTATTTGTCCTCTAGGAAAAAGGAATTCCTATTTCTTAAGAATTTTTTTTGCCCTCTTTGGTTTTGCTACAGATTTTTATTATTTTTTCCTATAGAGGTCTTTCAAACCAGAAGATTGAGAAGCAAGAATGCAGTGACTAAGGCAATAGGAATAAACTTTTCAGAGTCTGCAATACTTGAACAAAGGAAAAGTGTCACAGAGCTGTAATACCTTTACCCATGACTACTGCATACATTCAAACTGCAAGGCTGCTACAATAGCTGATACAAGATTTCAGACACACTACTAAATCCTTCAGCAAATTATGAAGCTAAAACTGAAGTTACTTCACTACATAATTGAAAGCCCCTAAACCTAATGTTTGTAAGTCCCACCAGAATAGGAAAGCACTTCCTATTCTTCAGTATCCAAACACATTTGAAGAAACTAATGCTTTGTCATTTGCACACTCAAACATCACCATCACTTCTGCATTATGTCAAAGATTTAATTAGTAAGAGATCTCCTTCTCTATAGTTCTCCTAGTATGTTACTCACCTACCTCTTCAATTAAGCAAAGTTGCATTACAATCCTCTGCTTATCATACCAAAGATTGTTATGAAAAACGCTAAATATTTCCTATTCTGCTTGGCAAGTATACAGCCAGGCAGAAAAAAGGCTGTCAGACCGTATAAGAACAATATAAACATGCAAGATAAATAGAGTTCGTGAACTGGTGTCTGTAAGGGGAGCTGTTAGTATGCTGAAATACATGTTTCTATTTTTTTCAGTTCAAAGTGATGAAAAGTGTATACACAGTAGTTTGCTTTTAAAACCTGAAAACATCTTGAAACCACTGGAATGCTCTGGATGCAAACTGGAATTGTTTCATACATGCCTGACAACCTCTCCGTGATCAGCCCGCAACACGCACACCCCACCTGCCTCCTTTAATCTTACTTCTGTAATGCAGCTCTTCTACTTTTCCTTCTTGAAATCTGTGGATTCCTTAGCCTTCTCCCTTGCTCATTAGGTGTTTCTCTAATAATTTACTGGTCACTCTCCTCTTCCTCACTTGCTAGGAAGCCTGTCAGGGCCCTTGTCCTTTACCTGAAAAGCTACCTTGCCTCTGGCTTGGCGCATTTCATCCAAACTGCCTGGTGGTCTTTTTGTTGTTATCTGGCAATCAGTTGGACCTTATTTTTGCCAAAATTGACTTTTAAACATCATTCCTAGAAGTCCTTATCCTGCTTTTCTTACTGTTTAAAAGATTTCAGCTGTTAATTGAATGCAGTATAATTAAAAGCAAATAAAAAAGACAACTGTCACAAAAAAAAAAAAAAGCAGCAATGAAATCCAGCTCCTTTTCAACACTTCCATCAGCAAACAGAGGTCTGAATGCAGTAGGTGCAGACTACTAGCCTCAGGCAAGCAAGACCTCTGCATGGTATGTCATCATTATTTTGTGCTTTAAAAATCATCAGTAGGGCATACATACTTAAAATAGCATAGAATATTGTTACCTGGAGATTACTTTCTGCCTCAGTCTAAAAATGTGTTAGGACTATTTGGGCACAAAAAAAATAAATCAGGTTTCAGGTAACCTTCTTTACATATGAAATAACCAAAGACTTTTTAATATATCATGATACCAGTAAGCAGTTTTCATTTACTTGGCATCATGAATTTCAACATTTTCTGTAAGCAATGTTTTAGCTATTTGGCATATCAAATTAGTGCTGCAATTGTAATAACTTAGTTATATTACATTTGTAACAACCACATCAGTCTTACATCATTTGCAGTAAAAAATAAGCCTTTTCCAAATTAACTGCAAGCATTGTTTGAATGGAAGACCTTATAATAGACTTTATAATAACTTACAGGGGAAAAAAAAAAAAAAAAAAAAAAAGGACTGTCAGAAGTAGTATCTCACCTGCAGAACTTCATGGGTGAGTTTCAGCCACTTATCTCCTACAGTATCCAACTATATAAACACACCCAAACAAACAGAAACAAACACAAAAACCACCCCACAAACCTTTATAAATCGCAGCTGCCCATATGAATCTCATGCAGTTCAACAAGGCCAAGCACACTGTCCTGCACCTAGCTAGAGGCAATCCCCAACATGAATATGGGCTGGGGGACAAGTAGATGGAGAGCAGCCCTGCAAAGAAGGAGGCGGGGTACCGGTGGATGAAAAGCTTGACATGAGCCAGCAGTGTGCACTTGCAGCCCAGAAAGCCAACCGCATCCTGGGCTGCATCAGAAGAAGCATGGCCAGCATGAAGAGAGAGGTGGCTCTGCCTCTCACCTGACGTGGAACACTGCGTTCAGCTCTGGGGCCCGCACCATAAGCATGACACAGACCTGTTGGAGTGAGTCCAGAGGGCCATGACGATGATCAAAGGGCTGGAGCACCTCTCCTATGGACACAAGCTGAGGGAGCTGGGGTTGTTCAGCCTGGAGAAGAGAAGGCTCCAGGGAGACCTTATAGTGGCCTGCCAGTGCCTAAAGGGGCCTACAGGAAAGCTGGGGAGGGACTCTTTGTCAGGGGGTGGAGTGGTAGGACAAGGGGAATGGTTTTAAACTAAAAGAGGGGAGATTTAAGATTAGATGTTCAAAATAAATTCTTACTGTGAGGGTAGTGAGGGACCAGCACAGGACGTGCAGAGAAGCTGTGGGTGCCCCATCCCTGGAGGTGCTCAAGGCCAGGCTGGATGGGGCTTTGGGCAGCCTGGCCTGGTGGGAGGTGTCCCTGCCCATGGCTGGGGGCTGGAGCTGGGTGATCTTTAAGGTCCCCTCCACCCCAAACCATTCTGTGATGCTATGATTCTACCACCACACCTGTATTTTTCACAAACTTTTCTGTTTATACTCCAGCTCTTGCATGCTGGGAAGGCACAGGACAGAGCACTTTTTGTTTCGTCTCCTCAGGAAGACCTCCACATCGCAGCAGTGACTACAACAACTAAATTCATCTAACTTAGAATCTTCTCCTCAACACATACCAAAAATGAAAATATGAGAAAGTTGTAATTAGAGGACAAGCACTTTGCTCTCTGCCATTAGCTACAGGCATTGCAGTATGCTATCCTACAGTATTAAGAAACCAAAAATATTATGATCTTTAAAAAAAGGTGTGAAGCAGGGGGATTTTAAAAGTAGCTCTTTTAGTGATGTCTATCCTGTAAGTTATTGTAAGAATGTTCTCATAAAAAAAGGGTTTGCTTAAGGCTATTTCCCCTCCTCTTTGATTCTGCTCTTCAAGTAGCCTCTAAGACAATTCTTTGAGGTAATTAACACAATTAAAGGTACAATGATGAAAGCTAACCAAAAAAATGTTTCATGACTGAACTCTTTACCCTACTTTATTTTATGAATGTATCTTTTATTGTAACTCAACATTGTACAAAATAAATTGCAGGCTGGCTGCAATATCCACACAAGGGAAAACAATTTAGGTTTGTTACCTCTTTATATATCAGTCCCAGGCTAAATTTAAATGCATGCCAAATATGACCTAAATTTGTCACATATTCAACAAGAAATCGTACTCCAGACTAGGAAAATAAGCAGGGGTTCAGTCCCCACAGCCCATAAGTAACTGATAAGGTTACTATTTTATGATTGCATATAGTTATACACATAAGAGAAATGTTTTTAAAAGCCAAGGGAATACTTTCTGAAATAAGGATATGAAATTAACACCAAATAAATCTGATTCTGTATTTTGTCTATCTTCTACTAAGATTTCACATATCTGGTTATCAGTACCTCATTTAGTTTTACATTAAAATTTCTACAATCCTCAACAACTTCCCAAAGCAACAGATATCAATAGGTCTCAATCTTCTCTTCTACAGCTAGAAGGAAGGTAAGTTTATGGTGATACCTTATAACCATCCAAGCTGTTCCCTGAAATGCTGGACACAGATCAGAAATCAAAAGCAAAGCAGCAGTCTTGTTCAGTGGAGCAGGATACAACAGCCCATTAGAGAATTATGCAGCAAATATTATCCTTCTCCACTGCTAACGTAGTAAAAGCTCCATAGGGAAGAGCTGAGCTCACCTGTAACTTCATTTAAAGATTTAAACCCCCAAGTAATTAATTAAAATAACCTAGATCTCTCATGAAAGAACCATTCAACATCCACAGGGGAGGGAAGAACATAAAATTATTTGCATCAATGAATGACAACAGTTTGAGGTAATCTAATGCAATACTCCATTTTGAAATAAATTTACATCAGGTATGGAAAAACAACAGGCTAATCATCCCAACACTGCCACGTGCCATAACCGGTCTGCAGGTTACTGTCCTTTGTGTCTCAGTAGTAAAAATAAATAACTAAAAATTCAATGGTTTGTGGATTTGTGAAAATCATAGACATGGAACTTAGAGCTAGAAGAACGCTAGCTCTCTCCCTTTCTCTCTCTAGTCCGTCACTGAAAAATTTATTTAACCCTCAGAGAAGAGGGAAAGGATTTCCCATTCTTCATACAGAGATGTAAAAACATCTCCAAATTACTCATAAGGCAAGGGTTAAAAGTACGTAAAGTTTTATCATTTGCAGTCTTTAACAAAACACTTTTGGAAGCAGAAAAGTGAGAAAGTTAACTTGCACATCATCACATTCCAAAGGTTGTGGTGTTTTTTTCTCCCCCGTTTTTTAAATGTGAAGTACAACTACACCCTTTCAGTAATTAGCAACACTTTTCACAAATTTCACACGTCTGCGTTACATTCTATAGTACGTCAACATTCATTCCGTGTAGGTTTCAAGTATTAATGTCCTCACCTTTTTCAATGCATTTTCTTGCTTTCCTAATAATTATATTCGTAAGAACAACACATTTGCTTGTCTCCAGATTTAACACATGAAGAACAAATCCTTAAAGCATGAAATTTTATATAACAGAGACCTTTGTTTTCAAATTCCTTTGAAAAACAGATTCAAGAACATTTCATGAGGCCTAGTGACAGCAGTTGGTAGACATTTAAGTTATTTGTTAGTTCACACAATTTCTTTTCTTCACAATTTCAGCACAATACTTCTTCCTCTCAATAACACTCTGTAATGTGGTTCCTTATCTAGCACTCCATTTATCACGGCCAGAGAAAATCAGTACCATGAAGGCTTAAATGGCAACTTTCCTAAGGCATACCAGGGAGTACATGCTTCCCAAATTGTTCGGTAAATAAGACCTATTTACAGAGCTTCACCACATGAGAAAATGAAAACAACTTTCAATATTTAATACCTACATGCATGCCAAGGCAATACGAACCAGTGGTACCACCCAGGAACAATATATGAACCCAAACTTGGTATTTTGGCAAATCACCTGGCAATTACAGCAGAAGATGGATGGAGAAGGAAACAATTCCATTTGTGAGGAGCCCCAGCTTCTGGTTGCAATGCATGTTTAGTTAGGACATAAGCTTCCTCTAAAAAATAAAAAAAAAGAAAGAGTGCGCAGGCAGCAATATGATCCCAAGAGATCCATAAACAAAAATTAAGCCTATGTTTCTGTTGCTATAACATAACACAGAATAGTCTTTTTTCCTCTGATGTCATTTTTATAACATTATTTTGGAATTTGACTATTTTAAAATTTGGTTGCTATGACACAGTCATTACATGGATTCATTTCCTACTTTCCTACTGGCAAGATAATTTGTTTCTGTTTTATGAAGTTATATTATGGACAAAAGACACGTAAAATATACTGTAAATTCTAATAGTAGAAACTTCTTTAATGCGTTCCATTCCTCGAATAAACACATATTGGAAGAAGGGCTTCCCTCACAACTACCTTATAAGTCTCTGCATTTCCAGCTTCCTTGAGTCCTCTGAGCCTTATTTCTGAAAACAGGCTTTTCACATCATTACTCCAACTGATAGATGAACCTGGATTTCTTGCAGAGCCTGTCAACAATTCCCCGTACTATCTAAACTTACAAAAATACTCAGAAAGTGGCAAAATCTTTCTGTGGACGATGGAACATGGAGTACACGCTCTCCATGGTATTTCTGGCTCCAGCAACCTGAAGTCAAGAACAGATTATGAGTTTGTTGTCCTCAAGAGATGATGATCTCTTCTTTTATATTTCAGCTTCACCTCCACCAGACGGAGGCTCAGGGAAGATGTGCTTTTTCCTGTAGATTCATTTTTAATTACTGGAGTATGTAATACCAGAGAGATTCACAATCAGAAGTCCACTCCTAAAAGCATGATCCAAATATGAACTTCATAACGTAGCATTAACGTTACTGAAGTTCTTTTAATATATGCACACAGTCTATCTTCATCTTCACAATAACATTAAATCAAAAGCAGTTGGGAATCATAGACAGGAAGGTAACTGGGACAAAAATTTCCCCTGTATAATATGCATGCATGCAAGCTACACTGATATATCATAGGTACTTCTACTTTCTGGTCTATGAAAATACATGAATTTTCATAATATGAAAACATGATTGCTATGTCACATTCAGTCTCAGAGCTCAACACTAATATAACACGAATACAATGCATCTTTGGACAAAAAAATCACTAACATACTCTAGCACAATCATTTTTTCAAGTGTGTGAAATAAAGATGACTTTCCACCTGTGATCACAAAGCTTTGTCTTGTGTATTTGACTCAAGAAGTATTAGATTTGATTTAGCTTTTAAGAACATAAACTTTCTGCTAAGTTTGATTAAAAGCAGTCTTACCAAATTAACTAATTAGGGTGCTTCTGCTGCCTAATCATTCAGATGAGAGCCAGACACAAAGCGTGTCGGCATCAACCATCAGCCTCAAACTGCCTTCATCAGGACTATGCATTGGTTGGATGGGTCTACACAAGCACATGCTGCTACAGACCCAAACCTACTTTCTGACTGAAACACAGCCTTTGTTTAAAAAAAAAAAAAAAAAAAATCAACATTAAGACAACTCAAAGACCTGTGACAGCATATAGATGTGTTAATCCCTTGATTAAAATTTTGTGGGGTGTCCTCAACAGAGGGTTACTGAAAAAAATAGCTGTCATTTCATAAAGTTTGCAGCATCAGCATGGAGACCTTGAAAAACATAACAAAAGTTGTTGGGGAGATTTTTTTTTCTTTTATAAGATCGCAAGTTCTATAAAATGAGTGAACTTTCAGTATGCTTAATAGCAGCTATCAAACCAATAAATTCATGCTAATAGGACTGTTTTAAGTAACAAATAACCAATAGTATTTTCTACTTGATCTTGAAGAAATCTCCTTCAAAAAAGAAAAGTATTTTTAAAGCAAGTCTGAGATAGAGACTATTTTTTAGTTAAAAACTACTAACATGCATAAAGCTGAACCAGTAGTTCCCAGGTACTACTTCCTTCCTTGGCTGGGAAAGAGAAAAAGGGAAGAAAAAGAACTCGATGTTTACTATACACTAATTATTTTAAGAAACATAAGATTACCTCTGGACCTTTTTTTTATTTTTCCACAAGAAAATCCACCTGAACAGGTCCCAGAGCTCCTTAGGTAAGTCAGGTTTTGAGTCACTTTTCTAAGTCCTATGCATCATTCTAGCTAGGTCGCAGTGTTTTTGATAATGAGCCACACCAGTTTTCATATATGATCAGTTTTCCTTTCCTTAGATGAATCTTTCACACAGCAAGAGGTGAGGGAAAAAAATTAAGCTAAAATGATTGTCAATGCCAAAGAATTAGCAGGGACAATTCAAGGACAGTAAAACATATGCTATGGATTTAAAACAATTTCTTAAACAGATCCAATTTTTAAATTCATGGTGTTCCTTTATAGTCTGTCAGGTTTGTCTCCAGCAGTATCTCCTTTAGGGCAAGCGCTGTAGACAGTCTGCCTACCCTGAGGGAAACTAAGGAAGTCAGAAGTGGGGTAAAGCAAAGATATTAATAATTTAAGACAATGGTCTTCCACCCCCAGGAGAAAGCAATAGCCTAAGTACAGAAACATCTAGCTCCCTAGCTTATATTTGTGCTTTGTGAACTTTATAAATCTATTCAAGAAAATACAAAGCACCGCAGAGGAGGCAGTGTCATACATGGTTCTCAGCAGACGTCTGAAAACAATCACCACAATTTGTGAACAGGGCTTCCAGTACTGTAAAGGCCTCGAAAACAAGGACAAAAGTCAAACTGGGAAGCAGCATCAAAAGTTAAAAAATAAAACACACACATACAGATCCCAGAAAAAGAACCAAGACAAGCAGCTTTACCCTTAAAGACAAGAAAGTCAGGTTAAATCTTTAAAATAAGAAAATTCATTAAGTGAAAACTGCTTCCAGTGACTTAAATATGGATTTTGCTTACTATATGACATCATTTCTCATTTGTGCTTTACATAGAGGAATATTTGATAATGGTCTTCTGGCTTACAGAGAGAATTACCTTGAAACTATTCCCACTTACTCCGTACTCTTTTCCTGCGTAGAACAAACACCGGCATAACATCCATTCACTAGCACATTACACTTGTTATCCAACATTCACATGTGTTAGAAATCAATTGTACTTGAAAGCAGAAAAGAACAGATGTGAGCTTCAATAATTACCTTTATTTGAAAAAGATGCTGAGGCTACTGTGTGCATACAGTAGAACCAACTGTGCTGTAGGTGTGCTCAGCAACAGTCAGCATACTCTGATTTCTGATATACTTCTCCCCCCCCTTTTTTTTTTCCTTCTTACTTGCAACCAAAGGAATCTGTTTTCAAAAGAATCTGTTTTATTACATATACTGTCTTTCCTTCAAGACTGACTACCGCTTGGATTTGCTTATACATTGTTTCTTTTTCACACGCTTGAAACCCATGGAAATATGAAGGTTTTTCCATTAAGCAGAGTGATTTGTAGGAATCACTACCTAATAAATCGGCACAAGGCTGATAGCACTCCCACAGAAACAAGTTTTCCCTATAAAAAAAATTAGAAGTTATCAATATCAGGACAGGTTATCAGCTTTCATTGTAAGTAACTATCAGAGGATCCCAAGCAGCAACATCACCTACTGATTATGTTTTGGTTACCAAAACCAACCTAGATGGTGAAATAATGTCTCCAAAGCACAGAAACCTGGATTCAATATAGATATTTAAATGAAAACCACTGTAAAAAAATATTATTCAAAACGTAAAAGAATTTTAATTTGCTGCCTAGCTTTTACACATCCGTGCTGCAGGCTTGCTCTCAGTCATGTTTTGTTTGTGGTAGCAAAATATTCAGCAAGCCGCGGTATTGTACCATACAATTAAACATCCTCTGCATCCTTAAACATGCTCTTCCACACAACTCCTACCAGGGAGTAGGACAACTCAGCACCATTTCAGCTGAAAACTAGTTGTAATGAAAACTAGCGTCAGTTCAGCCTTTCCCAACGTTTCTGGTAAACCCACGGTCATCAGGGTTTCACTTCTTGAACTCTGATTTACTATTACAATGTAAAAAGGGAAAAAAAGTGCATCTTTCAGAGCAAAGCACCATACTTGAGTCAACACTTGTTTCCTGCTTTGGGATATCTTCATAACTACACTACAGCTTGCCCACTACAGAGGTGGCAGACAGGAAAGCCTCTACAACTTAATGCTGTCACCTTGATCTTGCTCAGAACACTACTAGAGGTATGTTGAATGCTGTAAGCATAGGGTCCCAAACGTTTATCATATATATACTTTATCATATATATACACACACACACACAACTGGACAATGTGCCTTACCTTCAAGAATGAGACTCTCACTGCCAAACCCATAAATATTAAAAGAACCCCCCCCAAAAGTTAAGGCCTCTTAAATGTCAACTGTGAACCTCAAGCACGAGTGTACAAATTCTGATGCAGCTCTTACCTTCCTGAGTCTACCGACAGCTCTTTGAAAGAGCAGAAATAACTCATGTGCATGAGCATTTGTGTATACGAATGCAGTGCTGCTGGTGGAGAAAACTAATAAGAAACATGCATTAGTAAAACACGCTGAAGCGAAACAAAATAATAGAATTCAAGAGGACGAGCAAACAACACACGTCTATCTATTCATCCCACTTGACCTTACTAAAGCCTAACAGATGAGCGTGACATACAGAAGTGCATTTCCTTTTCCCTCTAATTGTACAAGACAATATTAAACGAGTAACTAAAAACCCATACTGAAGTCCACAGCTACGACGAAAAACAGAAGGAATCCAATATGGAAGGAAGCTTCCGTATGTGTATGAACCCATAACTGGTTCAATCTTCCCCATGTCTTCTCACCTACCAAAGTTAAGTTTGCCACAATAGCTCTTTGAGAGTTAATTCAGCCAAAATACAAAATAAACTGATTTTTGTCATCTAAGAATTTTCTTTAACTGCGAGTACGGTAACAGAAATGCCTAGGGAGCACCAACGTTTCTAAGACACGCAACATGACAAAGTTTCTTTGAAGTTAAAGTCTACCAAAACAGACTGAAAAATCTTCACGAACATTAACTTAGCCAGGAAAGGCCAGCCCTTCCTGAAAGAGAGAAGCTTCTTGATGGGGCAAGTCAAAGCAAGAATTTCACTTCAGTGCATCAGCTGGATCTCTCCTGCGAGCATCCCTGCTTCTGTCAGCTATGTCGTATGCTTCAGAAAAAGTCTTCCCAGGGTCAGGTTATTCTTGTTATCACCACTAGCATTACTGTAATCTGGCAATTAGCACCAAACTTACAGAGCAGGAATGTAGCCCTGTGTTTCTGACATCCAGATTTTCTGCACAGGTGTGCTGCATGTTAGCTTTAGAGGACAGTGCTTCCAAACCTTCCAGCCCAACAGGCTGCTGCAGTAAACACAGGAAATTACACACCTGCTGCCTCGCAGCTAACATCTAACGGCACTCTGACCACAGCTATAAAGAAAAAAAAAAAGTCACATCTCTATGCCACAAAGGTATTTTTTTCTATAAAGATTACAACAGGATGGGGAAAAAATATATACAAATTTGTGAATGCAAACTTGTTTTAGCTTCTGACCCAGCCACAGAAGGAGAGGGATGTCATTCCCCAAAGACCTTTAGAGATTCAGCACTTCAGTAAAACCTCGAAGACTGCAGCAAGTCTGGTGTCTGAAGGCTACAGGCAGAAGCCCTAAGCTGACCAGACCCTCCGCTTGTCACTGGGTATCCGGCTGCTGGCTGTATTCAAAGTTCACTGGCTAGCCACTGCCAAACACATGGACAAATTTGTTTCTCTAGCCCAGAAAATGAAAATAAACTAACATCTGAAAGAAGTTGCTAAAAAGCTCCTCATAGTCAATCACAGCACAAAAATATAAAAAAAGGATACTTTTAAGATCACAGAAAAATACAAACCAGCCACAATTCCACCCACACAGGGATGGGACAAAGCCCCAGCCCTGTGCTTGCATGTCAGTCATCCATACAGGAGAAAAAAAAAAACAAACACACACCACACCTAAGTTACAAGATATGTGTTACCAAACCAAGCCATTTCAAGCAGACACATCAGGAATCCAACATTATCAGACGATTTAACCCCAAATCACCTACCCTGCAAACTGCTCTGGATTGCACATTAGGCTCAGCGCTTGAAATGGCCACAGATCCACACAGGGCAGGCTGCGACAGAACAAAACCCACTCCATCGATCTTTATTATTATTATTTCTGTAATAATCCAGGAAAACTGTAACTGCGTCTACATATGGATTTCTCACCAACAAACAACTCTGACAGAACTGAAATACAACCACTCCTCCCACATGCTAATGACAGAAGGAGCAGTGCTAAACGGCACCCCATAACAATTTTACATGCATGAAGTGTTCCATTTCATTTACTGGTATTGTAAAAGTGATGCACTGGCCATAACGTTTACTGTTTACAATCTGTGGTAAGCTATACCCTTCTCAAGGGATATTAAATAATCAAGAAAATGTTATTCATACTATGTATTTGAGAAAAGTAGATTGCTGTGCCAATTACAGATTCTTTCCTATATTAAAAATGATGTATGTTAGCCTAGAAAGGAGGGAGAAAGAGAGAAGAGAGGGGACTGGAGATTTATTTCCTTCCCATCTGAAAAGAAGGTCACACATTTATTCACTGAAGAAAACCTCCTTTAGTACAACAAAACCTAAAGAGTAAAAAAATATATATACATTAGTTCTGGGTAGCTGCTGAAAACACTTCATTATAGGGAAAGAAAAATGAAAGCTCTGACAAACCATTCGGTGATTCACAGGACTACAAAGAAAGATCCAGCAGTAGTCAGAAAGCAATTCCGCTTCCCCAGCATCCATTAGAGGTGAATATTTTAATGATAGCATTTGTTTGAAGTCTTCTTTATTAATATTGTTTATACACTGTTTTCCACTGAAAGATCACAGTGATCAATGAGGGCTATAATAAATTAAGCGTAGCACCTCCAGAAAGCAGATGCAGTATTATACATTTCACAGATAAGTACATGCAAGCATGAAAAATTAAGTGACTTGCCCTGGTCAGAGTGCCAGAAGCACAGCTGTGAATATAATCCAGATACCCCAACTTGCAATGATCTGTTAACCACTAAACATTAGCCTTTCTGAGATGAATTTCTTCCCCTCACGTTTCACCTTCTCTCTAAGAAGTCTGGCAAAGCCAGCACTGAGGACGTTCACTTCACGTGGCTGACTTAAGAAACCTAAAGCCTAAGGGGAAGACAACCCCCAGCTGACCTTCCACGTGGGTTACAGAATTCCAAAATCCCTGGCCGTAGGGGTCAGTTACCCGCCTCTACCCCCAGCAACTGCACACTCAGCAATAGCTCGCAGATTTAAAGCTGCTGGCCAGGCGCAGGCTGGGTAGGAGCTATCGGGGTCGCACACCAGCCCCGAGGAACACCTGCCGCAGTCCTGATTCATGGCAGGCGCTTAAACCCATGAGCTGCCACTGCCGCATCCAAACGAGGGGAAGAAACGGATGGGATCATCCGAGAAATGTATCCTGCCCCAACAGCTGCTCCTCCAGACGCCGTGCCTCGCACCGACTGTTGTCTTTAAGCTGACTTCTTTAAGGCTCTCAGCACCGGCTACGCGCTGCAACAGCCTGCTGACCCAAAACACAGCAAGAGGTTAAAAAATGCTCATCGGCACTCCTCGTACCCCACAGGCTTTCAAAGTGGTAGCAGAGATGTGCTATGCTGTCTCACTTCTGGACCTAGGCTCTGCAAATCCAAGGCTTTTCTACCAATGCTTAAGAAACACGTAACGGGGTAAGGAAGACTTGAAGGAGTAACGAAGCATTTAGACAGGAAGGGAGGACGGAAGCAAAGGAAGGAGCACTGAGGGCAAAATGCTCATGGTCAGAGAAAATGAATATAGCTCAGAAATGACAGCGAGCAATCATAATTCAATTGTCACTACTTATAACATGTAACTTCCAAAATAAATGACTAGAAACTTGAGACACAACACGTGATCAATCAGTTTTACAGCACAGTTTTCACACGGAGAAAAATCTCTTTAAGTGTTTGAGTACTTAATAGACGTATACAACATTCACAGTCTGAAAGATTAGAGTTGAGCAACGTATCCATCACTCAAAAGCTTTTCAAAAGTCTCCAAAGAACGTATTTTAGATACCCACACCTTTAAACACTTGCCTAGAACACATAATAAGAAACCTATTTGGGTTTATAAACACAGGTTAAAATATATATATATATATATATATCAAAACCTGTTTCCTAAATAGCTATGCTAAGGCAGAGAATAGATCTCAGACCCATAACTGGCATGGATTACATTTGTAGTCAAGTATACAACAATCATATTTCAGTCGTGTATTAAGAAAAAACAGAGTCACAATTCACATTATTGCAAAACTGTGCCATAAAACAAGGTAACGTACAATTTGAACACTGCTGCAAGCACAGTAAAATTTTACAGCAGGAAATTAGCTCTTCTTATAATATAGAGGTCAAGACCATTGTAAGTGCACGTACAAAGCCTTTGGAAGTACCAGTGAAGCAAGAACACTCGTAACAAATACCCAACGTTCAGCTTTTACATAAGTAAACACTGAATACTGTTTCCAGCATGATGCATCAGGTTACCACTGTGCACTGAAATATATATGAATTCCCCACCCCCCCCCAAAAAAAATGAATGGGGTCAATCCACCTGGCCACACGCATAATTAGAATCCTAATGATGCTCCACAAACCACAGGCTTAGTAAGTGTTAAGCCCAATGCAGCCTGTGAGCATCACTCCAAAAACAACGAAAAAAACAAAGCATTGAAGCTCTGTTCTGAAATATCCATCCGCACCCCAGAATACTGTTTTTAGCTTAACTCACAAATAAACCAGTAACTACTATGCCTTGAACAGACTTCCAGGCTAGCACTGAAGTCCAGCTTCAACACTGGGGGACTCTCTGATACCCCTATGATTGTAATGGAAACTTAAAACCTAAGTATGCCGTGTTTGGGTCCTCCCGCTAACTGCATTCCCACAGCCAACCCTAAAAATGCATCCAAATGCTGAAAAGGAGCATCTGTTGCTCCTCCCTCTTACAAAAGAGAAGAAAACTTCTCTATGCGCATCGTAATGCTGCAGTCTATAGTTATACGTGATACCAAAAATCCAAAGAACATCCCCTCCTGCAGCATTTTCCAAAGTCGGGTATTTTACACTTCCATTAACAAGTTGACTTGTTTCTTCCAGGAGTCTACTTCAAGTCAGTATCTATGGCTTTCTGCCCACAACTCAAATAATTTTTGTTTTAAAAAACTGTACTTGTCCCCTATACTTCATTCAACTCAAGAAAAACAGATTTACGGAGGCAGAGCTTGAAAAACACAACTTATTTTCAATATCGTTACACCACAAATGTAGCATTACCAAGGACCACTACACAGCTATATTTTCTTATTCTTTAAAAAGAAAAAATATATATATTTGTTCTGAACAAATGCTAAAGTTTTGGTTATCACCTGTTCAAACATACTACGCATGTTAAGCCTGGGTTCTACTAGCTGTTTGCAGCTATAACAAGCACGGTTCTAGTCACACAATAAAAAAAGACAAAAAAAACCCACAACCCAACGCATTTGGGAAAATCATGCTTTAAAAAAAAAATTGCTAAGCCTCCGGCGTTTGGTTGTTTAGAAGCGCTGCCAGTCACCGGTTTGTGCTTTGCACGACAGAACTGCCGCCCAGCCATCCCCCTTCTGCTGACGGGCAGGCACGCGAGCCCACCACCGGGTTGCCTTCAAAAGGGAAGGGCCCGTAGCCCGCTCGGCACCCTCAGCCACCTCAGCACCCTCAGCCACGAGGGAAAAGTCCCACAGCTCCCAGCGGGACGGCCCAAGACAGGTGAATGCTTTTAGTCACCAAATGCACGGTTGGGAGCGGCGTCACTCCGAGCTTTTCAGTGGATTAATTTCTCCGGCTCTTCCACTGGCTCCCTCATGATATAGAAAGGAGAATTAGCGTATATATAGACAGAGGGTGGGTAAAAGGGAGTAAAGGGTAAAGAGCCAGCCCTGCTTTTCCCATTACCCAGGGGTTTCTCTGCACCTCAGGGGATTCAGCCCACAGCCGGCCTTACGCCGAGCCCCCCCGGGGCAGACGAGGCCAACCCAAGCCCTGTCGCGGCGAGGCACCGGCCGTGCCGGGGCGCCCCGTGTCGCCCCCCGGCCCCCTTCAGCCCCAGCCCCGGTCGCCTCGGTCCCCCCCCCGACGCCGGCTTTGAGCCCCCCGGGGAGGCGAAGCCCCCTCAGCTCCCCCCCGGTCGCTCACCGGGCGGTGTCGAGCAGCGGGTGCTTGGTGCCCACCAGCTTGCGGACCTGCATGGCGATGTTGCTGAGCTCGTCGCTCAGCAGGCACCGCAGGCTCATGAAGGACGTCGGGTACCCCACGATCTTCTCGGCCTCCGACACCACCTGGCTCCAGGGCGCGGCCGGCGGAGGGACGCCCCCCGACAGCCCCCGCCGGCCCCCGAGCCGCAGCAGGGTCCCCCACATCCCGCCGAGGCCCGGCGGGGCTCCGCGGCCCCGGCCCGGCCCGCTGCCCGAGCCCCCCGCTCAGCGCCGCGGCGGCGGATGGCGGCGGGCTCGGGGCGCCCTGGGGGCGGCCATTTTGAGCGTCGCACAGCGCGGCGCGCCGGAAAGCGAGGGCGGCGCTGCCTCCGCCCGCCTTCCTCGCCGCTTCGCCCCTTGCTCCCGACCTTCCCTTTCCCCTTCCTTTTTCCCTTTCTCTTCCCCTTCCCCTTGTGTGGGGTGCACACGGGGGGAGCGAGCGCGGGTCCCCACCAGAAGCCTGCAGCGCGCTGCCTCCATCTGGGCAGCCCTGAGCGCGGAGCCGCCGCGCGCTGCGTGTGGGAGATGGGGTTTGTGTCTTCTCCCGTCACACCGCCGAGGGTTTTATGAAGGGGCACATTCAACTGAAGAGTGATGCTGAAAGCAACAACTAACTGCCCATTCAAAGATACGTGGGTCCTGCAGTTCCACAGTGTGCTCTACAGCGTATCATTTCATACCTTGTCATGCACACAGCCATCGCTGACCCCTCTCTGCAGCTACATGTGCCCAAACTTTTTGTGAATGCAGAAAATGTATTTTCTGTACCCAGCAGAAGAGAATGTACTGGCCATCTTCAGAAACTTGAGTTAGGCGACTTGCACAATTCTGTCTTACCGGTCACCAACCACTAACCTGTAATGTCTAAGCTTTGTTGCAAGAAATGAGCTGAGTCCTGATGAGAAAACAGCCCCATCGACCGTGTTCACGTGAGACATGGAGCTGTTACAGTTCTTACCTTTATAAACACGGGGTACAGACAAGACTCGAAATGGACACCAAAACTTTAAAAGTTACTATCCTAGGAAGGGGATTTGGCTGTGGAATAGACAACAGCTGGACACATCTGTATCAAGCAGCCTTTCCCAAATTAGAGGGGAAAAAATAGAATGAAGAGTACCTGCAAAGACTGGAAAGATTATACAAATTATGGTTCTGGTGTGAACTTTGCTCTCTGTGCTACCCTTCCCTGAGAGAACAAGGCTTAGCTTTGAAGGAGGTGCCACTGAGTCAGCTTAGTTAGCTACTGTCACAGAACAAACTGTTGCTAAATAGTGAGTGTCAGCCTATAGACAGTCTAAAAATGGCATGTTTCCATGCAGAAAGACTAAAGTAATGAAAATTGCCAGAGGGACGCACTTAAGAGGAGCTACCGAGGCACCTCAACCTGTAATGGTGACATGTTCCTTGATTCATCTCCTGAGCCATAGCCGTTCTTGCACTTAATGTGGTAAGTGTTCTGTGAAAAACTAACACGATTATGCAATTAAAGTCTACTCAAAATAATACATATAGACAGAGTAAAGAGAATTATGGTTCTATGGGCAGTAAACCTACCATCTCCTAATGTGTGAGACTTCAGCTTTTCAAAATCGCTGTTCATTGTGTTATTCTAAGAAATTGAACATCTCTGCCCCCTGAATGCAGAATTCCCCTAAGTCCAAATGGTTTAGAAGTAGGGCAAGAAGCTTGGTACCCATAACGCAGCACACTGCCACTAGCGCTTACTCAGGATTCACAAACGGCAGCAGGAGGTTGGCATTCTTTAAACTGAGCAATTGCTAGAAAAATAAAGCGTGCATTTCGTCAGTGAGTTTCACAGCTTTATTTATTTATGTATTGAAACTCTCTGAAAGGATTATTTTGTAATATTCAAGGACCCTCTGTCTCTCACTGTCAGCCCAGTGCCTTGATCCTTTTCCCATTTGTTAACAATGTAACAGTCATGCTTGGACAGTGCTTTTTTGACTCCTGGTCCAGGTTCATAGTTTCTCCCTCCTAACTTCTTTGCTTCAATCCCACACACCATCCCTGCTGGCTAGTGTTTTCTCATTCTTGTCACAGCCTCCTCATCTTTTTCTCATTAAGTTCCAATCATCTTCTTGTCTGCACGGTCTGCATCCTAATCACAGAGTCTTCATTTACAGGTGGGACGGTGGGAAGCAACAGCAGAACCCTCTCAGTTCTTGTGGTGACATCCACAAAGCCCCTATTGCTAAGAAAAGACATTGCAGGAAAGCCTAGGGAAGCCTACCACAGATATCCATGAGTGTTGGACTTTTCAGACGACAGAATGTGGAAAGACCATTCTGGTGGGTATCTACATTTTTTTTTAATGTAAAGTCTGAGAGTTTCCCCACCCATCAAAGCCTTGGCAAATGCTGTGCCAAATTTCAGTTTTAGAACGCAAGATTAGATGAGAAACAAGAAAAAAGTTTCTCAGTTATGCAGTCCAACAGTATTTTTAACATGAGAACAATAGTGTATTTTTCACCAACCACCTTTTGCAAACTGACCGAACTATTTTAAAAGTCAGCTTCAGGCTGACACACCAATCAGGGAAAAAACTCATTACAAATTAGTTAAAACTTGACAGTTACAAGCATCTAAAGCCAGGGTCTTAAAATGGGTAATGATGGACAATCTTACCCAGAGGCACTGCTGCTCGTACTGACTATAATTTAGAGTTTCTCAGTTTTTCTCTCTCTCCCTCTCAAAGAAAAAAGTCAGAAGCAAAAGTATGATGTACTTACCATATTTTACTTACTGTATTTTAAGCTGTGGACAAAACAGCATGCTTTTATTTTATTTTATTTTATTTTATTTTCCTCTCTCCTTGGTTCATTTCCCCTGAGGATTCAAGAGAAAAACCCACACTATTTCAATAGTGACTGTATAATAGATGTATCTATTTCTTTTTGTATCTTAAGTAGAGAAGAAAACTGAAGGTTCTTTCTTCTCTATCAATTGACTTTGTTAAGCCTCCCCAGGAAGAGAAAGAAGCCACTGCAGGGGGCCAGTATCAAAGTTGAAGAACAAAGATGGAAGGTGAAGAGACACTTCTGTTTACAGCAGCATTCTCTGGACTAACATACCACAGAACACATCAAAGCCAGCACTAATGCCAGCTCTTGATATCTGTTGTAACAAATGAAATGTGAAAATACTTTCCTGACTGCTATCTAAAGCAAAACTTTTGCAAAGCACTTTCATTTGCTTGAGGAAGAGCTGACCTTTCAATCTTTCATAGTTACACTGGTCTTACGCAAAATAAACAATGTCCATAGGAGAATGAGACTAGCAATGTTAATACATTATACTAACTACACACTGTGTAACCAAATCTTTTTCTAGATATTGTTTAATTTTTTAATACATAGAAGCTTAGGATGCTCTCCAGGACTATTTCCAAAAAATGAAAGCTAACAGAAATACGTCTGTTCCTTCCAAAGCATCCAAGTAGTCCCCCCACCAACAACCAACACCTCACATACATGCTTACAGAGAATTGATTTACTTCCTAGTGCCCTGGGGAAGTAGACAGTTATGATCATTTCCATTTTGGAAGTCAGGAGTTTTAAACTTAGAGGTTGTGTGATTTGTCCAAGGCTTCACAAAACCCCTAAGGCAAGCTGAGAAACAAATTCCCTTCTCTTGACCTCGTTGTCTGTGCCTTGTCTACAAGGCTGCCTATCTTCCTGCTAGCCTAGAGACTACAGAGAAGGATGAATGCTTATTGATCCTATAGTTAGACACTGAAAAAAAAAAAAAAAAAAAGAATAATTCAGTGTCTGTAGGAGTCAGATGCCTTGGATGGAATTTGGCACTAAGAGGTACTAATTTTTAAGCCTAAATATACCTACTGAGATACTAATACCAGATTTGTTGCTGGTTAATAAATGATAATTAATGCATAATTATTTTGATTTTACTTAGCAAGTAAATAAATACAGCTGTGATAGATAGGGATGCCTTGTGTGGGTAGGTGCACGTTGCCATTTTCACCCTGCACACAAACCACAGTGACTGGGAAGGCAGTCAGCGCGCAGCACACGTCAGGAGCCGAAGCTGCCGGTAGCTCTTGGCAGCGCTGCGCAGACAACGGGACGTGCCCCTCCAGTGCTGCACGCTCACCACACACAGATCCATTCTCACTGGCTCGCCAGCTCGTGCTGCAAAGAAAACAAAATCAATTGAAATCCCCTCCATCTCAGCAAGCTGAGTGGGAACAGGAGTAGGTAAGTGTGTGGCTGATAACACCCCTCCTTCTGAGAGTCACTGTTTTTCTACCTCCCAACTCAATCTCAATTGTAAGACAGCCTCTTAGGTCGTCTCCTCTGACTGGCAGTGCTCTGCTCAGGGGAATTTGGACAGGGACAATGTTTTGGAGCTGAGTAATCTACTGAAGAAGCAAGAGAAAGATAAGCACAATGTTAATTCTGGTTGCATGCAATCGAAGCTGACAAAGCATCCATCACCCTGCACAATACTAGTCTTTAAATATTCAGCTTTATCAGTTCCCCCATTCCTAATCCATCATTAACCACCCCATGAAGCCTCAGCTGATTAGCCCCGCCTCTGCAACTCGACAGCCTATTAACTATTTAGGATTTATATTTAGTTGCATTCCTGTAGCAGTGGAAAACTCCAATCAGACTCATTTTAAAACTACAACAAAGGAGATGGTCCCTTGCCTGAGGAGTTCATGGTCTGGGTGAAGGTGAAATGCAGCAGAGAGCAAAAGACAGCCATACTGAACAAAGGCTTACTCACACACCCTCTTTTAAACTCCAATCCCCACAAAATCTGTACATTTAATGTGGATTTTTTTTCAGTGATTTCCATCCCAGCAATTTGGTGCAATTTGGAAGGGTCCAGCAGACAAAGTAGGATTTTGTCTTTTAGATGAAAAATAGGTTGAAAAGCTACCTAAACCATTTCACAATTAGTGGGTAGAGTTATACAACCCGATGATTAAAGTCATAGTATAGCAGGAAACTGGCAAACATATACGATATGCAAATTTTCTATGGATTTAAATAAATAAATTGAAACATTTCTCTGTTAAAATGCTTATTTCACAGGGACTAAATATGTGTAATTTATGAAGTGTTATGTATATTTTGCAGCTTGCTATTCACATGCATAATCAAAGCATAGATGGAATATTAGATGTTCTTTCTTCGTACTAGTAATGCTCAGTTTAAGGGGAGAAGATCAGTACACCTTTTTCTGTCTTTGTCTATTTTTCTGCTTGCACAGGAAGCCATGTATTATCCACCACGGCTGGCTGGACATTTCCTCTGGAAGTAAACTTTGCAGAAGTCACCAGTGCTTTTGGTTTCTGCACCTTTCTATTTATGGCGCCCCTTTGAAATGTGCCTGAAAGATCCAGTTCCTGAAAAACCCACTACCTACTTGCTGAACAGTGCGGCACACCATGAGCGATCAGCACCAGAGGTTTGGCTCTAGCTTTCTGTTCGCTGATGAATTTTAAAGCCCAGAACACTCAAGGAAGTGGGCATATACTAAGGGGCTCCTCTCACCCTGTGCCTACTCACTGCCTTACTAACACATAGGTTGTAATTTTTTTTTTCTGGAAGCCAGGTCTAGATAGCTGAAAGTCAACCTAGAGGATAAATAAAATGGTTTAAAAATTTTATTTAGGTAAACCAAGTTAAACAAAACCATTGAAATCTGTCCTTGTAATTCTGTGTCTGAACAAAGTAATGGATTTTAAATAGCACTAACTAGATGACTTTGGGGAAATTAAAACAAGATAAACAAAGGTATTCATCCAAACTACATCATACTATCTATATGTTTCCCCTGGGTCTAGGCAAGCCCTTCTGTTCAATGTAGGTGTTTTTCAATATGATTTCCTCTGCTTTTGAATTTGACAAAGAATAGTGACCATCATGGTAGAAGGGGACGTGCATTTATTTTTACCTAGCACTTGATTCACTGCATCTGTTCTCCTTTAACCCACGTAATTAAAATGCCTGCCTGCCACTTCAATGCATGCTCTAAAATGATTTAAATGTTAACAACATGGCAATCATAGTTATTGCTGTTGTACAGCAGGAAGAACAATTCATCCAGGCCAACACAAATGAAAGCTATAGAAGGGAAACCATAAGCTGTTAATGCAAAATGGAATACAAGAGTGTCGTGCCTGTGGTAAGAGCCAGTGTGAAATGCTTAGTGGGAGAGAATGAGAAATCAGGCAAGTACAGAGAAGTATTTCCTGTGGCACGTCCACCCAGATCCCACCTATCTGTATTTTAGAGACTTTATAGCCAGATGCTCCATCAAGTCCCTCATGTTTAATATATCAAAACGTCTACATTTTCCCAAACTTCCAAGTCTGGTTCGTCTAAGCTCTTCTTTGAAGCTGTTTAGACTTCTGTTCCCCAGAACAGCCTGTGGACGCATTCCACAGTTATGCATTATGTGGAACCCCCCCACACCTCATTATGTTTATTTTAAGGCTCCTAACTAACTGTTTGCATTCAGAGCCAATGAGGCGTGCCCAAGCTAGCCTAAAATAAGACTTGAACAACATCCCCATCCCTTTCTGTTTATTAATTCACCCCATCTTGCTTTTCTTCTCTCGTTCCCTCTTTCTTTTATTTTCTTATGACCTCTAAAGGGTTTGCAAGCTAACGCAGGTATATGTATTTAAAATATTTACCTATTTGCTACCTACATTCAATTGACCCAAAGTGTGGCAGCCCTTCCACAACGATGTCACTCACTTGCAAGTTTAGTCTTTGGCAACTCGGTTCCTTCCTGAGCTGCCGAGTGACGGTGACCTGGTTTTTGGAGGTGCTTAGCACCCACCGCCTCCCGCGGAGAGCTGCAGGCACTCAGAGCTCACAAGAGAAGACTTTTATGCAAAGTGTCTGCCTGACTCTGGGCACTCAAGTATTAAATTGGTATTCCGGATTCAGCTTCACAGCATTGTAACACAGGAAATAGTCAGCCTCGGAGTGAAATTAAGAACCTTAGGGCTGATGGTGCAGCCCCTATTTACAGTGATTTAAGGTAAGCAGCCCTCTTGAATTGAATATTACTAAATGTGAATTTTCTCGTTTTTTCAGGATCAGTGGCAAATGATACACAGGACAATCATCTTAAAGACTTTGTGTAGGATAAATGTACAGAACATTGCTGCATCAGGGATCCTTCTTGGACATCTGATTTTCAGATTTATATCTGTTTCCATAGTAAAACACACCAAAACTTTAGCTTACACATTTACCTGCCCAGTTACCCAATAGGGAAATTTTCCATCTGCCCTATAATTTTTCCTTCTTTCTCTGTTCCTCTCTCACTTTTGGAATTTGCTCAGACCAATTCTCTAGCCAAATTTTTTTTTCTCTCTCTCTTCCCTTCAGTGTACTCCTCTTTGCATTTCTTTTTGCTTTCTCGCCACCTTTCTATGTGTCAGCCTTGTTCCAGTTCCTCTCCCCAGTGGCATTCAGAACTCCTGCTACTTTCATACACTATCACCATTTCAAGCCGCTTTCCCACATGCTCTCTTTCACGGAACACCTTCCTTCCACTGATTTCCTAAGCACAGATGCTTGTTCGCTTTCCATGATGGCAACAACAGCTCTAAAAGAAACATATCATTTCCCCTCCTGCAATTCATGCACAAATGCCTGGCATGCGCTGCCTGGAGAAAGCCTTTCAACTTCAAATTTCCTTGCTTTTGTGGAATCTGTGAAAAAGTCTGATAAATTAGGCTTTGGCAGTTATTTCAAATAACTTTATTTGCAGCTATCTGATGCAAAATCTGTCAATGGTGTCATCCCTCTGTTCTTTCAAAAGCCATTGGTGTTTCATGAGTGAGCTCAAAATCAAGGTGGTTCAAAGGGAGGCTCACATTTCATTTTTTTTTTATCCCCAAAAAAGGTTAGATTGCATGTTCTAATGGTGACAGGACTGTCCAGCAAGACATAAGAACTGGGTTCTAGTTCAGGCCATGAGACTTCACCAACATGTGCTTTGCCACTTTGCCTCTCTCCCTGTGATTTCTCATCTGTGAAACAGCCCTAACACCAAGCTATAGTTGTAATACTAGTTAACAAGCAAGAAGGCCCCAACTGATCTTGTGGGTGGCTATGTTTTGAAGCTGACCTTGGACCCAGCTTTAGTGGTGTCAGTTCAGGTAAAGCCAATAAACCTCAAGGTATGGCTCCTCACACTGGGGCTTGAGAAGCGCCAGCTGTGGCACACGTGTGATACACAAGAGGCAATTCCTCAGGGTGTCCTGAGAGGTGAGAAGAGGCAAGCCAGAGCCTTGGCTCTGGAAGCCAACTGACTGGCTGCTGGAGCTTGCAAGGATGGTGGTGCACCTGCAGACCTCTAGTGATATGCAAAACAAGCCACAGCATGGCAGGGTTTGATGTGTATCTGTGGTATGAGCAGGATTTCAGCTTGTGCTGATAGTGATTCGCATGGGATTCCTGGCCCTCAATTCCCAGGAGATACCCAAAGCTGAAATCCTATACCAAGCCCTCCCCGTGCGAGCTGGGTAGGATGGGATTTGTTTGTAACCACCTCCCGTCGGCATCCTCCGATGATCTGAAAAGGTGCAGCGTCAATTCTGCTTTAAGTAGTAGCATCGTGAAAAGAAATTGATGAGCACGCGTGACCAAGAATCTTGGCTGGAGATGGATACATATATTGGCCTGTTCTAAGGGAAAAATCTTACCTGTGCAGAGGAGGATTCTCGGGGCTGTGTGCAAAATCTATTTTTGGTTATGGCAGTAGTAGGCATAGATTATCATCATTAATGTTATATGCATGATTTAATTAGAAAAAGCAACACAGTTCGGGAAAACAAAATCTTTCCAGATAATAGTTATACTAATTGCTTAAAAGATTATAAATCAAAGCAAATTGAATAAATTGCAGGAGAATTGGGCTGACAAGAATCCAACCAAGTTCAACAAAGCAATGCAAAGTCATGCACCTGGAGAGGAATAATCTTACAGCGATACGGGCGGGGGACCGAGCAGAAAGCAGCTTTGCAGAGAAGGCCCCGGGGATCCTGGCATCCGACCAGCTGAACGCGAGCCAGCAGTGCGCCCTCGCAGCAAAGGTCTGGGCTGCGTTGGGAAGAGCACTGCCAGCAGGTCGCGGGAGGTGAGCCTTCCTCTCTGCTCTGCTCTGGTGGGACGTGTCCGCGGTGCTGTGTCCGGGCCCGAGCTCCCCAGGAGGAGAGGGATGTGGACACACTGGAACAAGGCCAGCAAAGCCCCGTGGAGATGATAGGAGGCTGGAGCACCTGATGTAAGAGGAAAGGCAGAGAGAGTTGGGGCAGTTCATCCTGGAGAAGAGGAGGCTCAAGGGGGATCTCATCAGCGTATGTAAAAGAGGGAGAAAAGACACACTTCTCAGTGAAAGGACAAGCAGCACGAAATTGAAATGCAGTAAATACCATAGCGTGGTGTCCGTCCTTGGAGTTAATCAAAATGGGACTGGACACGGCCGTGAGCAAGCCACTCTCCTTTGAGCAGGGAGGTTGGGCTATACGGCCTCCAGAGGTGCCTTCCAATCTCAGCTGTTCTGTGATTCTGTGAATAAAGAACATCTTCCTGTGCTGAAGATATGCGACACATCCCGGTCCTGAATATATTTGTTATGTATTCTCAAGATGTGTTTGGGTTTTTGACAGACTTTTCGCCACAGCGACGTGAGTGCATTGCCGCTATATATTAGGATGTGTAAAATTCATGTAAATATAACTGAGAAGATCAAGAGATTGAATCGCTTGTCATGTAGGATTCTGGAGAGATGCTGGCAGGAAAGCAAGCATTGCAGCAGAAGAGTAATTGTCAAATAATGACATGTCAAAGCCCAACTTTACCCAGGTCTAAATCATTTAGTATATGTCACTATAGATACCTTGACATGTTTCTTTGGGTCCAGGAAAGAAATGAATAACCTCCTGTATAGTGTATATGCAATGCAGGGGGTAATTTGGACAAAATGATGTAATGTTTTTGAAAGCATGACAAGAAAATTAAGGATGAAGAAACTCCAGAATGACTTTTATGAATGAAAAGAACCTGTAATTGTTTTCCATCCCTTGACAGATGTTACTTAAACTGACATACTATATCATGCAACAAAGCTCACAGGGGAAATACAGGATTATGAGAAAATGTATAAACCACTATTTTTTATTGTAAAAAATTCTTTTATTCTTCACAGAAAGACAAAGAGAGGAGGAATTCCTTTTAGGAAGAACTTGATGTAGATTACTGTAATAACATTTTCAGGAGTGTATGAGCACAATTGTTCTATTAACACAAAATGAAGTTAAAAAGAGGGGAGAACTTCCCGTTGTATCCCAATCCCACACAACCTTTCCCCACCTCCTCCCAGCACTGTAGTGTCTGAGAGACTTACCCGTTTATTAAAGTGAAATCAAGAAAACTCTCTCCTGCCTTCTTCTGCGTGGAGAAGTAAAAGAATGAGAAGGGGCGGAATTGGCTGTTGTCAAGGAATGACAGGTGAAGAAAAGAGTTTGCCTTGCCTGTAAATATTCTGTTCACCTCAGAGGGAACTTTACAGCTGTGGGCCACCTGCAGAGAGCCCACGTCTCCACCTCTCACCAGTTTTGCTTCTGAGTTTGACAGTTCCCTGGTTTCAAGGGGTGTGAGGAACATGGAAGGGAGGTATAGGGAGCAGGAAGGTCTCTCGGGTACCCCAGACCTTCCCCAGCACTGGAAGCCAGCATTTTGTGTTTCAGCCACAAGGAAATCAGAAGCTCTAGGGAAAGGAGAGCAGGGTATATGCTCCTACCAACCTGTCTCCAGAGCAAGCAGACCACTGTGTCGAACCAAATGAAACTTCCCCAAAGACTCACAAGCTTCATGTAGAGGTACAGTCCTTAAGAGTAATGAAGTCTAGAGGTTGCAAATGCATAGTTTATCATCACCGAGATCAAGTCTGGTATGACGTGTGCCTGTACCCGATCCTTGGCAGTATATTAAACACGAAACCATCACAGCAGAAATTACTGAATAACCATAGAGGATAGATAGGGCGTAGCAGCAGACACGGTAAGTTTTCCCCAAAGTCAATACTGGTGTCCAGGGCATGTTTTTCTAATTTGATTTTACATGCAGTGCTAATACCTTTTTAAAGGTTTAATCTTGGCTGATTTTTAATGATGTGGGTGTTCTCTGATGCTGAGGAAGGAAAAGACATCCCCTTGCTTACTTTTGCTGTAGGAGACACTAGAAATTAAACAAAGAGAAAAGAGAGGCATTTTAACAGAAGACTCAGAAGTATTTAATTTCTTCCTGTTTATCAATAATTTCTTTCCATTCATTGAATTACTCAAAGTTTCAGGCAAGAAGAGGGATCATTAATAGCAGTAAGTTAAATATAGTTTTTCTGCATTTGCCAGAACTTTAAAAGACATTAGCAGGATTAGGGCTCTATCTTGCCATTAATCTGCACCGATTGACACTGATACCCTGGAGCAAGAGAAAAATTCTGAAATATTCATCAATATTAAAATACCTCCAAACATTTCCAGACCTTCACATTTGGAAAGCCGCCACTACTCCCATTTCAACTGCCGTGCCATGTCGGCTTCGGAGAAGCTATGGATCGACATTTTGCAGAACAGCCTGTAATCGTCTAAGGAAACTCTGGATTGAGATTAGTATCCATAGCAGACAGGAATCTACAGACACTACTGTGTGTGAGTAATGCTGTGGGCACTCGTCCCAGCTCAGGAATGAATGGAATGCGCCCTTCTGAAAGGTATGGGTGAAATAACATCACTGAGGTGGGAGCGGGCTCTGATGGTGCTGGAGCAAGGGAGAAGTTCTAATGGGTGTCTTCCACCTGCATGAAAACGGCTGGCTGTGCTGAAAAAGAGAAACAAGAAAGAGAGAAGAGAAGAGAGGAGAAGAGAGGAGAAGAGAAGGGAAGGGAAGGGAAGGGAAGGGAAGGGAAGGGAAGGGAAGGGAAGGGAAGGGAAGGGAAGGGAAGAGAAGAGAAGAGAAGGGAAGAGAAGAGAAGAGAAGAGAAGAGAAGAGAAGAGAAGAGAAGAGAAGAGAAGAGAAGAGAAGAGAAGAGAAGAGAAGAGAAGAGAAGAGAAGAGAAGAGAAGAGAAGAGAAGAGATCAGGAGCAGACATTTTAATTATTTAGTGTATTTATATGCCATTTCCGATGGCATATGTAATCCACCACCTTCTGACAAAAAGTCAGAAGAAAGTTTCCACTCCAGGTCACATGAAAAAAATCAGCCTAGTGGTACTTTTCTGTGGACAGGCAGGGCAAATGCCTTTGTTTAATGAAACACCTCAGCAAACCGAGCCCCATGATTTCAATTGCTCTTCCTTAGGGCTTCACCTCAGGCACAGGTGAGACGAGCACAGCTCAGGCTGGGCCCAACCACCACCAGAAAGCACCCAGATGAAGTGACGATGACAGCCAAAGTGGCAGCGGGGCTGTGTGGCTGGCCACGGGCTGCCCCTGGGCTCCCACATGGGCTTTCATGGGCTCCCACAGGCTTTCCACTTCCAGCCACTGCCCCGCTTGCTGGGTACTGGCCAGAAAGTCAGGCCTGCTTATATGAGTCGTCTGCCCTGGTAGGTAGTAATGGGACGAAATGTCTTCTCCAAAAAGCCCTTTTCAAAGGATGCCCTTGAAAGCATATAAATACTAATAAATAGGAACATAAATAATGTGATATAAATTGAACCTGGGGTGAGTTATTTCAGGCAACCTGTTTGCACCTGTCATTTTATGAACAGCATTTGTTTTCCAGAAATCCCAGTTACTGTGCTTGCAAAAATTTAAGTGCAAATCTAGAGCTGGAAAGGGAAAGCCTCAATAGAACAAAACCACCAAGCCTGGCAGACCGCTGCCATGCGTAAAACACTTGCTCCAGTGACAGAAGAAAAACCTGGGGTTCTTGCTGGGACTCAGATGCAGCAGGGACCTGAACCTCAGCCTTGCAGGTGACTTACTGACCACCAAAATGCAGATCACAAGGCTTTTTTGTTGTTGTTGTTGTTGTTGTTCCCTGTTCCCAACTTCAAAGGTATCTGATGATACAGTGAGAAACTATTGCACTGTGATTAGCACTCATCATGGGAAGCCTGACGTGAAGTTCCCAGTCCCTTCCAAGAGGAGTTGCAGTAAGGAGTATTTACTTAGTCACCCTTTTTTCCCCTCACTTTGAACAACCTCAGTTATGCTTTGAATTGGAATGGAAATGTGTTTGGAAAATCTTGCATTTTTTAAGAAAATGGAATTCTTGCTTTTCCAATCCACACTATGATTTAAAGATTTTAGACTTGATTTAAAATCCCCTTGAAAATTTTACCAGGAGCCTGGCCTCATCAAGTTCAGGGGCAAAACTTTCACTGATTTCCATAGGGTTGGGATTTCTTCCTCGTTTGATAACTGCTTACTGATACCATGTAGCCCTGTATCTCTGCCTGGTAGATCAAATGTGAGCTGTGGAACTGATCCAGCCAGCCACCCTTATTCACCTCTTTAAGAAATGTTTTCCAGAATCCATATTGAGTAGTGCCGAACCAGGTTTCTTTATCAAAAATACAGGTTTTCACAGGAGAAATATGTGCTGTCACAGTTCAGTAAATGTATTTAATGCTAGGGTCTCTGTAATGTAAATACCAGATTTATTTTCTCATAACTTTTCAGAGATGTTCAGATCAATGACATTGTATGACTGACAAATTTATGGCTTCCCTCGATGATGATATTCTGCTTCCTCCTAGAAGTTCATGAGCTACCATTAAAACCTGAAAGCGTTCCTTTTCATTAGTCTTTCTCTCCCCATTAACAAGTGGAATAATTAGACGATTTCCGAAACTTATTTCAGTACCTACGATGTGTGTCAGATAATGTCTGAGCATTCAAAGTGCACGAACGGCTGTCTTGACAGCTGATGGCCCTCCATATGCTGTCACTGGAAGAACGACTTCCCCAGAATATGCAATATGACCAATATGCAATATGCAAAGGTAATAACAGCTCTAGAAAATTAGGAGTCGTGACAGTTGCAGAAATAATCGGCTGTCAGATGAAGAGATATTATTATTTGGACCCAGAGAGGCAGAACTTTTGTATCCATCCAAAGCCTATAGCAGATACCAAGAAAAACAGGATGTGCTCAGAGACCGTGGCTTTCGGCCAGGGGTTGATGAGGTACTGGGGGACTGTGGGCTGTTCTTAAGGAGCCTGCCAAAAGTAGCTGAGAAAAGTGAGCCTATTGTCAGGAGGCATAAATTCATATCTCCACTCAAAAGCCTTTGGAGTGTGTGACCGGAAGAAAAATCTGGAAGCCCCTGGTTTTGGTGATTGAGAAGCGAGGATCAGAGTTCAGAATCGGTGGCAAGGGGTGTGAGAGGTGATCAGTTTACAACTGCCAGTCATTAGTCAGGAAAGTGAATGATGGATTTGATCCTAAGGATGTTCATTTTGGCCTACTCACTGTAACCTGCCAAAGACCATTCGCACATTTGGGCTTGCAGTGACCAAGTCCCTTCTAACACGACAGGAAGCTGGGAGTTCAGGGTTAATCTTTTTGTCAGATTATCAGCCCAGTCTGTTAAATTTATGCAGTGAAACAGCGCTTTATTGCAATATCTATAGCAAGTGTTGCAAAAAGTAGTCTATTATGTGTTTTCAGATGTTTTATTTATGCATATTCAGATGTTTCATTTATGTGTTTTCAGATGTTTCGCTAAACAATAACCATTGTTACTGCAATATGGTTATTCAGTTTAGCAGAAGGTCCAAGATTTTCATTAAAACTGTGTTATCAGTTCTCTACAGAGAGACCAGTGATGTGTCCCTAGAACAAGAAATTCTTTTGCCTTCTTCATTAGCGACTTTGTGTATCAGCAAGGCGGTGGTGATGCAGAGCAGAAGAGTTTTCTGAGGCTGGCTTTCTTGCCGAAGCTGGAGGTTTCACAAAGCTCCGATGCTGCATGGGGTTATGTTTATAAGCAACTTCCCCTCACGCTGCATGTCTCATCCCTGCCATGTGAGAGAATACATGGGGATCCTGGGAATATCTCTTGCGCTCGACGAGATCTCAGCTGTACCGATTCATTTGCAATAGAATAATGCAAACGAAGAATAAAGATGAGGTTGTGGCGCAGTGGGAGGAAGCTTCCTGACTAATCACCATACGTTGGAAGTTACCTGTGGGGCCAGTTACAAGCGAGTTTCCAAAAGTTTCAGAACTCCTTGTATTTCAAAATGTGGCAGGCAAGAGAAGACAGACCTTGGTCTCTTCTCATGAGTACTGTTGGTGGGTCTGAGGCCGGACCTTGGGCTCCTGGGATGTACAGAACTCCCTGCAGCGTGGCCCTCTGAGGGCCCCCAGAGGCCCAGCTTTTCTGCAAAACCAAAGGCTCAGACCTGTTTTTCCCAGCTCCTGCCTGATGCTTTTGGGCTGCGAGGGGAGCAGCAGCACCTCTGCTTTGCAGCGGCCGGGGCCTTACCACTTCGGATGCATGCCAGGACGGCCCAGGTCTGCTTGATGCCTCGCCCTTCACTGCTCTAACAGCTGTGCAAAATCCCAGTTTCCTCCAGTTTCCACTGCCTGCGGGGCAAACGTGCTCCCTGCCTTTCATCCCTCTGCCACCTGAGGCAAGCAGAGCAAGCGAGGTGCATCCCAGTCGCGATAGGAGCCAAGGAGTTCTGCCCAACTTCTGGCACCCAAGAAATGCTGGCAGTTTCTGCTTCAGGAAGGCACAGCGCAGACGAGACACTGCAGAATGAACTTATCTTTGACAGGCGAGACAGGGATTTTGTGGCCAGCCTGCCCGTGCCCTCACAGAGCTCATTTTCTCCATCTTCCAACAGCGTTGCCTTAATTTTTCAAGCCGTGGCGCACCCGTAAGGAGCCCCTCACTACACTCCCCCCTTCAGGACCACGGTGCTGGCTCAGGGGCTCTCTCAGCCTCCTGCCCTCGCCTCCCTTCCCTGCCACGGGGGGCCACCTCCACACGGGGGTCCTCCCCCCCTTCCCTTCCCCTCCCCAGTCCCCTCACTCTCCCCTCTCCCATGGCGGGCAGCGGCGGCCCATTCGGTGCCGGCAAGCCCCGCCCGCCGCCGCCGGGCCGAGGCCGGCCTCCCTCCCCTCCTTCCCTCTATCCCTCCCTCCCTCCTTTTCCCTTCCCTTCCCCTCCTTCCCTCCCCTTCCCCTCCTCCCCTCCCCGCGGCCGCCCCCTCCGCGGCAGCCCGCCAGCAGCGCCACAAGCAGGCGCGGGGCCGGCTCGCTCCGCGCTGCCTCCCGTGCCCGCCCCGCGCTCTCGCCGCGCCGCTCCCATGCAGGCCGGCGGCGAGGCAGAAGATGGCTGACTCGCCGGGCCACCCGCCGCCCGGACCGCCCGCGACCCCCGCCCGCCCGCCGCCACCGCCGCGCTCCCCCCGGGCCCTCCGCGGCGCCGCCGCCTCCTCCTCCTCCTCCTCCTCCTCCTCCTCCTCCTGCTGCTGCCACCACTGAGAGCCGCCCCCCCTCCCTTTTCCCCTTTACACCCCCCCCCCACCCCAAAGCCCCTCCCGGCCCCCCCAGAGCACCAGCAGCCATTTCATCTCCACCACCAAGTAGGCGCAAAAAATGGCAGAAATGGAGAAAGAAGGGAGACCTCCCGAAAATAAAAGGAGCAGGAAGCCGGCGCACCCGGTCAAGCGGGAGATCAACGAGGAGATGAAGGTAAGGTGACCGGGATGGGGAAGGGAAAGGGGGTGTCCCCCCCCGGCACCCCCCACCTCTCCTCTCCGCCGTGCATGGAAATGAAATAAGAAAGGATCTCTTGTCATTTTTTTTTTTTTGTAGGATGCACTGAATGTGTCTCAACTCCGCCTCCTGGGCTGAAAACAGAGACGAATTCACAGGCTGCAAATCCTGTTCATTGACCAGCTTTGATTTATTTATTTTTTTTTAAAAAAACTCTCCCTCGTTGGGCTTTTAAGCTCCTTGGGTGCCAGTCATCAGCCCTTTTTTTTCCTCCCCCCCCTCCATAACCATCCCCTCAGGTAGCGGGGGAAGCCCTAAAGTTAGGAAGGAAAGGGCCCCTCTTTTAAACCCCGCATTTCTCCCCTTTTTCGGTAGCCAGCTGCAACTGTGTAATGAAATTGTCAAAGTGAAACGCTGCGGGCTGAGCCGCGCATCTTCCGTGCACTTGAGCCCGGAGACCCCTTCCCTCTCCTCCTGCCTCCTCCCCACCCGGCGGAGGGGAGCTGGAAGGTGGCTGGCCTAGGGTCTTGTTTTTGGAAGCCCATTTGTGGCTCTCAGGGCTGTCCTGTTCCTAAGGAAGCAGTGCCAGCCCAGCTGTGCTCAGAGGTAGCGCTTGAGGCGGCCGCTCCAGATGTTAGGATGGCTGTGATTGCACGAAAACACATTTCGGGGTTTCTTTTACCAGGAGGTTGCTGCTCCAGGCTTGACCGGTCCTATTTTTATTTATTTATTTATTTTTGCGCCTGTTTTTCCATGCCTCTTCCACCTCTGTTTGTTTTACGTCTCTGATTCCCCAAAGTTGGGAAAGGTGTATTGCGAGACTTCAGCCGAACTTGTTGTTTAATGCGCGTGTAACGTGGTTAAAGCAGTGTTAGTCTGGCTGTGGGATAAGGCTGCTGTCATTTAATCTGAATATGTCATTTATTAAAAGACTGATCGTAAGTGGAGGTCTGCCCGGAAAATGTCACACGTTCGCATAGTATGTATACTATATAGGCGAGTATATAAATATGCATGATGTCTAGTGAAAATATCTTTGCTTTCCGGAGCGCCGATCTCCCCCTGTAAAATTAAGCAGGAATGCACGATCCCCTCCCCTTCCCCTCCTCTGCACACCAGTGGACTCGGAGCTGTGTCCTTTGCTGCTGGAGGCAGGCAGCCTTGCTCCTGCTGCCCGTGAGCACGGTGCTGTGCACACGCGGGCTGGAAATGTGGACGGGAGCAGGAGCGGTGCTGCGAACAAAACAAGGCACCGCTGCCCTGCGTGGCCGTGGCAGCTCTTTGGAAACAAACTGGGCGAGTTTCGAGCCCTGAGGAGCGTTGTTATGCTTTGCGAGATGTATGGCACATCCTATTTGGGGGCTCTGTGCGGGCGCCGGGGAGTGAGAGTCGGTGCTGTTGTGGTCCTGCATGGTTGTGAGGGCTGCGGAGGGCTGCAGCACGGGGCACTGGCCCCTCAGAACATGGCTTAATGCGATCTATACGGATTGCAGCTTTTAAGTTTCATAGGTTCTAGAATTACAAATTAGCTAATTTTAATCAAAACATGTGAAATGTTATCCTGGCTGGATATAAAGGCTGACTGTGCTGGATCCTCTGGGTTTGTTTTGTTTACTTTGGCTGCAGGCACACTCAGCGGTTTGGGAGATAGTTGTTCTTCTACAGTATAACAGATGTTTGTCTGAAAGGGTGAGGAAGAAACAAAAACAACATTGTGTGAAGGAGAAAAATTACACAATTTTAAACTAATGCTTTGGTATTAAGCACTGGCATTAGCCTTCGTGTAGAGAATTTCTCTTTTTTAATCATTGGTAGCTGCTTAAGGCTACAGACCTCAAGATTTCAACCGCGTTAGTAATTAAAGGCAGATAGAAACAGTCTTTTGAACCAGTCGGGTCTCTGGTGGAGGGCGAGACAGCCGATGGCAGACCCCCCTGCAAAACGCAGGCCACCTTACAGTGTAAATGCTGCTATTATGCTATTATGCTGGGAGACGGCATTTTTAGTAGGACACTTGGCTGCTCTAATCCTAGAAGGAAAGGGAGGTGAGGGGGACAGGCGTTTGGATTTCTGGCTCATCGAGAAAGTTAAAAATCCTGCACTTTCTATTTCCTGATGAGTTAAGATGTCTGGTTGTTCTTCGTAAACCCGAGGAATACAATAATGTAACAAATTGGTTGCATTGTGCAAAATGTGTGCAGCAAAATGACACGGGGAACACAATGTGCCCTTGTGTAGGTTCGTATCTGTAATGTTCAAACAGCCTGGCTGTTTCCCTTCATCTGAACTGCTTTCATCTGGACCAGTGTAAAATAAGCTCTGGTAAGTAATCACGGCAGAGCAGAAAGAAAGGAATGTATACAGCAATAGACAGCCTAAGCTGTAAAAACTGTAACCTGAGTATCAGCAGCAGATCAGATATCAAGGCTTTAAGGTAGGGGAAATGAAAGAGATGAAGGGGAGGAAAAGACGAGAGAGGGAATGGAAAAGTCAGGCTGGAAAGTGAAGGAGAAGTAGGAGGGCCCCCTCAGGGAAATTTGGCTCAGGGATTAGGGAATTTTATCATGGTGTACAGTGACCTACTCAGGTTTCAGCCCACGTTGGATCAAATTGCCTCCCTTTGCTAGCAGAAAGAAAAAGGGCTGGTGTAGATGTGATTTTTTTTTTCTTCGGGTAATAAAAAGGCCATTGGTACAAGTGTCTATTTTAAGTACAGCAAATGCAAGGCGCTATGAATGAGCAATAAAATTACCTCATCATGGAGACTTCCTTCAAGATTTGCTGTTCGATATAGTCGGATATTTACTCAAGAAGGATCGCACAACCCAACTGCTCACGCGTGGTGTATGCCAGCAGTGGTGCCACCGCTCGCTTTGAATGCGGCCGGGTGTTCACGGTGCTTGCTGCTGCCTTGTGCCAGAGATTGAGTTACATTTTTGTTATCACTACCCTAATGTACATGATGGTTATAAGAAATTTTAATTTGATACATTGTTGTGTGCGAAAAGTACATGACTCTGCACAGTTTTATGGTATTGCGTTTCAATGAAAAATATATTTGGGGGAACTGGTTTTCTTTGTGACCTTCAGTCACAGCCTTTCTTTTTTTCTAATATATTTTTTATTTCGTCCCCATTCCTTCTTAGGATTATGCTTTCCATTCCCCCTGCCCAGAGGTAGCCTTGCTCATCCCACACTTTGGAAGGAGAGCAGAGTTGCTCTGAAATTCGGTTGTGTCGTTCCTCACGTGCTGGTGAATACCAGGACGCCCAATAGACCCAAAGCCAGCAGAATCGGGGAAGCTGGCCCTATTTCAAAACTAGGATTTTTTTTTTATGGTTTGATTGATGAAAGCTCTGGTGGAGGCTTTCACATCCCTCCCTGAACCTATTCCCGTTTTTCACCCTGCTGTCAGGCAGCAGTGCTGCTCGAGGGCAGCGGCCGGGTGCGCTGAAATCCCATGAAATGCGCTGGGGTCGACTGGAGATGTCGCAGCAAGTGGGCTGGACTGGAAGTTCCCCTGAACAAACAAGACAGTGCCTCCACATGTTCAGAGTCTCTGTCAGCTGAAAAGCTGTAATTTCACAGGGCTGCTCCGTGCGCCCAAGGAGTTTACCATCTATAAATATTCTCAATAACGAATTCGGATCTAAAATTGGGCTCCATTCCTGATGCCTAGAGCTTAAGGCAGCCCCATCTGTTACAGTTTAATAGTAAACTCATCAGAAGATATTTCAGTTTAGCGTTCTAATATTCCCTGTTTGGCGTTTAAAAGCACTACCGTCAGGATTAGGAAAGTGGTGGAACAGGCACAGCCGCGCCGCGCTCGCAGCGAGCCAGATAGCTGCGGACGCTAAAGAGATTTCAAGGAAACTCCTCCCTTCTCTCCTGAAAAGCAAAAAAACGGGCTCGCGAAAGTGGAAAAGCAGACAGACTTTATCGGCCGTGCTGTTTTGGGATACCGAGGTGGGTTTTTCTGCTGAGCCTGCGTGGAGGTGGCTCTGTGGGGTGGCTGTGGAGGGGAGATGCGCTGCTGGCATGGGGAGCCTGGCCTACCTGTGAGGGCTTCCCCACCTGCCTGCCTGGCAGGACACAGGGAATTAAAACACCCCCAAAATTGTCTTGCTGGTAGCACAGAGGTCCAACCATACTGTTCAACATGGTGCCGACATAAACACGCAAGGCTGGCAAAAAAAATACCACAGAATCGAGTTTGCCTCGTGAGCGCAGGCACATTTTTGTTTCCTCCGTGCAGTGAAAGCGAAGAGCGAATCTGTGGGGCTCCACACCTGGCGGGTTGTGCGTGCAGGGAAATGGAAGGGAGCCACCGCGCTTCCTCCGAAATCTGAAATAAACATTCGGCAGTAAAACCTAGAAGAAAATGAGTCTGACAGACTCGTTCCTCTGCGCGCTTCCTGCCTCCGTGTTTGCCAGGCCTGGGTCTGTGAGGCCAGGCCTTGCCCCCTGTGGATAGGGTTCGTGGAGAAGGAAAGGCAAGAGCTGCGGGATGGAAAGAGAAGCACGGTTTAGCTTCAGAGCATATTAATTAGTGAAAATTTGGGAAAATGATGCATTGCGACGTAAAAAAAATCAAGCCATAGGTGTACTGTTACGATGAAACGAATGCTAAAGCGGAAATGAGTGTGATTATAGTTTTACTGCCTCACATATAAGTCTGCCTCGCGAAGGAGAGAAACCACAGCCTGGCAAGTCAAAGCACTCTTCTTCATCTTTCCTGTGAATAGGAAGCAAATTCAAGTCAAAATAACAAGTATAATGGTTGGTTAGCTAGCCTGGCTCTTCCAAAGGGGAGGGCATTTCTGCAAGTACAAGAATGGAGAGCTCATACAGTTAAAACATGCAAATTACACATTGTCCCGCAGGAGGGATAAGTGGTTTGGGACCTGGTAGGGGGCAGAAATCGCTGTCGGTGAGGAAAGGGGCTTGGCGTGTGACCTCCTGGCAGGGTATTGTGAGGCTCAGTGCTGTCGTTTCGCTGGGAAACCTGTGAATCTGGGCTCCTGGGTTCCAGCTGAACAGTGTGATGGCTGAGCGGGGATTTGGGGATGATAGACGAAGTTTTCCCTGGTGTACTGCTTGTTTGTGGCGTTTTGTCCTTCTGGCAGGGCTGTCTAGTTGTGTCGGCAGCATCTGTCCTGCAGGTACTCTGCGTTCCTTCTGGGGAGTAGGTCTGAGAGCAGGCATGGGCTAGCTTGGTGCCTTTGCTGTCCTGGTCCTGCAGAAGCTTGGAATTGCAGCTCCAGGCACATCCTCCATCCTGTCACCCACGCTTGTCTTCACATCTTGTTCGGCCTGGGCTTTGGCAAGTCCATCGTCTCTCACTTGAGCTGGTTCCTCTCTAGCATGCTTCGTCACTGCTTCTTTCAACTCTCCTGCTCCACTGTCATGTCCCACGTTCTTGCTTTTCTTAAGCACCTTGGTTACAATCATCACCCTTCCTTTCACCAAGCCTTTGAAGCTTGTACATCTTTCAGTGAGCTTCAGCTCTGCAGGTGCAGGTTGTGTGTTGATCGTCTTGCTTCCTTTCCTTCACTTCACCGACAACTGAGCTTCCCCCCAGCCCCTGCATTCACACAGAGAAAAATTGCCTCACCTCATTATTTGTATTTTGATTATTGCCGCCACACTGGTCTTTACACATCCCCTCTCGTTATCGTATCTTGAATCCACTTAGGCTGGGCCTATCATTGATACGGGAAGAAGGGAGAAAGCATGGAAACAGTGAAATGATGTTGGTCAGCTTCAGGGCAGGAGCGTCAATGGGCATTTGACCTGTGTGACCATCATCTAGATGTCAGACATCACTGTGGATGGGTATTGTAATCAGGAGTCTGAGGGAAGGTGATATTCTAGCGATGTGGATGCTCATTTATGCATTGGAGTCAGTGTGGAAACAAACAAACAAACAAAACCACATTTCTCAGCTTTGACCATCAGCTTGTTAAGGATGCGATCATCTTCTTGGTTCAGTATGTACAGAGTGCTCTGTAATGGAGCCCCGGTGTTAGCCACTGACAGAACAGTATTAAGAGTGGTAACCATCATTGTGATAGGTAAGACAAGCTATGAAGGAGAATGTCTTAACATTTTTTTTTTTAATTCAAGCATCCTTGTGGAGAAATCATCATGTAAAAAAGATACTTACTATTGTTACCGCTGATATGTGACCTCATTATACTCTCATTGAAGTTAATAGCAAAGACCCTGCTAATCTCTTTATTTTGTACGAGTCAAGTCTCTATTATGACTAATTTCAAAATCAAATGTGTTTTTTCTCATTATGACTGTTCATTTCTGTGCATCACTCAACATGAACAGTAAAATGAGGCTTGAAAGGTTCTAAAGCTTTGGGGCACTGCAAGCCCAACAATCATTGTGACGAGGCTCTGAAGAGGGACAGCAGCTTGTTGCAGGAAAGAATAAACATACACAGCCTTGCTTACATATTCCTTGACAAGTAATTAAAAATTACTCATTGCCTGAGTTGATCAACAGTGCAAATAAAACACAAAGCATCCACAGGAGGCAAATTTAGAGCTACTCAGTTAATTGGGCTGCATGGAGTCTAAGGCAGCCTTTTGTCAATTGGCCTCCACCTTGCTGGATTAATCTCCAGGGCTGCGTCTCCACAGCTGAAATGTGGCAGAGCAAGGGAAGGTGGTGGAGCTTTCCTTTGGGACTCCACGGATCCCCTCAGGTCATTCTGGGTGGCCAGGTTTCGCTTGCTGTCTCTGGGTCATTTCAGTGCTGGATTCCCGTGGGGTTATTGCATTTGGATTTTCAGCACTGAGAGAGGAGAAGCCTCCTCAAAAATTTAACAAGAAACCCTTTAGAAAAAAAAATAATGAATGTTTCTGGTGTTATTTAAAACACTCACAGACCAGCAGCATTTATGTGAGACTTTAAATATATATTTTAGAAATGGGGATAGGTATTAGCCGCGTAACACTGCAGCACACTCTTTGTTGCAAACTGCTGTGGTCTCGTAGCTCAGATGTAGCGGGGTGGTGTACTTGTAATGCTGAAACTGGGCACAGATGTGGAGTGGTGCAATATTTTCTGGCAATCTGGGGCTGCACAAAAGAGCCACAGAATCGAGCCTTCCAGCGGGAGGTCAAGTGAAAGGGGAAAAACCAGGGCAATCGATGCTCTGTGGGCTTCTTGTTTTGGTTTTCCTTTTCTCGGAATGCGTATTTGTAGCACAACAGCACAGGTGATACTCCTGGCAGAGTATAAGTGGCCTGTGTGTATTGCTTATAGCCGCTTTGCGGGGTGACAGGAACACCTATGCAATCCCCTGTGATGAACGAGCTGGCAGCAGCGCAGCTCGGATGGTGCAGGGCAGGGTGCCTGCTGCAGCTTGGGATTCGGAAGCAATTAGGATCTGATTAATTTTATTTATTTATTTAAATGACTCGAGGATCGCTGTGTTTCTATCATTAGGCTCGCTCCCACTCGAAGCCTAAGCTGGTGCGGTTGCTAGAGAAAATCTAGCGACCTGTGGATTTGGCACGCGGCATGTATTTTGGATGGGTGTCATGTTCTGCTTTTTTCTTTGCTGATAGCCAGGGTCACAGGAAGATTGCTAGTCAGGATCGCTATTTCAGATGTCAAGATTTTATGGTAAAACCAAGTTTGGAATTTGTTTTAAAGTAATAATAATAATAAAAACACAGAGAGACCAAACTGAAAGGCTTTGTTTGTGGCTCTTTCGTTTCATTTTCCAGTTGTCATGTTACTTTAAACTGACCTTTGCAGTGACAATAATTCATTAGCCAGTTTCCCCCAGGAGTTTCCTAAACCCATAAGCCGTGCCTCCATGGTACCATCCAGTTTCACAAAGCTTCATCGCCTGGCTGCAGGGTTCTTGATTTACTCCACTAAATCTCCTGGCCTGGTAATGAGCATTTTCCGCAGAAATATTTTTGACACATGACCTGGAGGACATGTTTTTTAGTGGAGTTTGAGAGTTATGACAGTCGTGTTCCATATTTTGCATTTCCACACAAAAAAAAATGTAAGCACGCTGCTGCTTGGAAATTGTTTTGAAAATAAATATGGCAAAACAGAAAAAGGGTTTTCTTAAACAAACGTAAGAGAATTTTATGTGAAACACTATGGTAAAATGTCTTCATGGTAAAGAGTTTTTAAGTGCCTTTATTATGCAGGGGTTTATAACTCTGAGGAAGAATGTCTTCACTGTGATTTTATTTCATTTGGTTCATGTGCATCTCCAGGAGCTGTAATTGTGTCGGTGACCTACTCCAGCTGAAAAGGCTGTAGCACAGTAAGATGAACTGCTGCCTGAAAAAATCTTAGTTTTCTGTTACTCATATCTTATATTTCTGCTGCAGTCTTAAATATTTTATGGTAACACAGACACATTTTTGTGACGAATGTATGGTAAAACATTTCTGACATTGAATGCCAGAACAGAAAGGCATAAATAACTCTCCTTTTCATTTTCTTTAAATTACAGATGTATGAGTCTTTGTCATAATTACATGTGCCAGTCTGAGATTTAAACGCATTACACTTTATACACTTGACTTGTGAAATGCACATTAGTCTTTGAGGAGGTGGGACAAACCTGACACTTCCTCGTGTAGCAAAGATACCGTTCGATTTATGTAGTCCTCCCTTCATTCCAGATGGTTATTGATTACATAAATAAGTAGGTAATTTTTCTCTTCCAGAACTTCGCAGAAAACACTATGAATGAGCTCCTTGGCTGGTATGGTTATGATAAGGTTGAACTGAAAGATGGAGAAGATATTGAATTCAGGAACTACTCGGCAGATGGGGAAAGCCGCCAGCACATTTCTGTTCTCAAAGGTAATGAGATTTAATGTTTCTGTGTCCACGCAAAAAAGGATTAATACCTCAACCTGTCTGAAGTGGCGGGGCCTAGGAAGCATGTTCTGCTGCTTGCTTTGTGGTCGATTTAAATAAAAATACCTGAGAGTGCCTCCTAGTAAGAGGAAGCCAATAGGGTACAGGGAAAATCACTTAACAAAATTGCTGTTGGTAGGCACTTAGTAACACGTCTTCGCAAATAATACCTTTTGTGAGTCAGCTGAAAGTCAAGTTCCTACGGTACCATTAAACTACTCGCCACTGGAAAAAGAGAGTTTTCTTAGCAGTGTGGATTTAAGGAAACCCTTTTGCTTTCAAAACAAAGGCTTTTGCTCAAGGCTTTCTAAAATCCCAAAAGGTTTCGAGCTGGGATATTCACAACTCATGCAAGAAACATCCTGAACATTCATAAAAGGCTCCTCGGCGATATTTGTAATATGCCGTGTTCTGCAAGTACTTTACAAGTTCTCAAGGGGTGGAGTTTTTTTGGGATACCGCTGGATCTTCACACGATGTGATACAAAATTGCTCACCGTGCAAATGATGGGATTCAGCCTTTTTTTGAGCAGTTCACTTGCTGCCTTCTGACTCCTCAGCCCCAGCAGGTAGGTAGGGGCTTGTGGTCAGAGGGAAAAGGAGCGTAGGACGTTTCTGGATCTTGCCTTTCCCAACAAGGGTTTCTCAGAGATGGGGTATAGAGAGAAAACTGCAGAAGCTTTTAGGCTCTCAGGGTACCACTTGCACTGCACTTGCAGCCAGCAGTGTTCGGGCTTGCTTTCTGGTGGCAAGCAGCAGCATTGTACTCTTGAGTGTTGCAATGAAGACTGATACCAGAGAGACCAGCTCTGAAGAAGAAATGGCTAGAAAAAAGGTGGAAAAATTAGAGGTAAGGTGAACCAATCTAACTGTGTTAAAAATGAATGTTTGCATCTTGTTAGCTGTGTAGTAGTGAGATTGGTGATCAATATTTGTATTTCACTGAAAAAACAGGATCATTAAGCCACCTTTGAAGAAACTTATTTCTGTGTAGTAATGGGATTCATTTATTTATGCTTTCCTAAATAGATCTTCTATTGAATGCTTTGTGGCTCCAGTCTATGCCTAATGAAATCTGTGACGTACTTTTTTTTTCTATAGGCACATGATACAAATCATATGTTTTACATACCAAACAAAGATGTCAAATACCTGTGCCAGGTGGAGATTTTTGATGTATGCAGTCTGTGGGAGAGAAAAAAGTATGTTTCTTTTTCTGAGTGGTGGGAGGAGAGAGAATAATAACAGTTAAGTCCTGCCCCATAGCTACCTGAGGTGCATTAGAGAAGTTCCTACAAATACAAATCCAGAAGTGCTTTGGGATTAAAGAATTAGAATCATGACTGTCATCATTGCATGCACACTTTGCTCTAATTTCAATATTTTGTTCCTTTATTTAAATACTTTCCACCACCACTACTCATTGTATTATTGAGACGAGAATTAGGAATTCTTTTATTTTTCAGTTTATGCTTCTTGCACTGGTGAGGCCACGGCATGCTGAGTGTGATCACCATGAAAACAGCGCATGTAAAGGGCAGGAATATGGAATCATTGATTAAATAAGGCACGCTAGAGATATATACGACAAAATAATCCCTTTTTTTTAATATAGTTGTTTTTAGTGTGACTTTTATTTTAAGGAAATGGAACAGTTCTGAGGAATATTGGAAAGTATCCATTTGCTAAAGGAGAAGGTATTTGTATTTTTTGTGTGCTATTCTTGTACTAGGGTAAGTAATGTAATGAACAGGTTGGTGAAAGTATCAAAGCATCTAAGAAATATATTTGTCATACTGTACAATGTGTTCTTTGTGTTTTACAGAAAATTCTTTGCCAAAACCAAAATTACCCGAGGACAGTGTTATTTCACCGTACAATATAAACACAAGCTATCCAGGGCTTGCCACAGGAAATGGACTTTCAGACTCACCAGCAGGGTCAAAGGATCACGGGAATGTACCTATTATTGTCCCATTAATTCCGCCACCTTTCATAAAGCCACCAGCAGGTAAATCCTAATAAACGTTTAAAAATGATGACTGTCATTGACACGTGTCCTGAGATTGCTAGGATATGACTTATCTGTAAGAGTGCTTTCATAACCGGTCACAGGGAACTTTAAGACAGGGTGGGGGAGTGACTTTCCTTGTTAATATTCTTGAAAAACTTTCTGCAAATGCAGTGTCAACAGACAGGCTCTTCTGCTTGTTGTGACACTCTGCAAGCTGGATTATACTCCCTCAGCACTTGAGCAACATCTGCTTTTAAAAAAATGATACTGTTTTGATGAATAAAGCCTTTTAAGTAAATTAACGAAAGGTGATTAAATTAAAAATAGGCTCCAGGAGGGAAATAGTGAAAGAGACAAAGCCATCAAATGAATATCGTGTCTTTATATCAGGTTAACAAGCTCATCCTGGGAAGACTGTCTCTTGATTCTCATTGAAATCCCTGACCATCGTCTCTCAAGGGTTTAATGTGATCTTGACTCTACCCAGGAGACTACAGTGAAATGTTTTACATTTTCATTAGATTTTTATCAGGAGTGATTTCATAACATGCCATTCCTCGGAGTTTATGTGAAAAATGATTTATTCCACTCTGCATGCTGCTTACCATAATCCGTGAAAGTAACTCGTAGAGCTCCACTAGGGTGATTAATTGCGGTATTATTGTTTGCTGTCGTACACGGTGCGGTAATTGGTGAATGTAGGTAGCAGCAGGCTCAGTCCCGCTTCTGCAGAAGTCCCTTGGTGTCACCTGGGTGGTCGTGGGTGACTGAGGTGACCCGTGGTGCCTACTGAAGATGCTGGCCCGCTGCATGCAGGGAGGCAGCCTGGTGATAGCATCCCCACCAGCCTCGAGGATGCTCCTGCAGAGGTAGAGCAGCTCGCAGGGCCAGGTCCCAGGGGCAGGTGGTCGCCTCTGCCCTTCACTGCACTTAACTGGTAATGGTAAAATACTGGTCAGTCCAAGAGATGGTTTGCCTGTTGATAGCGGCGTGATAGATGCAGTGGCCCCTCCCAAATTATTTTTATGCCATTGAGTTTTTTCTCTAAAGAAGTATCCTAATATGCTATGAGTAATTTTCAGATGTTACCCAATATGCGCTCCATGCCAAAGACTTTTCATCTATTTTATATGGTATTTGCTAATTACCAAAGCTATTTGGGCCCATTCCTGCAGCCCTTACACAGCTAAAGATCTCGGGCCATATGGGCTGGATCCTCAGCTGTTGTTGATTTGGCCCTAAAGCTTTAATCAAGGGCTTGTGTCGTCCCAAGCTATTTTCTCCTCCAATCTGAGTCATGAATGAATCCAGAACGCTGAATTTGTGGTACATGAACACAAGGCTATAACATGCATTGTGCAAACTGCCACAGCGACTGGATTTTTATGACATCAAACAAGCAGGAGGAGATGGAACGATGAAGTAGAAAAACAAATTACTGCAACAGTAGTTAAGTGGGCACAGGGGAACCTTGGCCAAGTCAACAGCCTTCTGTTCTTTGCCCGTCCACCTACTGCGCGTGGTCCTGCGTTCAGATGTACCCGTAAAGGTAGTACATAGACAAGGCTTTTCATAAGTATTCTCCATCTTTAGGTTATTACTTCATTAGTTCCTAATGAAAATCAATGTTTTACTCTCTTAAAGGATATGAAATGCCCAATCTCTGCCTCCCCTGACTTTATCGCATGATCAGTAATGAGCACTAGATTACCATGACTTCTGAGCAAATGAACATATTTATCTCACCTTTGGCTTAGAGAGCAACGTTTGGGAGGACTGGAGAGGGAGGAGAACCACAGCCTTTGTGGGATTTGCAATAGGCACACGTGGTAATTGCTGTGTTTTATCTTAGGGCGTAGGAGCCCTAGTCATGATCACCCCAAAGAGCCTGCACTGAAGCGTAAGGCAAGAAGCAACGGGTCAACACACGTAGAAAAGGGAGTACAAAGGAGCCACGAGAGCCAGCGTGCGAGGCAGTGGTCTTGGCACTGCACTTCGACACCGTTTTGTGGGCACTGCATCAAAGCAGAGAACTTCAGAGTGAGGCAATGCCAGGCAAGGGTAACTGGGGGATGTTTTCTCAGAGCCCCTCATAACTGTGGGGGCAACCTGGGGAGCAGCACAAAGGTACTTAACTTGATTGCGTATGCAGATGAAAAAGCCTAGCATCAGGGATTGCTAGAGCTGAAAGTCAGCATTTTCAACGTGGTGGGGGCAGCCTGTGACTGGCCTGCTGGGACAACAGGAGCAGCTTGCGTTTGGTAGAGTTAATAAATGAAGGAAGGGGACAGAAGGGAACAGGCAGAAGGAGTCTAAGAGAAAACTTCAGGGTTAAAATGCTGAGCAGAGAAAGGGTTATTTGCAGCAAGTGTGGTATGGACAGGCTTCAGGCAGGCCAGAGGGAAAACCAGGTAATGACGTACTGCAGATACTGAGATGTGAGATGCTGGGAATCAGGATGAGTCCAGTCTTTGTGGGTGGACGGGGAGAACTTTGGGATGTTGTATAGGAAAAAAGTCAATAAAGTTCAATTCTAGCTCAAAAGAGGGTGCCCACAAATGAAAATGATGTCTAAATCATGAACCTGAAGGATACGGTGGTGTGGTCTACTGTTACTAAGCAGAGAATATGGAGTGAACACTCAGGGAAAAAATATTAAGACTTTAATTCTTGCTATATTGATCTTGAACTGAAGGGTCAGAACCCATAAAGAAGTGTCAGAGAGACAGGCTGAGGCAGTCACTTGGACAAGAGAGCAATAGTCTAGTGAGGATAAGCAGATCCAAGAAACAGCCACCATGAATTATTAGTTGAATAATTCTTGAAGGTAAGATTCTGTAGAGGTAAGAAGAGAAGAGAAAGAGCAGAGCACTGGGGATGCTCACAGGAGCCTGAAGGGAGAAATGAGACAGAAACTCTGGAAGGTGCACAAATGTAGCAATTGCAGAGGTAGGAAAAAAAAAAAAAAAAAAAAAGCACAGGGTAAAGACGTATCTTTCCAAGGAGGCAGGTATCAGAAACAGCTACCAGCTCAAGGAGGAGGAGGAAGGAGTACTGGTCATGAAATACGTCTAGGAAGCAGTCACTGAAGGTTTCAGTAGATTAGGTCTTTCTTGAGTTTGCTGAAAAACTTCAAACATTCTCCTATCTACACTTGCATTTTAAATGAAGAGGCTAAAACTTCGAATAGTTAACAAAATAACCTTTTCCCCCTTGTTCTGATTTTATGATATTTTTTTTTTGTTTTGAAAACCAGATCATTTTGAGCAGTGTGAATACAATTCATCTCCAAGCTGTTCTGCTTTCTGTTTTAGTCAAATGACAAATTAGGGAAAATTTGCTTATACAGTCCTGGAAAACATTAGACTCCCACCTGACCAAATACAAACAGCTCTGATAGAGGTGCTCTTAGTCTGGAGTACAACCCGTTGCAACAAGCTGATACTAAGATGACTTCTGCCTGGTCTTAGAAGATTCTTACTTTCTACAAAGCAACCTACAGAAAGTATTGTTTTCAAATTAAAAAACAAAACAAAGCAAACAGAAACATAGGAATGGTGAGGAACAGAAATGCAATAGCCAGGAATAATCTGGAAATAACAATACCATCACAGCTGTGCAGGGTATATGATTGTAGTGTTCAGTACCAACCATCCCAGTGTTTGTTCTGCAGCCATTAGTGCAGAGAGGAAATCTGGGAGGGCACCTGGTGATCTCAGCCCTTCATTCAGACAGGCATGGGCATCTGTTGCTGCATGGGATGCAGGATGGCTGAGATCCAGTCATCTTGGTTTTAGAAGAATGCAGAAGAAGAAAGCAAAAAGTTATTTAAATGCAGGCAAGAGCTGCAGTAGAGTTCTTTAAACGCAGGCTGCAGTGTCTCTGTTTCCCTGATCCTTGGTTTGCTTTCCTTCGAGATCCTCGTGGCAGTGCCTCGGTAGGGGAGTATGACTGCTGTCTGGCTCAGCCTTTGAACATGGGTGTTGTCAGAGTGCCCCCCCCCCCAGGTAGGTGCAAGGTACAGAATACATCTGCTACCCACGGTGCTGCAAACAAGCCCCAGCTCCCCCCATGGTGGGGTAATGGGAGTTAAGTTGGTGCATCAGCCATGCAGCTCCTGGGATGCAGCAGAGTCCCTGCCTGAAGAATGCTCGGGAGCTGCATGCTGTAAACTTTATCAATATTTAAATTATGGTGGAGGGATCTAAAAGCATAAAAGATTTTTAAATGGTAGTTAGCAGGGCAGTAAAGCTGAATCCCACAATTATCTGTCTGAATTCACCAAGGAATTGGTTCTATGACTGCATTACCAAGAAGGCTTATTCCAGGCAGAACCCAGTGGCAGTTTCCCTTAAATAAAGACCACATTATCAGACCTAATTAAGCCTATATATTGAGGTGACTTTTATTTTACTGCACTCTGGATCCTGCTTCAGTTTTTTCCAAATCTTATTCCAGTTGCTTAGCAGTTTTACAATTTAACTACGGCTTCAGCGCTCTGATAAAGACCACCACAACAAACCTTAGTCACTGCTCTTCAAATACTTTCTTTGGTTTGGGTTTGAAAAATCATCTAATTTACACTGATCGTAGGGTTATTAGTGCTTGTGTTTTAAAATGCCAATGGTTGCCCATCAGCCTGCCTCTTCTAGCCCACTGTTGATGTCTTTTGCTCTCTGTGGAGGGCCGAATGTTTCCCTTGTGCTAAAAAGCAAATCACGAAGTCCACATGTGCACTTTAATAGCATATATTAAAAATGCGCAGGGACTTCCCCCTCCATTAGCTGAAATAGGTGCTTTTTTCTTTGCATGTTTAAAACCTGCCTAAATGCCAGCTTTTATTTGTGTTGGGCATTCAGCTCTTGCTGAACTACGCATGAGAATACGCCTCAACACAGGCATAGTAAACACAGGCAAGCCACAGTTCCCCCAAATGAGTTTTTGAAAGGCGCTGGGACACTTGACTTTCTTGGCAGAGAGGTGAACTTCAAGAGACTGATCTTTAAAAGGAAATGCACTATGGACCCCATAAGGTCTTTCAATGGCTATGGCAGCAACCAGCTTTCTGCTGTAAGCCCTGTTTTTTAATCTTCCTCCCAGAATTACTTTTTCCAAGGTACTTCTTGTACCTTGAGTGTGTCACACACCCTGTCTATTTAGAGGAGCAGTGCTTAACAAAGGGTTCTGCAGAAATGCTGCACGTTTTGTTTGTTCACTTTTTAGATTTAAGTTTAATCAGATGAAGCGTCTTGGATATAAGAAAAAGTATGGAAATGGTGCTTCTGCTTTGCTTGGGCACATCTGCCTCAGGAAGTGCTTCGAGGTGACAAAATCTGAACACGTGCTGCTTGGTTGTCTTCAGTGGAAAGCCAGGGTTACAGCAGTGCCAGCCAGGTAACTCAGGATAACCAGTATGAAATCCTGACTGGTCCCACTGGGAACCACAAACACTATGTCAAGTGTTTGCAAGCTGCAAATGTCAAGTTAAGATTTTATGTCTTCAAATCTTTTTACAACTTTTGATTAGAAAGCATTAATGAAAACAGCTATAAAATGTAAAGATGTATGCTGGTGGATTGAGCGTAGTTCCCAGCACGGGCTGTTCTGGTGGATTCCTTAAGCTCCCCCCCCCCTAAAAAACTGGCATCCAAACTGCCAGTGTGAGAGGGTGGGATGCAGCAAAGAGGAAACACGGGGTTAAAAATAAACAGATAAATAAATAAGAAAGCAGTAGTGGTGAGGCCTGGTTGCTGATATCCGTGGTGGCAGGAAACTCACGTGCCAGGAAGAGTCGGGCCGTGGGGACACATGCAGGAGGACGGGCTGCCAGAATATCTTCTGTATCAGGTCACAGACACAACCCCAGCCAAGGCACAGGTTCCGCATGGACTCGCTTAGTCTGGAGGATGTACCCTTTGAGATCTCTGTCCCTGACCCTGTGTCCTCATCGTCCTCCTGCTCAACATCACCGTCACGGTACTGCAGGTGGGCACCTTCAGGAGTAATTTTTTCTTCTTGCCAGAACAATCAAACGTCTCCTGCTGAATTTCTTGCAAGGAAGTGCGGAAAGTAAGATTTTGGAGCACCTGTCCAGGGATCATCGTAATCTTCAGGATTAGAGCTGTGACTGCATTTAGTTTTGTCTGGATTCATGAAACCAAAGTTGAAAATGCCTATCAATGAGTTCAAAACAGTATTAATAAAATGTTGCAGCCTTAAAGTTAGTAAACTGATCAGGATTTAACTCCAGAATCGTAGGGATTTTAGGATCATCCCGCTAAGCACTGTAGGCCATGCTGGTTTGCCTAGATAAAGGGACAGAGCTATACATGATGGATGTGCTCTATTGTGCTCGCTGCCTTCCTTCCCTTCTCCCCACCTCTCCGAATTACGGTTCCATGTAAGATCGATTAGTCTAAACTGCTACTCATTGGTTTTAGAGGAACAATTTTCTGCAGCCCCTTCACACTGGTTTGAAAGGGAGAAAAAAAAAAAAAACAAACCAAACATTCTGCTTAATTAAGACCTAAAGAGGCGGTGCAAACTTTTGATGATTAATTGGAGCATGCTTTAGACTGATGCATATTTAGTTATTATAATGTGATAATTTTATCTTGTTATACAAACTGCTCCCTTTGGGAACATGATTTAACACTGCAAACACACCGTGTTTATTGCATTGTTCATTATGAAAAATACACAAGGAAAAAACCACAAGGAGATGTATCTGAATAGTATCTGTGCAGTGGGTGCAGGGAGTACTTCTTCCACCTGTAGTGACACAACCTGGGGGCAGAAAAAACACGGTATTGGAACTCCCACAATAGCTCTTTCTAGGAAGAGTGGCTGGAAATTCAGGTCTTGTTCTACGAGTGGAAGGAATACGCCTTCCTGTTACCTGATGTGATTGCAGGAAACAGCCGTGGGGATATTCTGCTGAAAACTCAACATTACTATTCAGGGCTGCTACGACAGCTCCCCTTTGTCTTGCCTGTAGGAGTACCGGTGCTGCCTCTCACAGGTGGGACAAATCTGAGAACATGCTCAGCACATTGCAAGAGCAGGTCATAAAGTGGCAAGCCTAGATGGAGAAGAAAATCAATTGCTTTCACATCAAAATGATCTGTCCTAAGACTTGCAAGTGTTATTTTTGTACTTTACAGACGTGTGTCAGCCTAACTTATGTGAGTCCTGAAAGCGATGGTGAGTGATCTTCATCAACAGAGCTGCTCCAGTGAGAGCTCACGTGATGGACGTGGGCATGCTGTCAGGGTGAACTCATGTTACTCAAGAGATACTGGAGATATTCAAGGCCCGTCTGGATGCCTACCTGAGCAACCTGCTCTAGGGAACTTGCTTTGGCACGGGGGTTGGACCTGATGATCTCTTGAGGTCCCTTCCAACCCGTACAATTCTGTGATTCTGTGATATGCACAGTGAGGCTACCAGAAAAAGTGTGTCTGTGTATTCCGGAGAGCGTTGCCTATGTCGTACACCTATGTGATTATTGAGAAGAAGCTTTCTTAGTGCAGACCTAACCTGAAAGAGTCAGAGAATCACAGAGTGGTTTGGGTTGGAAGTGACCTTAAAGCCCACCCTGTTCCAACCCCCTGCCATGGGCTGGGACACCTCCCACTGGATCAGGTTGCCCAGGGCCTTGTCCCACCAAAAGACTTCAGAAGAAAGATTCAGGACGCAGTCTCGAACTCAATCAGTCTCAAACTACTTGATTTGAAATTCCCCGCTGCCCTGCATTCTTGTCCCAGGTTCTTCTTGCTGAGCGTTGCAGATGCTGGGATTTGATACGTTTTCCTGAAAGAAAGGCAAAAGTCTGGTAAAGTGATTTTTAAAGAATTTGGGCTCAGGAAACAAAGGTCTGCGAAAAAGTGAGAGGAATCTTATCTTGAATGGAAAATTTGAATTACTGGTTTTGGATTATTCCAGCTTGTGTTTAGGAAGCCTGCAATTAAACACCACCCTTTGGCTTGCCTTATTTCACACAATCTTAACAGATTTTTTGAAAGTTATTGCTTCCCACTGCTGTGGATTGTAGTGGTAGAAATACATGGAGTATTAATTTTCTGTTAATGTTGCAGTCCTCTTTTTCAGTCACTAAGCTTAATACATTGTTGTGAAACATCCTGCAAGTATTTGCACAGCTTCTGCTCAGATCTCATGTAAATACTGTCAAGAAGGAAAGCACGCTATCAGGTCCGGACCTTTATTGTCCCTAGCTGTCGTCCACATACCCTGCTGCTTAAGCCGTGGTGCCTGGCTCTGTACCTATCCCTGGTTAGCTTCTCTTAAAGCTAAAAGAAAGGAGTTGGTTTTAGAGCAAACTTCCCTTCTCCTGGGGCTGCATGCATCTCTTGCTGATGATCCGTAGGGAATTAGATATTGGATATTCTCCTTTTTCACCTGCTGAATTGCATTACAAGCAGATGCGGTTGCATCAAAAATTTAGTTGACCAAACCTACACCTGAGAGGGCAGATGTGACTTAAAAGCGATGTATCAGTGTGCTCTTCCAGGGAAAGCATGCCGTGACCCCCAGTGTGCAGGTAATTCTCTTGTAGCAGTGTTCCTGGGTCTTATAAATGGAAGAGGCATCTACTTTTATTATTGCTGTTACTGTTAAAGGAACTATATTTTGTGTGACTATTTTTTGATGACTTTGGGAAAAGGGAGCGGAAGAGAGAAATAATTGAAGTTCTTTGTATTTAGGCAGACTCCCTCCCTTTTGCCCTTCCTCCTTTCAAAACAATGAAAATTTTGATTAATATTGATGATGCCTTCTGGATATCAGCTGCCTCTTTCTGGAGGTGCAGACAGTGGCTAGTAGTAGTTTGTGGACCATTTTCTGCTGGTTTATTGACTGCCGCATCCATGGACCACAAGTTAAGCGATGCTGAGCAAGGAATCATCCCTCCCCTCTCCTCTTCTTGCTGGGGTCTGTCTGAAAGGAAGCCAAAGGAGGTGGACGAGCCTTACCATCCTGCATAACACCATGCAGAGAAGTGTGCGATGTGGCTTTTCTGTGTGTACAGTTGCTGCTGGGATGCTGTGTAATTGGAACTGGACGATTGTCTGGTCTTACTGGTGGTCCATGGGAGGCAGAGTTAATCTGTGTCCATGGGCAGGAGCTGAAGGGCAGCTAAGTTATTTCCCCTCTTAAGTCATGCATGAAAACTCCCGATAAATCCCAGTGGCAGAGCTCTGCTTCTCCTTAAAACTGCCCAAGACAAGCCAACCTGCTTCAAAAATAGGTGCTCCAGTACCTGCTTTGCCGGTGAACTCTCGTTCAGCTCTGTCATTTTCTTTTTTCATTAATGACAGTTATTCTCACCAGTAATGAAGGCTGTTAGAAAGGTATCGCGGGTAGATCTTTTATTTTCTGGAGACAAAATACTTCTTGTCAGTAGGAAATACAGGTTGCTGTCACCTGAACCAGGAGGCTGCTGGCTGCTCTCCTTCGGCTCGCAGGCTCTCCTCTAATCCCGCTGCATTCAAAGGGGCAAGCTCGGTCTGTAAGGAATTGCTTGGTTATGGGGCAAAAGCAGCCAAATCGGGACACCTTTGTAAAAGCTTGGTACTACAAACGGCTCGGGATGAAAGTGGTAAGAGCTGCTGGGCTGTGCTGGGGTAGGCGGAGCGAGGCTGGCACAGGGGGAATGCTGCATGATGCCTGCCCCCCCGGACTGTGGCCCCCCCGAGTCCTGGCCAAATTGGTTTGATTTCCCTCGATATTCGGTATATTAAAACATTTATAATATTGACAAATCCCACTGAAGAGTAAATGATGAAATGCATTAAACACAAATCTGTGTTACAACTTAGCCTTAAATGCGGCTTTAAGGGTAGACGGTCTGATTAAAACTAAAAGGTCATTTTTTTTACATTGTACAATTTTATTTGTGGCTGTAAATCATAACACAATTTGTGGAAGGAAAAAAGTTATTAAACTGGCAATATTTATTCCGTTAAGGTGAATAAAATGTGGCACGTAGTTCTGAGTTATGACAGCTGGGGAAAGGAGCCAAATCACTCTGCTAAAAATTAGTTTGCCAATAATTTTACAGAACGATGACAGTGTAGCTTCGAAAACAAATCCTTTATAGGGAAATGGGATGGCTGCATGACAGACTCTCTGAGCCATGAATTCTCCACAGCTCATGGACTAGAAACTGCTTTAACAATTAGTCTTCGGGGACTTTTTTTCCCAGCAGTTAGACAATGGCTGCTGCCTGTAACCGAAAGGTCGTGCTGTACAATAGAGTGGACATCGGGACTGAAGAATTCGGGGTTTTGAGTCAAACGATTCCTGCTAACTTGCTGCAGTTGTCTGCCCAGGAGGCTTAACTATTCCCTGCCCGTCTGTGAAGCTGGCTGAGAATGATGACTGCACAAGGATGTCGCTAGGACTTCAGTAATAAGTCCAGTTGTGCATCTCAGGAGACGTACACGTCACATTCACAACACTCATTTGAGAAGAGCTTGCTCAGGGGGTCTGAATTAAAATTGGGTTGATGAGCATAAAGACTGGGAAGCAGCCTGGCAGGCGTTACCAGTGCTGCGTCTCCCTTCTTGCTCAAGTCCGGGTTTTGGTGACTGCTGTATTCCAGTGAAAGCTCCCATTTTACACACTTGTCATTATTGCGAAACAGCACTGGAGTGGGGCACTTCATTTTCCTTCTCATTTAACAGAGGGCTCTTGTTAGAGACCTGCTTTGGTGCAGTACTGTCCAGGCGCGTTTTGTCACCAGCTTGCTAAGCAGAATACCCGAAGGGCCCGCTACAGTGGACTGTAAGCAACAAGAGCAAAGCAGCAGGACTTACTAAGCCTCTCTTCCTGGTTGCTTATTCAATAAAGACTTGTGCGCTCTTACACATGCTGAAGAGCTCTCGAGACTTCCAGAGCTTTTCAGCAATGCACCGTTTTTAAGCTAATAATCTTTTCCAGCTATCCTAGAAGCTCTGCCAGTCTGCTAAGCCTGGCTGGCACAGGTCACCTGTGGAAGCAGCTGGAAGTCGCAGGCAGGCACATTTCCACTCCCAAACACTGAGAGGTTAGAAATGAGATGAGCCGGTGCCGGTTGTATCTAAGAGTAAGTGTGCAGATGTCTGAGGAAGGTGTTTGCATCTCATGTAAACATTGTTCTTATATTTTTGTTGTAGAAGATGATGTGTCAAATGTACAAATAATGTGTGCCTGGTGCCAGAAAGTTGGAATCAAGCGCTATTCCCTGAGTATGGGAAGTGAAGTGAAATGCTTCTGCAGCGAGAAGTGCTTTGCAGCTTGCCGAAGAGCATATTTCAAGAGAAACAAGGTAAGAGAAATAAGGAAAGATGTAACCTGCATAGACATAGCTTTAACTGGGCCCAGCCTGGGTCTCATTTAGCATCTAACAGAAGCTCTTTTCTTTTGTTTTCTCTGTTTCACCCAGTCCCTCCACTTTCCATCTGTATTGTCTGTTGGACTGTCAGCCCTTTACTAACCTTGTTTCTTCCAGTTTCCTTCAGCTTGATGCTTGGGTTTTGTGAGAGTCAGTTGAGTTTAGATAATAATAAACAAGAACATAAGAGTCCCAATTTGGCCTCAGGGTCTCAGGATGCTTGCTGCACACACCCCACTAAGAGGAGGCACCATGCAATAGAGCAGAGGGTGGCTTTGTGCGACTGTGTCAGCTTTACCATGTAGTGGAAGTTGTGTCACAAATTCCATGACAGTGGGATCATGGCCAGTGGGTAAACGCTTTTAAGGCCTAAGTCTGGATCCCATCGTGACAGTGGACATCTTCCCTCTGAGGCTAGTGAGCTATAGTTTCAATCTTTTAAAGTGTACCACGGCTAATACATGATCATAGCTGCAAAATTCAGACCAGTTTTTGGTTTGGGGTAAGTGATGTTAGAACATCTAAAGTAGCACGAAAACCCCTCCTACTCAATTTAAATTTAACTTTGTCTAAAATTAGAATGTAATCCTAATATCAAATGCCTACAAAATTGCTGTAATCGCTGAAGTACAGTGCCTGAAAATGCCCTCTAGGCCACTTCAGCAGCTGTTTTTCTGCAGCAGTATGTGCGATGTGTCATGTAAAGAAAAATAATGAAGGAGCACGCCAGCATTTATTTTAGTTGTCGAAAAAGTAGCTGTGTCCTTCTGGTATTTACTAGTGCCAGAGCAGTCTTTGGATAGCCTTTATTGTCTTAGAAATATTTATTCTTCATAAAACCCTTTACATCTTGCTTTTCTGAATGATTCTGTTTCCCTCATGCTACAAAACATTCAAGGCCTTTCAAGTTGCAACAAAATTCATGTCTCCAAGTCTGGTATTTTAAATATGTGCTGATAACAAATAAACACATGTAGATCCTAGATTCAAGATGCACTGTTATAGCAAATTACCCTCCTTCATAAATTTGGGTCACATCCTCCTGCCAAAAAAAAAAAAAAGTGCCTGAAGAATTAGGTTGCAAAGATCAGTAGAGTGGAATTTCAGTGGCAGTCTTGGAGAATCAAGCTCATAATGTCTGCTGGAGCAGACAGGCAAGTTAAAGTCACGTGGAGTCCTCTGCCAGGAGCGGTGTTTACATCTTCTGTTTAGAAGTGTAGAGGAGGGAAGTTCACGCTCCTAGGATGCTCCTCACTTCAGAACGAGTTCCCACGTATTGTGTGTGTGTGTGCACGCTTGCACATTTATGAGCATGCTGTTCAGTGCCTCTCGCAGTGTGACAGACACTGTGGGATAACAGGATCCAGATCACGGTCAGATGATGTGCCCATGACTTTCAGTCACAAATTGGCTTGAGTAAAAGAGATCCTAAGAATGGAGGCATTGCCAGTGATCCTACTTACATGGTCCCGTATATCCGGCGGTGATAAGCACCAGATAACTCCGGAAACCTTGAGAAAGTACATCCAGCTGATGGTGGATGCTCTTTAATCTACAGCTTACATCCTGATATGGAAGGTTTAGATCCCCTGCTAATTAAAAATAAATCAATGTTAACAATGCATAGGCATACTTCAATGTTTTACTAACCCGTGAGTAGTGTGATTCAGTAATAGTTTATGGCCATGAATTCAATCAGTCAGGTAACATGAAGAAGTTCCCTTTTACCTAACTTAGAATTCATTACTCCTGTGCTTTGTTGGATGTCTCCTTGCCCTTGTATTATGAGAAAGGATGACTCAGATCATCTTATTTCCCCCGCTTCCCTTTTCTATACCTCTATTAACTTCTGGAAGCTAAACAGTTCTGGATATTTTCCTCATCTTTTCATCCAGAAAACTCTGTACCGTTTATTATTTAGTATGTAGCTAAATAAAAATAGATGCTCCTAATCTTTTAATATAAAATTATGTCCCAGTGAAATGTCCTATCATTCACTAAAGAGGTTGCAAATTAAGAAAATGTCATAAGAGGACTTGACAAAACATGGCAAGATAACATAAAGTCAATAACGTGTTGGTTGCTTCATTGGCTCTGCTTCAAAATAAGCCAGTGAGTCAAATTTTATCCCTCTTTGCACCTGTGGGATTGGTAATTGCACAGAATCCAACCCAGCTGGGGAAATCTGGAGCTGCCCATTGCATGTGTACTTGTGGCATTAAATGATCAGAGGACAGAATATTTAGGAAATGCTGTCCTTAAATTAAGACAGGTATGGGAGAGTTCAGCAGACCCTCGTGCTTCTTATTTTGCACTTCACCTGTTGGTAATAGAGCAGAGTGTTGAGGAACACGATCGAAGGAACAAGGTTGCGATAGTTTCAGATTTAACCGCTGACCTTTAATCTGTTAGTACTGGTGCAGCAGCGTACCTGTCTTCTCCATGAGCCTAATGCTTATTTATGTATTTGAGAAGTTACCCAGCTCCACACTTTCTCATTTTTCAAACAGAGGAGTAAAACAGTCACGTTTCACCTGCCTTATGTGTGTTTTAAACAGCGGACCTCTGCAACAATATAGGGTTGTGTTACATTAAATATGTACAGCTGCTGCGTTTCAGGGAGCTGATAGGACTTTGTGGTCACTCGGTTTAAGGCTTGAATTTCCTAATGGCTCATGCTGAGCAGTCTTCCCTTTCTCCCTCAGATGAGAAGTGCTGCAATAAGCACTTGCTTAAAACAATAGGGCTGTTTAAACAGTACAAATTAAGTCGTTACTGATGTCTTGAAAGGGCACTAAGGAAAGCTGCAAATTCCACATCCTTGAACGCCAATCGCTGTGCTCAGAAATAGGATTTTTGTCGCCACCTTAATAATGAAATCCTCTCCCATAGTGTGCACCCCAGCTGGGAGGTGTGCATCCTTCCCTCGTGCCACTCCAGCTCCAGGCACCGTCTGGGTGCGTAGTCAGGGCTGATGGGGAGCTTCGTGGCCCAGGCTGGGAGCTTCTAAGGAGAAAGACTTGTGCGACTGGAAGTTGCTTTTCTCGTAAGAAATGCAAATTTTGCCCCAGGTATCCTGCAGTCATGACCATTTAAAATTAGCCGTATTAGCAACCGTGCCTCGCAAGAACAGAAATATATATATTTTGCAATTATAATGGGTCTCCCCACAGACTGTAATTTTATCCAAATTACTAGAAATAAATGAAGAAAAAATTGATTTTTCTTACCCCTTTAGGCAGAGATTGAATTGTTTAGACTATATTTGATTTAGAAGAAACTTCCAAGTACCACCTCCCTCTCCCCCCACCAAAAATAATCCAAATCTAAATTCTTGTTTTTGTTTGCTCTGCTATGCATAGTCAAATACAGATAATGAACTAGTGCATAATGATAACCTGTTGTGCGTAATAATACCAATTAAAAGAAAGTGTTGCGGGAGAGGGAGCATTTCATACCAATGTTTGTAATTGAACAGATTTAAGATCGGGAGCCGTTCCGACGCTCTCTTCCTAAGAGATTCAGGTTTATAGGCCAACTAATATAAAGTTAAGTACCAAAGAGGCACATAAGGGCAAAAAGCATTAGACCACCAAGTTTCAGAGTATTAAATTTAAAGGGAACTATTGGATTCATAATTGGATCCAGTGAGTTTGAAGCCTGAAAAGATTAATTTTGAAATTAAGTTTATTGAATCAATGGGTCAGAAAACAAATTTATTATGACCAAATGGCCAAACCTAGCACAAGGACTGAATTCATAGAGGTTATAGGCTCTGTTCGCAGCTGCAATAAAGAATAATTTACTTGATTTGACTAAGATCTCGGAGAAGAAGTGGCTGCAAGGTTGTCAGCCAGTATTTTATATTTGACCTTGTCCCTGCTTTGCACTGCCTTACCATCAGGAAAGAAAGGTGATAAATGTTTGTGCTTACAGCGCAATCAAGTTTCATTTATACAAACAAACAGAAAGGCGTAAATCAAAGAGGGAAAGCAAATTGCTGTTTAGCAGCACGAAAACATAAATGGTGAGGTGTCCATTCCCCCTGTATGGGGCGGAGATTCGTGGCACCCAGCGTGGTGCCCGCCAAGCAGGCTTGGATCTAGGCTTAGGAAAGGAGTCCTTCGTGCAGACCATCCACCGAGGCAGCATCTGGCTTTGTCCTCCCTGCTTCCCGAAGCAGCAAGAGGTGTTTCCATTGCAGGGGTCGAGTGAAATCCCAGGCAGGGTGTGCTTTACCCTCTTCTGTCCCATCGGCGTGGCAAGGGTGCAGGTGAGCAACCAAATGGAGCTCTAGGGAGTCATAGGCATTCCTTTAGTCCTCTGTTCCTTATGTTTTGAATTTATATTTCAAGACAATAAACTGCACACAGCATCGTAAAGCCTTAGTACTCTTGCCTGAATAATTTTTTGGTTAATTAATATATAACAACATGTGATTAGTATGGATATGAATATACAAACATACTGAAAACTGGGACTAAACAGAAGCTATCATTCCCCCAAATTATTACTGAGGATTGTCAGAGAAAGTTCTCTTGATTTCAAGCTTAATTATGTAGCCTAACAGCGAATAAGAAATATTTAACAATCTCCCTGCTATGTCAGTGAGTAATGGCAAAAAATGTTACTCTCGTCTCTTTCTTAGGCACCTGCAAAATTTAATTTGTAAAATGATGATCATTCACGGAAATTTGGAAAATTGCTTAAAGCAACTTGATTTGAGTAATGCCCCTGATGAAAAAAATAAAATAAAATAGAAAAGCTTAGCTGTTACATCTTCCTTTAGACTCCTTTCCATAATAAGCTTTGAAACACATGGGGCTCTGAATAGAAAACCCATTTCTCCTGGAGATTTAACTTGCATTAATTAGGTGTGCAGAAAGGTCAGTGCAGAGCAGGTGTCCTACCTGGTTTGCATGCAAGTGTCTTTTGGTTTTACAGAGCAGCAGAGGAAGGAAATTTAATGAAGAGTTGACCAAGTTGCTCGTTCTGATGTGGGTTTACGTAGGATGCGTGCGTGTGGCTTTGTGTGTGCTCGTGTCTGGATGTGCACGCATGCAGGTGCGAATATGCATATCTGCCACAGAAAGCAATTAATAAGGTTTCTTGCTAAGGCTTGAAGGTGGAAGGGGAAAAGGATGACAAGCATCTCCATAGCTGTGATTGCTGTGTTAAGATCTAAATGAGTGCTGATGAATGAATGCAGATGAGACGCTGAGTCTGCAGAGGAAATAGTTTAAGCGTGGGGCACGGTTGCAAACTTCTTTGAGGAACTATCTGGGGAAGGGGGGGAAGGAAAACATCCTCCCTCAGAGGATGTTGTAATGTATGCGAAGGGTAGAAGGCCACAGACAGCGACCCAAAAATCTGGAGCAGGCACTGAGATAGACAGCAGATCCCGAGCCATGAAAGAGATGGGTGGTGTTAGGCAGAAGGAAGAGTATGCAGCATTCTCCAGCTGTTATCAGCTGGCCTTTTTGCTTACTGTTTACTGAAACCAGAAGGCTCGTAAAATTCCTTCCCTGAACCAGAGGAAGGTTTTTCCATGGTTCGAAGAGGCGAGGAAGTTCCAAATTAACCTGCAGAGAACATCGGTCAGCGTATCTCACTGCTCACCCACAGCAAAGCAAAATGTATTAACACTGCTAACGACGAAATGCATCAGCACCTGACTGATGCCACCAATGCCTTAATGAAGGGATCTGGCAAACCAGCATGCTTGTCAGTTTGCAAACTCGATGGACATTTTACTGTCCATCTGCTGCCATTTAATACTATAAATTTGAATCAAATTCCCATTGTCTGAATTGCCAGCAGGTATCCAATACAATTAAAAGGCGTGTTCACTTTTAATTTTATCCACCATGTCACATTACATCGGTCGTGTCGCATGCTGGCTACTTGGGCTGTATCGAGACGAATGTGCTAATTAGGACCCGAGAATCTGCTGCCTCTTGGACAGCAGGCGTTTGATTCGAATGAGTCGGCCGGCTTACACGAGGGGTCCTCGCATCAATTCTGGGACAGCTCCAGCGACTGCATCTCTCCTTGGTGCCAGAAGTAGGCTCTGTTTATGTGCAGATGTTCCAACAAAATGCCACTAATTGCATTAGGACATGACTAGAAATGCTTTTAAGGTTTTCGTACACTGTTTAGACTAATGGCGTGGGTTTAAATAGGGAGATGTTGTGGCACATTGATACTGGAGATGTGAAAGAAGTTTCTCTCTACCGGATGAGTCCTCAGAGTGACTGAGGAAGAAAGATTGCTGGTAGCAATTTTTCTGGAGATTACTAAAATGTTTTACTGAAGTCTTAAATCACTTGGATGAATTTTTGGAAGGGAAAGAGAGATGCTAGGGGAAAAACAGACATTTTGCTTTGTTAAAAAGTTTGGCAAGGTAGGCTTCATGATTTGTGTCCAGAACATTTTTATATCACCAGGGAATTTTTGATTAAAGAGTTCAGATGCATAACAATGATGCATTCAGAAAATGAGCAGATACAATACACTTACTTTACCTCTGAATCCCTTTGGCTCCAATGTACGTGAGCTAGACAATCATGCAATAAAATACGACTCTCCCCTGCACTCGGTCCACGTTGAGTTAGATTAGCCCAAGCTGCCTTGGCCCCATATAAATTTCTGCACCTTCCAGCTTTATTTCCACACGATCCGTACAGAATGAGCATCGAAAACGGTGCTTATTCTGATAAAAACTTAGCGTAGATCTCCAAAGTGAAATCTAATTTGCACAGATTATATTTGATGCCACTTTTCCCTTTTGCTGATGAACACATCAATCATTAATACTAATCAGAGCTGGGCAAATAATGAAATGCATGTTAAATAATGTGTTTGTTCAAAAATATCATGACATTTGAATAAATTATTGGCTTAATGCATCTGTTCACTTCTCAGTCAGCTCATTAACTTAGGGAAATATTGAAAAAGTAGCTCGAGTATTTTTTCACTCTCTATATATCTTTATTTAAAAAGCAAAATTAAGCAAATATGGTTTTCAAAAATATGTTTGGATTGCGAACGCTTTTGTGAATGACACCCCGCTGATCACACTCCCGAAAAGATGCACGGAGTATTACAATTAGCCACGCGGTTTAACTAGGGGCAGTTCTGTTACTTCTGGTCCTTTCTCAGGAGCACGTCTCACTGTTGCAATTCTCTCCAGCATTAGCTAGTGGCTGAGTAATTTGTGCAGGTGAGGTGGCAATCCAGGGGAATGGTGGCATATGTTGTAAGCTGCTGGTCTGAAGTGGTGACTTCCCTCTCCATCACGCATAGAAATCTTGGGTCAAATTCAAGGATGAAACTGTGTCAGACCAAAGGAATAAATCACACTGCATGTCTTTTGTCCCCTTCTAGGTAGGAAAGTTTCATCCCTTTAGCTTTGTTTGCAAACACTTGCTGGTTTATGGGAAGATGGAAGAAGCCCGTTCACATGTTAACCTTGAATTTGGCCTCATGAATCTCCACGAGGCTAGGAGAGGCCAAATGGATATGATTTAGAAGCTGCCGGAAGAGCAGGAAAATCTACTACGGGGAATTGTTAGTTAAAGTCAGCGTCTTGCCATATATCAAGTAGTGCTCGATGTGCAAGTGTTAAACTTGCTGGAGGAGCTAGGTGGTTTTTGTAGGGCAGAAGACTGAAAATGTCAAATATCTTTCCCGTAGAAAATCATTTCTGCAATAGTAAGAGACTGTTTGCTGGCCAGCTAAGTGCAATTACAGGCTGCTCTCTGTCAAAAACCCAAGCATTTATAACTCCCCCATTTGAATTTAAATTGGACTGAAAGTAAACATATGTTGCAAGTTGCCAGCCTGGATGCAATTTTGTAGCTCGAGTAAATGTACTCATCTGTTTAATAATTTTTAGAAACAGTCATCAAGTATCTGCTGGTTTTGGGGGTGGGAGGGTTTTGTGCCTCTATGCGGCTTCAGATGGTTTTGGTTTATTTCATCTCCTGCCTAAGGAGCCGGCGGCTAGGCTCTGCCTTCGTTGCACATAGGGGTGCTTGGGGTCGGCGGTGCTCGGGTGGTGGCCAGGTTTTGGAGTGTCCCGGGCAGGTGGAGACGTGGGGACATAGCTCCATCTCCACCCGTTGTCCTGGAAAGCAGAGCAGAGAGGCCCTCTGGCTCTTAGCTGGGCTTTGCATGGGGTAGGAACTTCAGTGTAGTGTAACAGCCCCGTGCAGCTTCGCCGGGGAGCGCGTGGGACCATCGAGGGGCTCAGCTCCCCCGTTAGCAGTGGCCAAATACAGGACTTTTCCCCGTAGCACACAGATACAGCTGCACAGTGTCCCATACGCCTGTGGCCCTTCCCTCCCCTGAAATTCAGACTGCCGAGTCAAATGGGGAACCCATAAACTTATAAATCAAACAACAGCTCAGCCTCCATTAACCTTATTATTTTCAATTTAGCCTCTGTGCTTTCATAGTTGTTGCTGCACAGCGTTACCAAACCAGGTGGATGAGAGCTCCTGGAACTACGTACCATCAAACATTTGGGTGGGAAAGGAACCTTACAGACCATCCAATCCATCCCCTCTGCCGTGGGCAGGGACATCTCTTGCCAGATCAGGTTGCTCAAAGCCCCGTCCAGCCTGGCCTTGAACGCTTCCAGTGATAAGTCTGATAATGTCAGTACTAAAAGATTAATCTAGGGATTTACAAAGAAAAATGCCACTTCGATCTTTATGAAGAGATGGCTTTGAATAATTTCATGGCTTGGTAGGAACGGTCAGCTTCAACTGGCTGTTGTCGGTTGGTTGATTTTTATGCCTCCGTTTGTAGGAGCAGTGTACAAACATCAGCGTTTTGGTAATGCAGCTCTTACTGAGTTTTGTCTAATGCATGGGCATTAAAACAGGTGACTGCACTCCTGGCTTCAGTGCCACTTCATCCTGCGGAAAGGAAGGAAGAGCAACTCTGAAGGAGAAGGCCCTGAAATAATGAGGAAAAGGGTTAACCAAGAGAAAGTTTTAAAAAAGGAAAAAGAAGCATTGAATCACTCTGGAGGCTATTTAAGAACACCATATTAGATGCACAGATGGTACATATACCTCTGAACAAGGAAAAAGTAGAAAGGGGAGAGTAAATCTGGCATAGTTCTGTGGAGAAGTGCATAAGCTTAAAGGGACACTGTCAACTGAAAAATCACACTTCGACTGGAAAATTTGTTACCTACTACTGTTGCAAACAACACCTATGATTACTGTAGCTGAGAGATGAGACAAAAAAACTCGCTCTGCTTTTTGGTGCGCTTGCTTTGGGCTTGGTCCAAATTCCATCGGCGTCAGTGGGTGACTTCCCATTGATTTTCCTGAGCTTTGGATCGGGCCCTGTGCATATTTGACTGTACATTGTGTACAGGCCGTTTCAGTATTTTGCATGCGGTCTGCTTTCGCATTGTTTCTGTGGTTTTTCACACAGCAAGAGAGGAAAATACATTTTTTTCCAAATTGGAAGCGTGGTTGTTGAACTATGGAAGCGCCGGTGGGGTCCCAGGCACACTTGCACCAGAAATACCAAATGTGTGACTTTTTCAAGACAAAGCTCCTCCTTCAAAAAATCTGAAAACACGAGCAGGTCAGTTATAACAAAAGGTCAGTTATAACAAGGAAATGACGTGAAAAACATGTATACATGGCACTGTAGATGGTGTAGAAAAAATATCTCTATTTAAAAAAACAAAAAAACAAAAAAACAAAAAAACAAAACAAAACAAAACAAAAAAAAAACTTTTAAGTCCCCAGCTCCTGTAGGCCACCCAGCAGCGACTCTGTCCCCTTCTGAAAGAGCAGAACAGCAGACAAGTTAAATAAATTTTCTGTGTCCACCTTCCCCAGAGAGGATGATGGGGAAATCCCTGTTCCAAGGACACTTTTCGCAGGAAATCAGAGTGTGGCCTTATAAGAGAAATTGAAGTCTCTTAGGAGGAAGTTACGGAGCAACTTCAGCAAGTCGAGTGCAGTAAATCACCAGGACCAGATGGTACTCATCCGAGTGTTCCTAAGGAAATAAAAGTGTGAAGCAGCAGAGATATTGACAAGGATCTGCAATATATCATTAAAACCAGCAACTGTTCCTGAAAATTTGGAAGTCATTTGTCTGGTGTTTAAAAAAAAATAAAAGAAAGAAAGGAAGATAAAAAAAGAAAGAGATAAGAAGGTTGTTTTCTTCCTGAGCATTGGAAATGAGGCCAAGAGTTCCTAAATAATTTTTATTTTAGTGGTGGAAAGGCAGAATAGGTAACTTTCAGCTAGACATGACCTGGCAGGCTGTAACCCTGTAAAGAACATTGTCTGGTGTAAGTAGACAAAGGTATTTAGGTGAACATCGCTTATTTGGCCTCTGGATCACGTTTGCTGGATAAGGTTGTTTATTTCTGATGCATTATTTGATGTCTGTGGGTAGTTTGATACGAGCAATGAATGCATTTTGGCACAGCAGCATGCCTCGGCCCACATTTCCATACGAGGCTGGACATTTCAACACGAGGCTGATTGCGATCTGAAGGACCTGCGTGTAGTGCCAACGCAAAAATTACTTTACACTGCCGAGGAATGCTTTTATATGCGTGACAAAAGTTTTTAATTCACTTTGCTACGGAAAAATTAATCGTTTCTAGAAAAAAAAGTTGAATTTTTCAACAAAATGCAGATACTTCAACACGCAAAACCCACTTAACCAAATCCCCACTGCCTGCAGTTAAACCATATGGGCAAGAAATAACATGGGCGTGCAGAGGTTTTGCCAAACAAGCACCGCTAGTGTGTACACACCGGCACGCTAATTAGCCGAGGGAGGGAAATTAGAAGTTCTAATGGATTTGGAATTTAGTAAAGCACTTGAAATAGCATCTCATGAAATCTTACCCTCAGATTAATTCAAATTGCTTTGGATGTGAATCCTGTCAAGCGGCCTGAAAACAGGCTCAAGGAGTAAAGCAAAGGGTGGTGATAAAGAGCAGCGTATCAGGTTGTGTGGATAGACAGGTACCGCGGGGACGTGCGTTAGGCTGCTTTTGTTTCATGTTTCATTAATGATCTCCAGGACAGAACGAGCAGCGTGTTTGCTAGCTCTGCAGACGGTACTGAGCTAGGAGGAGTTGCAGATACCAAAATAATTCTCTGGAGGAATTAGAAATAATGAAAAAAAGTAACTAAATTGCTTTTGCTTTGACAAAGGCAGGTTAATACATCTAGGGAAAAGCCCTGAAACAAATACCTTGGTGAAATGAGTAAAGCTGGACAACAGGCTGCAGCTGAGGCTAATTAAAGGTAATAAATTGGACCGTGCAGATCTAGTGGTAGTTAAGCGGCCGTGGCCAGGGTCAGCAGCGTTAGGGCTGTGAGGCTAACCGTGTGGTTGGGACATGTGGATGGAGCAAGGAACAGCGAGGCTTGGAGGCTGCGTGGATGGGCAGGGCTAAGGAACGTGCAGTCCAAGATGGCTTAGGGAACGGGAAGGTGCTCAGCCTGCAGAGAAGGAGGAGAAGGCTGGGAAGAACTCCATCCATTGCAATTTCAACGTATAACAATTTAATGTGTTAGCACATGCAACTGTGGCCCGAAATCAGCAATTTTGCTGGTGGTGGGATGGTGTAAGCAAACCCCAACACCTTCCTTCAGGTGTTGCCTGCTGTCAGGCGCAATTTGCTAGGCGGGGTGGACGAATGGTCTGAGCAGTAGGGTGAGACCCCATCCCCCGAGCAGAGTGCTTGTGCTGGTGGCATAGCGAGCTCGAGGGACTTGGTGACATAGTCCAAATCTGAATTGACATGTCCCATTTGGTTGGCCAAACATGGAGCTGGTGTGAGCAGGCATCGCTTTATTAATGTCACTGGACCTACAAACATCAGTTGCGATTTTGGCCCTGGAACTGTAATAGCTCCATTTACCTTTTACTTGATCTGGAGGATCTGTGGATTTGCTGTAGTGTCGCTGGAAATTTTTTTGTTATTCTTCTTAACATGAAAATATTTTGTCTCACTTGCACTCATCCTCAAAGCTCTCATTAAAATTGGTAATGCAGTTATCTGTGTCACCACGCCGTTCTTTTGAGATGTTCTGAAAATTCCCGTGTTTGCTAATAGTTACTGTTGATGCAAATATAGAAAGTACAGGAGACTTTTTATAAACAGATCAAAGCAGTATGTGAGGTTGTGTTCAGTCTTTCACAGTAAGGGCTGTTTTTAGAGGGGTCGTGTACAACTGACTTGAATTCACTGCACATAACTGTGCATTTCAGTATAAAATGCAGTGTGCAGGTACCTTTGCTATGCTAAACTTTTCCAGCAGCTATTAGAACACGTTGCATAGTTTGTAAGGTGCTTCCTAAAACAGATTTTCTAAAGGCAGCTAATTACAATGGTGTACCAAATGGGGTTATTTTGAGCATTGTGTGTCTTCAGCCTTGAACTTAGGTTTGAGTATCTCAGTACAAATTGCAGAACAGAGTATGCAGTGAGGCACTGCTCACCACAGTCAAAACAGAGGAGGTACTTTGGGTGTGCTCATGTCAGGGGCAATGATTCCACTGATGCCAGCGGGGTGATAATTGAATCCAAAGATACAAGGCAGTGGTGATGTTTTAACGGGAAAAATGAGGAATTAGGTATTTGTCTGTGTGCTTCATGATCTACAACTAGCATTTTTGCTGATAAAGCTGGCTAAGATCCTTTAAATTTAACCTAATTTATATTAAATAAAATAAAGCCCAGGTGTGCCACACTTACTCAGGCTGGATAGCTCTTCATTCTCCAGTAGCCCAAGGCAGTGAGGTAATGCGTGTTTCTCCTCCTTCACCATTCTGCCTTATCCTTTCCCTTGCTTTATTAAATTGAACCTTCTTAGCCTTTAGAATGCAGCTGCCAAACTTTTCACCTCCCTCTGGCTATGTCTTGCTGCATTTCCTAACCTATTTCTGCATGTTCACTGGCGAGGTTAGGATAAGGTATGCATTAACTCTTCCGTGTTGTGTTCCGTATTTGCTGCATGTCTTGCATTGTCTTATGGATGTTTTCTAATTTTTATGTCAAAAGGTGCCGTTGAGTTTCTCTCTCTCTTTTTTTTTTATGTCTGTATGCTTAACAGGGTTTAAGTTACCACCCCATTAAACAGTCGTTTCTTATGTGATTGTGATTGCTGGAATGTAGGCTGCTATTATTAATCATCTTTCCATGTGCACTGTTCCATTAATCATGCGAGGAGATGAGAGTGTGTAAGTTGGGATCCAGCAGGATGACAACTTCTTATTCGTGGTGGCACGAAATTCAACTCAAGGGCTAAGGGAATGACTTTTTACGTGCCATTTCCATGTTTGCCAATTGTGAGCCCCGCTCTGTGTCACCCTGCAGTACTCCGTGCTGTTTGTGACCCGTGTGGACGTAGGGATTTCACAAATAAAACACGAGGTGCAGCAGCAGTCGGAGCAAGCAGATTTGCGTGTCATTTTTGCCAGGGTTCAGCAATGGATTTACCCTCGAATACAGCCACCGGCGAGAAGACGGTTCTGCTTCCCGGGGCCTCACGCCGTGCACGCAGGAGTGGCTGCAGTCGTGCACGCAGGGCTCCGGAGCTGCTCCCCCTTTGTTCCCACATTGCATGTGCTCTGCTGTGTCCGTGTGCCTTCACGTAGCCCTACAGGAAATCAGCTTTCACGCACAAGGGGAAGAACGTCTAGCGCGTTTTCTGCACATAAGCGTATTCCCTGGGGAAGCGTGCTTGCAGAGGAGCGAGGAGGACAGTACAGCTGTAAGCAGTCTGCTCGGAGATAATCAGAGCCCCAGCAGGAGCACCCTCCGAGCACAGCTGCACAATTCCCTTTGCTCTCTAGAAGGCACTGCACCCTACGTGCAGTTTCCAAGCTACATTTAACACAATTGCCCATCAGCACTTAGGAAGCAGTTACCACAGAAACCCAGCAGAGACCAATTAGTCACATGATTAAATTAATTAAAATAACCCAGGGTATCTGCCATCTTGCTTCTTTCTGCTACACATAGCGCATGACCCAGGCAGAGCTGTAATTGGGTGGCATTATTGTGCCTTTTAATCCTAGAATCGTCTTCGTGCTGTAGAAGAGGTGGTCTTTCATTTCTCCTTTTCCATCGCCCTGTGTAAATCCCTTCCCAGATATCCGCGCCGCTCCCTCGCCGCGAAGATGCATTATTCCTTTTCTGTGGATCTGTGCTGTTGCACAAAAACATTCTCCAACCCCCTCAATAAGCCAAGTAGTATCAAATTTACAAAACATCAGATTTAACATCAGCGAGATTTGTTATGTTTGGGATAAGAGGATTTGGAAACATTTTCAATTGCACAGTTAAGACTTTTGGAGTTCTTTAATGACAGCTCTAACAATACTTGCCAGAGAGAGCTCTGTAGTATGTATTAGCACTTGACCTGAGAATTGTAAAGCACTAAGAAAAGGCTGTATGTTGTGTCTTCATTTCCCAAGTAATTCTGTTATTACAGTGGGGTGCGTTTAAGTGGAACAAGCTGTCGGTGTTGTAACGCTGCTTCCTGGGAAAGACAGGCAGCCCGCTTGTTTCCTCGGTCGTTTCTAAAACCTAGAAGCGCACAGCCGTATTCTGACGGGGTAAATCACTCCTTTGTCCTTGGTCCTTTGGCTGGCCTGATAATGGCATCCCCCAGACATCCGTGTCATCTAGGGTTTCCTTCTATTATGCTGGTGTCATACTTCTGCACGCACGCAAATCATCGTTACCTGAAGCCCCATAAAACACGGGACGTTGCGATTTCCATCTCGTCAGAGATTTCCTGGTGGCTGCTCTGAAGTTACCTTGATCCACGACACCGATGGGGAAAAAAAAATAGATTAATACTATTTCTGGCCATAGAGTAGAGAGCAGCTTGCCTCTCCAAAGCAGATTCCATACAAACAGACTTGACAAAATAGCATGCATAAATTACATGCCTCTGATGCATTAATTCGTGCCTAACGGAGCAAGTGGCAACAACGCCACATTTACAGCGGATGAGTAAAAGATGGAAGAAATAAAGTCTGTGGGTCTTGTGTATAAATAATCAACAGTTACAAAAATTGTGAATATTAGGGAAAAAAAGCTAGCAGGCTTTGTGTGTGCTATATTGCTAAAGAACCATGCACAAACACATTTGCTAGGTTGTAGCTGGCTCTGACTAGCCCTTCGGGAAGGATGTGCGTGTCTGGCAATGCCGAGGCATGGATGCACCAACCTGAGATAGAGTCTCGTTGTGAAACGAGGCCACCAGAGTCATGGCAGTGCCATAAGAAAGTCTCCGCCAAGTCACAGCACGTTTCCTGAGGGGCAGCAAGCCTCGAGCCAGGTATAATGCGGTTCCATGATCTATGGAAATTATCCCCGCTGACCAACAAACATCACCTGCATCCAGGACACACACGAATTACCAGGTGTAAATGAAGGTAGTGCTCTGAGCGTTTCCATTTTCCTCATGCTTTATTTGTAAATTGTCATATGCTCCCGCAGCGTGTGCAATTCCTGCTGAAAACAGCCCCTCGTGTAATGTTTGATAGTGCTATTTTTGCAGTAAGTGACAGTAAGGACACTGAAAAAGAAATTCTCCATGGGATCACCCAGTTTTACAAAGTAGTAGTCCTACGGCAATTGGTTGAATTATGCTTTTATAAAACCGAGGTAAACTATTGGGAAATCTGGTTTGAAGATTTTAGATACAGCGGCCACATGCTGCTGTTTCCAGAATTAAAAAATGTCCCATAAATACACTCATAAAAAGGACCACAGGTAGGATGCTTTCTTCTTCATATTTAAAGTACTTCGTCAACAAACCTGCCTACTAACTTCTGAAAGCTTTTCTTCTGCACTGAGGGGAGCTGTGCCACCCTTTCCCAAGGGGTGCTTTGGGTGTTGACAGCGGCACTTGTGCAGTACGGTCAACGAGGCGCTGCCGGGACGGGCACTCCGGCAGCCGGCAGATTAGAGGTAGGGATTACAGAGACAGAGGAGTACTGGGGAGTAAAGAACATAATGTTTCAATTGTGGAGGTCTCGGGCAGTGGGAGGTTTGCAAAGGACTTCAGCGGGATTCCAGGCTTCCTTTATGAGAAGGTGAATAAATTATATCTGCCCTCCTTGGAGTTAAAAAGGGGAGGATATAAAAGGAAACTTGATGAAGTGCAAGCAATTTTAGAATAGCTATTGTGAATAAATGTTATAAACGCAGAGCGTAGTACATGCCAGAATAAATGAAAGCAAATCAAGATAGCAGAAGACGATCGGTGGACTACTTTGTGCTAACCGCAGTGGCAGAAGAAACATGTAAGGAGCCGTATCACAGCGATTTGATTTTTGTAGCTGTTGTGAACACCTCATCAGTCAGGATCTGTGATGGGGCTCAGCTTGACGTCCGTGTCTGGGAAAGGCAGGGCACCTCTGGCTCGCTCCTGGTCAGGCTGTAGGCAACAGGGAGCCCAAGCGGAGTGGCAGTAAAGCAGTCAGTATTCGGCTGACGTGATTTTAAACAGTGGGAATGGATAAAACATGTACTTCTGAATCATTTATGTACGACATTTTTTTGTGCGGTAGAGGACACGTAGGAGAGTCTTCAGGCCTAAGTAAATAATCTGATGCGATACATTCAGCACATGAGGAGTGCAGTGCCAATGGGAAGAAACACAATGCCCTCGCAGAGTCAGGGAGAAGGCAACATAGGTGAGAGAAGGATAATTTGGCGGGGTTCCTTTTTGCAAGGAGCCACTGCTGCCAGTTCACAAAGCTGGGGGACCTACAGCAGTCTGATAGCCAGGATTTGTCCATTCCTAATCTCTCCACTGCTTTGTATGCCTAAAATGGCTCTAACATAGAAGTGGTTAGGGCAGAAATAACCTCCTGGAGGCCATCCAGGCATTTCCCTACATTGCAGCAGGGTTTGCTTAATTTAATCCTAGTCTATGTTTATGGCAGTATTAGACAAAGGCATATAATAAATAAATAGCATGAGGGATCGCAAGGAGGTACTCTCTCTTCCGATGTATTTCGAAAGCTTTCCTCCACTCATTCTTGAAGTCCATATAGTTTGACAGAATACGTAGAAGCTCACAATTACATTTGTGTACAGTATGAACCGTGTAGGCTGTAGAGCTGAGTCCTGGTCATTCTCGTCAGTTTATCTCAAGTGATTTTAATAGATTAACTATTTATTTTGGAGCAGCTGTATTCACAAGTGGGTCATTGCTTTAGGCATGGACCTGCTAGTATGAAGAATGTCGCTGGTATTCTTGATTAGAAAGGGTTTATGTCTTTCTGCCAAACATCTAGCTCAGAGGGAGGGGAGCATTTCCCAGTGCGTGGGGATAAAAGAAGAGAGGTAGGGGTGATTCCAGATAAGGCAGATGCAGGTTGTTTTGACACCGAGGCAATTTGGATAGGACCCAGTTTCCAAAGCCATATCCTATAGGGCTTGTGTCATTGTTGAGGATTTATATGAACTGGATGGGAGTCATTTGGCTGTCTCTCGTTTCGCCAAAATTCCTTTGTCCGAAGGCTCAGCACTTTCTACTTTCTCAGCAACATTGCCATTAGTCTTGATTTCCCCTGCCTGCCCTTCTCTGCCTCCTGCCACCAGCTTCTGCGTACTGGACTCTTCCTGTTTGGTACCTGCTCTTTGGGTCTGCCCTCACGGGTGCTGCAGAACATGCCACTAACAGGGAACTCTGCAAGAAATCAGTAAAAAACCTTTATGAATTACGTATCTCTAAGCCTTTTTTTTCCCAGAAGCACTTCATTTTCTTTTAACATATATTTATACCCATTCCTCATGCTAGGAGGTGGCAGTGACTGTCCCTTTTAGTCCCCTATCACTGTCAGTAGATTCATACCGTGATGGCCAGATAATACGGCCTGCCTTGGGAGCTGTGCCACTGCACGTGGCAAGGGGCAAATGCCCAGCGTGTAATACTTTTGTTTGCTTGTTTTCAACAGATTCTTAGTAGTTGTTCTCTATATTTCTGCAGCAATAACTGTTCTTGGTGAGGAGCAGAGAGTGACTCGAGGGAAAGTTTTAGCTTGTAGGTGTGCTCTGGATTCCCATGAATCCAGATTGGATTCCTATGCCTCTTGTGCTCCCCAGCTGTCCTCTGGGCTTCCCCCTAAGCACACCTCGTGGTTCTTTTCCTTTCACGGCTCTTTGGAGTCTAAATCCTGGCCCTTTCAAAGGTAAACCTCAGCTGGCTTCCTCTGCAGCAGGATTTTAGCCCAGGCGTCCTTGTAGAGCAGATGCAGAGCCCTCAGTGCAGGTGGGTTTGCCTTGCCTTCTGCTGGGACCAGGCAGCGATGCAGCAGGCTGGGGGAAGAAGCAGCCTTGCAGCTAGTGCAAGAGAAGATGCTGAGGACAGTAAACCAAGATACGTCCGTTTTATTATCTCTGCCTTGCTGAGCCACTCACAGCACAGCGTGCTCCTCTGTCAGTTCCACTCAGATTAAAAAAAACACAGTGAAATGTCTCTTTTTGTGCTTCTGGACAGGAAATCAGAGATAACTTAGCTACCTAATATGTATATGAAAAGATAAATGTTGGTGTTTTTTTTCCCCTCCATTGAAGTGTGTTGCAGAAAGAAGCAGTTGTCATGACCTATCTGTAAGATGGTTGCCTTCTCCAGAGAGCTTATTACCCTTCATCTTCCATTACCCCGGGTTATTTACAGGTAGCGTATTCATTACCTTGAACGTTCCCGCGTGCTGGTACGAGCGCAGTGCATGGGTGCTGGAAGACAGGCTCCTCGGTGCGCAGAGCCGGGCTTTTCTCAGTTACTGTTTTCGTTCCACTGCACCAAACCGTGGAGCTGCAGCATAAGCAACTTAGGACGTATTTACTCAGCATGGGAGACTGAGCGAAGCGGGGAGTTTTGACTGGTCAAATTATGTGTCATGTTAAAGAGCCTTTTGTCTCCGTTCAGGCTTTCTGAAACAAGACAAATTATGATATTTTCCTGTTAATTTCTGTTAATTTCTTTCCTTAATGAGTTTCATTAAAATCAAAGCTTCCGGAAGACTGAGCCATGACAGCTGTCTAAAGACTGTTTCATTTGCTATGGGCTGTTTGGGCTGAATAATTATTTCAGCTTTGTGAGGATTATTTCTTTAAATAAGAACAATGATACTCTGTTTGCGAGGAGAAACGAGTGCTTTGAGTGGCTTGGTATTGCCGGCTTGTAGTACTCGGTGGCTGTCAGGAATACCTGGGAAAAACACATCTCCCTCAGTCTGACACGTTTTTTAATGATTTCACTGACGGGTACAAAGGCAGCTATTTCAGCTGGCAGGAGAGAGAGGGCTGAGGTTTTATTGAAGCAAATCAGTTCTTCGAAAGAGAGAAGGGCTTATTCTTTGCCGTTGCCTCGTTGTGAATGTGACCCAAGAACGAAAAATCAAGTCTTTCCATTTTGCCATTCATCAAATATTCCTCCAAGCTGCGGGCCTGATCCTTTGGTAGCAGAATGGCCAATAATTCAGTTCCTTTACATTTCCCATACTGTAAAATCTGCATTTTGCAACTGTTGCAGTTAAAAAGGCATGGCTTTTACGGTGTGCTTCAGTCTGTTTGCTGCGCTGAGCGTTTTGTTTTGACACGGAAATTCTTAATGCGGGGGGTGGGACGATGGGAACCATACAATAGCCCCCTGCATCCAAGTCTGAGCTGGACACTCACCACCTGTTTTTGCGAGCTGTTGCACTGAATTCCTCATCAGAGTTGCAGAAAACCCGGCTGGTTTGACAGAGCCTGTGCTCATATCGTGGGGCTCAGATTTCAAGGCCCGAATGGCAGATTTTTGTTTTGGGAAAGGGAGCATTTTCTGAGATTAAGGGACCCTCTCAGCTTCCTAAATCCCCACTCCGTTTCTAATCCTGTGTCCTTCTTGGGGCTGATTTTGTCACAGAGCTCCTGTTCTTTGGAGGACAGAGGCAAGCGACCTCTGCTTAAAATGAGAGAGTGTTTAAGAAATGGGTTACACAGAGCCGGCACCTCCACGGTGGCTCTGCATGCTGTGCCTGCTTTCTGCATTGACCCAAAGACATCTTGGCCCTGTCAGACGACTGGGGAACGACTAGATGACTTCCCACCTCAGTTAGCATCATCAGGGTAATGGCCAGGAAAGTCTGACACACAGGTTTTTATTGCCAGGACTGACAAGGCGCAGCCTAATTTCTGAATCACAGGTGGATTTTATAAGACAGACAGAAGCACACAACCTTACCGCCCCAAAAAACCGCCGCTATAACAAAAACCAAGGCTGAGCTGCAGGAGGGAGGTCAGGTTCGTGTTGGTGCCGTGGGGCTGCTGGATGCCGGGGGCACGGGTGGGGTTTGCGAGCAGCAGGGAGTACCTGGGGGGAGCAGGAGGATGCCCCACGGCCCTGCCAAGCGCCACGGTCGTCATCGTGGCTCTGTAAGGAGTGAAAATGTTTCCTTTTGCTGGGATTTCCAAAAGCATGTGACGAAATCATGCAACCAGTTTCCCCGAAGGAAAGTAAACAATGGGTTTTGTTTGCTTAACCTACGCTGGTTGTGCTGGGAGCCCGAGTGACCTTGGGGGAGCGGGTTGTGCTTGCTCAGGGCTCCAGCACTGGTTATAAATCCAGAACCCACATCGTAACTTCTTTCTGTAATTTCTTCATTACTGTTGGGACATGATTTTAATGGGAAGTTTCTTCAAGAAATCATCCCCTCTTAAAACTTTCTGCTGGTGAAAAATGAATATAAAACATGTAGTTCTGGCTGGTTTGAAGAAGGCTGCTTACTCGTTGATAGAAAGGATGGAAGAGCTGCTGTGATTTTCTCCTCATGTTCATGTTTATGTCATCTTCCTTTTACTTCCATTTTTTTTTCCTTAAAAAAAAAAACAAACCAAAACAAGACGGCCACTTTTCAGTCTGCCCCTTTACAGGCATCCAGTGCTGAAAAAGCATGCGTTTATAAAAGTACACACACAATTGCCTGTTGCTAGTTCAGTCTAAGAACCCTAGATTTAGTCACTTCTTGATCTCAAATACAATCATGATAGAATCAGTCACATCCAAACGCTTTCCCTAAGGGACATGCTGTACTTCCCATCAGTTGTTGGCTTGTTTTGTGCTGGGAGTTCAGGACCTGCCTCTCTGCCTTTGCTGTTTCATGAAGTTCCATGGCAGAGGCTCACTCCCAAACCAGGAGAGCTGTCTGAGATTTGACAAGAGCACTGCAGCTTCTATGCCCTTGCAAAGCAAGCCTGCCCCTGTGGAGTAGGCTCTGCTCGGCCACCTGGTGCTCCACGGCTAAAAGGAGCAGAAAAATTCCCTGCCTTTCCTGTCGAGTGGTGGATTTAAGGAGTCAGCCCATCTCCTGCATGTCAGACATGCATACAGGGCATAAAAGAGCCATGTGCTTTGTTATCACTGGAGGATCCCCTCAGAGCAATGCTGAGGGTTTCGCCTCCTCCCAGAAGCATTGGTTATGTTTTCACGTTGATCCCCAACAGTCAATACCCAGCCTGGCAGGCGAGCTCCAGAAGTCCGTGCTTTCAGCCTGGGTGGGTGAACCTGAAACACAATTATTTTCAGTGTATATTGTGCATGGATTTCTAGCTGTCTCTTAATGATGTGAATGCTCTTAATTGAATGTAATCCATGAAAGATTTACCTTCCTGATCAGCTTTGTAGCAGGAAGTGATTTTAACTCATCAGATTCCAGCTGTTCCTTAAATCCACCCAGCCATCGAGCCTGTCAATTTTATTGTGAGTATTGCAGTTCTGTTTCCTGCTGAGCCCGAGACCTTGGGCCCCCTATTCTTCTGTTTTCCATATGAGTCAATCCATTGAATAACACAGGTCTTCCCTGGTGTGTGGGGAGATGAGCAAGGATGTGGAAAAAAATGGAAGTTGGTCTGATCTAGCTGATCCAACAACGGTTGCTGAAAAAACCCTTTTCAGCTTTGTTCTTAAAATCCTTCTGCTTCCCGCAGTGACCCTTCTGCAGCAGCCAGCACTTAATGCCCAAGCGGGATGAAAAAGGATTCAAAAAGAAAACAAAAACGCGTAGATTTTTGTGAGCTCTCAGAGCATTTGACCAGCCCCAGCTACATGTGGCAGCTCCACCCTCTCTTGAAGCAACTCAGTTGTAGCTGTAGGACATGGAGAGTTGACTCAAGAGTTTCCAATTACTTCTCACAAACAGCAGAACTCAAGCTAGAGGTTCACACTCAGCCACACGTAGATGTGCACGACAAGGCTTCAGGGTGTTTTCCTCCAAAACATCTAAAGAGAAATGGCATATCTTGGCACAGCCTCTAGGTTTTACTTCTTTTCCATCACTATGTTCTCCTTTCCGTGGCTCTGTGCTGCATAGATGTTCCCCATTACACCTGTTATCACAATGTGTGACTGCCCCTAGCAAGAGCCTGGGGACTGGGGGGTCTCATGGAAACCAATGGGGCTGTTGATGGCTCTGAAAGACCTGGGTAGTCTAGCTATTAAAGCTGTAGCATCAAAGCTTGTTAACCGTGTGTCCAAGGCTGGTATTTTCATTTTAAAATAAACCCTAGTTTTAATAAAGAAAATGCTAAGGGTCCTGCTGAGTGTCTGGACAAAATCATTTCCTAAGGTCTGTAATTTCCCTTCCCACTCATGTGTTACTACGTAACTAGTAATACTGCAGCAAGCTCCCATTCCAGTAGTGGTGTTTTCTAGGATGCTCTTTTGTAATTGTCTGAATTCCTTTGAGCAGCTCTGCATTCCTTAGATGGGGAGGGAAAGTTTTAACCTTCTGCTGAGAGGCGTCACGAGAGTGGTGACATTTTGGGTTAATTGATGTGTTTCGATGAGTATTGTCTAAGTTGCATTCCTTGATAACCATGCAATTGAACCCAGAAATGCAGGAAAGGTAGGAGAAAGGAAAATTTGGAATCAAAATGAAATTCATCTCTCATAAATTGTACTCATTATATTTTCAGGCTTACTTGCAAAGCTTACTTACATTTGCATATCTGTGGGTTTGAAGTACAGTTGTTTCATTCTGGCCCAAGGATGTTCTGTGTTGTTGAGTTTCAAGAACACCAAACTTTCTCACAACAGAAGTCAACACCTGGAAAAATTGTTGTGGTGTGAACAGACACCCAGAAGGACAGAGAAGCTGTGATATCTCAGCTTTCCAAGAGCCCTTTGGTGACAAACCTTTCCTAGAGGTACACAGCTCTTCTGTATAAGTTTGCATTGTGTGTGTTGCCCTTCCATCTCTTGTAGTGTAACCAGGTGCACTGGCTGTGCATGTTAAACTCAACCCCTGTCCCTAAAAGCCTGTCACCACTTTCAGAAACTATTTATCTACCTTTTTCTGAAAGTAGAAATGTTAGCCCCAATGAATTTCCACAGGTTGCTTTCACGTTCTGAAAACAGATCCCAAGCTGGCATCTGCAAAGGAAATTTCTAGAGCCTGACGACAGAGAAGCAGTAATAACCCTAAACTCCAGCTGAAGTCAGCCTGGCAGCCCCTGCATCCATAGGCAAGGTTCATGGCTCTGTACGCCAAAGCCACCACCTCTGTACCAGTTTCTTGAAACTGTTCAAGTGCGGGAGCTTTTGTACCGTTGTTGCGAACAGCTGGTGAATATGTCCCTCGAGAATGGTTCGCCCTCCTTTTGGTTTCGTGTGTAGTTTTGGCCAGGGTGCAGTGTGGTGACTTGTTCTGCAAAGAAGAATTTTCTTTTGTTTATGTTTCACAAATGTATTGAACGTCTAGCTTTTTGCATTGTGAGAAACAATGCACATTTAATGGATAGTTAATAGCCATATTTTTGGTAACATAAAAATATGTGTTGTTTTTTTTTGGTAACATAAAATATAGCAATTTAAATAAACTATCATATTCAATCTCAGTCAACATTTTTTTTTTTAAAGGGGATAAGTCCTTGTCACTTAGTATCTTCCTATATAAGAGTGGTTTCAAACATCTGATTATCCTTCATTGTACATTTTCTGGTACAATTTCCTTGCATACAGACCTTGGCCTTATTTTAAGGAGGAGCCTGCCATGCATTTTGAAACAATATTTCAATAACGTTTGAAAAGAGGTTTATCCGATGTGGAGATGGAATTAAAGCTGGTTGTTGAAAATGTACTGATATCAGCAGCAAATAATGCTCGAGGCAAGAACTTGTTATTTTCCCCTTCCCTTGCTTCTATTTCATGTCTTTGATAGGAGACAGGACAAAATGTCTTGCTGAGACTTAAATTGCCATTCCTTGTCTGCCTGCCCCCAGTAGCATGACAGCCACGTCTCCTTTCCCTTTGGCCATGCAGTAGGCAGGGAGTCACGGATGGGGAAGAAGGCAGTGGATGGGGGTGATGGCAGAGCGACGCGATGTGCTCCCATGGGATGAGGCAGACAAGCTAAACTTAGCCAGGGGTTGTATTTCGTCCTCCCCGGCATGGAGGGGAAGCACACAGGTCAGCCCTGGCAGCTCATAGTTTCGTTCCTAGGGGATCAGGGAGGAAAAGTGATGTCTCCATTTATGGCTTTTGTGTCAAGGCAGACCCTCTGCATCCTAAAAACACCATCCCACCTTGTGTTTCCCTTCCCTCTTTTGCTTACTCACCAAGTTTCCTCTGCCTACACCTATGTGCACATATGGAGTCCATCAGAAGGTAGGAAAGGAGGTTTACTATGATCTCTCCTAGCTCAGTGCCGTACAGCACGACATAGTGCAAAATCCAGTAGCTGTGGACATGCAGGCCAAGCTCATTTATCGAACCTCTCGCATACCGCTCCCACTGCCCTCATGGCAGGTCTGTAGGCCTGGAAGGAGTGGTGGCCCAGTGCTCCTCAGGACATACTCGAGAACTTGATACTGGCCACTGCTGGAGACAAACCTGGCCAAGGGGTCCTTATATCTGACCCCGTGTGACTGCTCTTCCTCAGATTAAAATAAAAGAGTCTCTGTTTCAAGGTTGTAATGGAAAAAAAACTACACAGACATCTGGCCCAACCAGTGCTAGAGAGTTTCCTACCATATGTGTCTACTGCCTTCAGCCCCAAGAGCTGGGGGAGTAGGAGGCTCAGGACTGAGCACAGCTTGAAGGCTACTGTGCTGGGCAAGGAATAGAGCTGCTACTGTGTTTGGGCTTGTGCCCGTGGCCTCCCCACATCCCTCCCTAGCACCGGCTGCCTTCAGGCCATGGGGGCACTGGGGGTGATGTGCATGCTGTAGGCCGAGGCCCGGCGCTAGGAGCTGTTGCCCTAGAACAGCACATGCTGGGGACCCAGGGCAGCAGAAGCCCATGACATAAAGCTGAGGCTGACACTCCCTCCTTAACTTGAGCCACTCTGCTTTTCATCACGGTGCCAGGAGTTGTCAGCTTTAACTCCGGCTTTTTTTGGCTTGTGTCACAACCTAATAAGTTATAGGCCAGCTTCTCCTGTCGATGTTTTTGCTGCACAGAAGGCTTCACATTTTGTAAGCTTTTACAGCACAGCTGTGCGCGGAGATAAAACAGAATGTGTATACAGTACAGTATGCATTCAACTGATGCACTAGATTCTTCCCACCATATGTATAGAGTGGTGTGCATTTCACTCCGATACCTCACTGCCAAAACTGCCAGAAGCAAATAAACAAATGGCGGAAGAGAGACACCATATGACGCAGTGCCAGGCACATGACCTAGACTTTCAGAAAGAGACCCTGGCTGCTTTTAAAGGATTATAGCAGTCCAATTTTTTTAAACCTCGCCTCTGCTGTGTGAAGTTTTCTGCCACTGTACGCTGTGAAGCGTGCCGGTTGTTGGAGCATCTCGATTTCCCCTTCCCGTTAAGCAGCTGATGTTTCAGCTCCTCATTTCCACTTTCTTCGGTGCCAGTCATTCCCCGTCAGATTTTAAAAACAAGAGGAACAATGGAGTTGCGTGAACTAGTCTAATTCTGGAAGGAATGCAACTGTAAAAAGACATAACACATGCAATTAGGGTAATAAGATTAATATTAATAATAGCAACAATTCAACGATTTATATATAAACAATGCAAGTGAGGCAAATAGTTGTTCCATCTCATTCCCCACAAAAAAGTCACTAAGTTGCATTTCACAGAATAGATAGTGAAGATGCCTGTAATAAACTGACATGAATGCTAATTACATGGTTAGACGTAATTAATTTAAATTATATTTCTGTTCCTGGAACTCACACTCTGAGTACAAAAAGGGAGCTCCTTGGCTTCTCTCCTTTCTGACCAGCCTGCTGCTAAAGAAAGGCCAACGATGGCCACTGCTGCGGTGCTCCTCTGCTACTGGTGCCGGGAAGCGTGGACTGATCATCCTGACTGCTGGCCTGCAGGCTCAGTCTTGAGCATCTGAGTCTGAACAGGGCTGAACATCTTTCAGTGAATATCTTGCTAGCCCTGGCCTTTGTCTAAGCTCAGCTTTCTGGTGGATGTGCTCAGGCACGCAAGTGCTGTCTTCACTTTAGAGAAGCTTGAGGCACAGACTGAAGCAAAGGTCAAGACCTTTGCTGTGCTTTAATATACCTGATGGAGGCAAGAGAATTGGGTCTTGGATTTTGATGGGGTTGGGTATGAAATAGAAAGTTACGTCAATTTTTTTTCAGCTAGCAGCAATATTCAGTAGAGTAACAACGTGCTTAAAGTGTTTATTTAGAGCTGTTTCTTTGCTTGATGCTTTTCTACCTTTGTGCAATGGTAGTAACAAGAGCATAGGTTTCCCCCAAGCCTTGCTGTCTCCTGCTGTAAGATATACTGTGTCCAAGATAAATGCCTCTACATCTTGGTTAAACAACAGGGAATTAGTGGAGCTGTACGTGGAGGATGAAAGGCCAAAGGCCATATTTCTACAAGTTTCTCCAAGCTTTGCTTAGACATATATGTCAGTTCAACTCTGCCCTAAAATGAGATACATAATTCTCTGCACTGGCGACAGAAGGGTTGAGCTTTGGCATTACAGCCTGAGAATAGAGGAACGCCAGGAGCACCTCACTCTCTGAGCATCGCAAAGCCCACCTGGCTGCCTCAAGCATAGCCCTTGAATGGAGGAGCAAGGGGCACTCACTGTGCTGTGGGCTACCGTGATTTTGGCAGCTCCAGGGTGCACACAGGAATGCCCTAGCCACGTCTCTTTTCTTCCCTGTGGGCACAATAGCTCCATCTTTGAGGAAAACATGACAAGGTCAGCTGTGGCAGCAGACCTATCGCACAGACCAACCAGCTGGACATCAATAGGTCCAACGACGCAATGGGAAGACTCTTGAGGTGACACCAGATAGTCCATTGGTCAGAGAGGAAACATTAAAGGAGGACAGAGCTGTAAACAAGACTATTGTCTAAGTGTCTGTTGGAAGTGTTGGACAAGGAGGAGTTGTGTATGAGAGCATGGGAGAGGCTGTGGGAGCCTGTGGAAGCTTTAAGACTCTGATGGTGCCCCCTGAACTGGTAGGGATGGCATGGATGTGCTGAAGCATACACATGAGGAGACAGCAGTGCTGCGAACGTGTGGGAGTCCAGTGCAACCTCCAGGGATGCCTCTCAGGACAGGAGCTTCAGGCGAGAAGCAGGAAAGAGTAAATCATGATTACAGGAGAGGTGACAAAACAGCAAAACATGCAGGCCTCTGTAAGAGGCTGGGCAGGCCGGGCTACGGAAAGAGGAGGCAAACAATCCATTTGAATCAACACAGAAGACAAAGAAGATGTTGAATACGTTTCTGCCTGCTCCTTTTTCTAGTGGAAGCATCTTCAGATTTAAGCCTGCCTTTAAGAGGTAGAATAGCACACATAAATATATGTATATATTAACAATGCACAGAGTTGAAAACAAAACTGTAGTCAGATAGACACTGGGGCTTGAAGTAAACTTCTGGGAATGGATAGCAGTGGATTCCTGTCAGCGCAGAAACCTGGCCAAGGATCTACCTCCAGCTGTTCCCTGTGGAAGAAGGTAGTGAAGGGAACTGGGAAAAAAAGGGTATTTTTCAGCAGATTTCATCTTACTGTGACAGAAAGGAGAAAACTCTGAATGGGACTTTTCAAATCCCAAGGCAAGCTGGGAAGATAAATTATAGTTGCTTGCCTGAAAAGGTCTGTGTGCTCTGAACTTACGGGCTTGAGCAGACAGTTTCCTGTTTTTAGGCATGATATATGTTGCTGGAGTCCCTCTGGGTGATAGAGGGGTTGCAATAGAAAATGGAAAACCCAGGCAAGTTACTTAGAAAAAACTTTTTTTTGCCTGTATTTGGAGGAAGCTGAGAGGTGTTTGAGTTATGTCCTATTTGTCAGTAGGAGCGTAGCATCCTCTGTGCTCATAACTTTTCTTTAAAGAAAAGTGGAAATCCTGGAAAAGGGGGGCTTCCTGATTTGTACTACATCCACCTGTCTTTGAAAGTAAAACTTTGAATAAAGGCCCCAAAAACGGTGGCGGGGAGGGGAGGGAGATGTGCTGTACATGGTGCTAGAGCCAAAGCCAGCAGTGGTATCGCAGCCTCAGGCCCGACCTCCAGCTGGGGTGTCTGGAAGTATAATGAATGCTTCTCACCACCAGCCAGGTTTTGCCTTTGTCCTGCTTATAACTGTCACTATCCCACCCTTTATTGCAGCCATTCATCATCGGGAGAAAGGCTGGGAGATGATATTAAGGTTGTAGGAGATGTCATTTGTATCAAAGCTTCCCCTCCTTTCTTTTCACCCTCTCCTTGCCCGTTCTCCTGCATATGCTCCACTCCTGCTAGGTTTTGCCCCCCTCAGCAGACTGGTCACCCCTTCACCCAGCTCATAACCCATTGCTTTAATAAATACTACAACTCCTCCATTTTCATGTGTGAAGGGCCCAAGTGGCACGTCGCTCGTAGCCGAAGCAGGGAGAGATTTCTATTTTCACACTTTAAAAGGCCACAACAAATCCAGAAATAGGTTCCTGCCTGTCTGGCATTGATCACATCTTAGTGTTTATCATTGTGGAGTAGCTTACAGATGCAGCCGATTTAAGGGAAAGCTTTACCAACCAGATCTGGTCATTGTTTTTCCTTCCCCGCATTTATTCAAAGCGCAGCACTGTTTATATACCACAAAGATGGGAATTAAGAAAAAGGGTACGTGTAGAATTTGCCAGCTGTTGAAGTCTTATTGTTATCTTCTGTATCGATCAAACCCGTTGTCTCTTAATTGGATATTGACTGTTGTGAGGCAAATAAGGCAAGCTGTCAGAGAGGGGAGGGATGGGGCGCGAGGTTTATCTTAATGGTATGTTGATCATTGCTAGTCTATAAAAGCCAGTGGGAGAGGAGTTCATTAAACCAGCCTGCAATTGCTTTTAAAAAAATATGCTCTGAGTCAAGATGATTAATCATATATGTGATACCACAATCAGAGAAAATCCGCATTGTTGCTTTGGTATTTACAATGCTGGAGCTTGAAATAAGCAGATGCATTGAAACAAATTCATTAGGGACAGCGATTTGTTTGGTTTGTGAGCCTTAGCTAACCGTAACCAACACTCAAGGATTTTTTATTTATTTATTTTTTTCCCTGTGTTGTGTTTTGTTTTTCTGCCTCCCTGCATCTCTGGCAGGCTGACTGGAAATGCGTGCTTGCCCTGCGCAGGAGCCTCTCCGCTCCTCTGCGCTGGGGAATCCTGGTAGGAATGGCAGCGGTGCAGAGGGATACTTGAGCTACCTGACAGTGAACCTCACGGAACGCTCTGGAAAATGCTTTTATCCCATAAATTGTAATAAGCGAGGAATGCCAAGGGGGAGGGAAAGCTTGTCGGGAGCGATCGGCTACACCAGTGTGAGCTGCCCATTACCAAAATGGAATCTGCTGGGAAGTCTGTAGTATATTTTAATTTCTTTCCTGGCTATATTTTAGTCTGTGTATTGAATAAGTTGCAATAACTGTCAAGCAGAGTCCATTAGTGTCTCCGAATCGGGCCTGCCATGAATCAGAGGGGAGATTAGCAGGATAGGCTCACTTTTATGAAGGTGCCACGCAGCTGTGACTTGTCGAAGAAACGTTCAAAGGGGCAATAAACAAAGTTTATTTCGAATTATCTCAGTGTGATGCGTTTGTTATCATATTTATTCTTTGACAATTCAGAACTGGTTATTAAAAATTTACGATACGGGCAGAGGTCTGTGCAGTTTGAAAAACGAGCGCTCGCAGCAGCCACCTGAACACACCTCGTATATCACCGTGCTGGCGGCTGGTGGGAGGGCAGCGCGGTCCCAGGGAAGCCAGGAAAAGCTGCAGAAACTGCCTGGTTCGTGATTATCCAGGAGAGGAAGGAAAAGGGTGTCTGGAATGCAAAGGGAAGAGGAGGCTTAATGGGGAGTTTGAGAGCAGAGGGCAGCTCCCGGCTGGACCACCTTCACCTGCTGGTGGGCCCCAGGCGCTGAGCTGCTCGCTCCTTCCTCCCCTCGTGGGGGAGTGGTCTAGGGCAGCGGGTTTTCCTTCCATTGCTCTTTCAGGATACAATGAAACTGAAAGCCATCCTCAGTTTTGGCCAAGTGTTTTCTAACTGATAGAAGAAGGGGCTATACACGTACAGTACCGCAAGTTCTATGAGAAGAAAATCCCATTCTTTCCAGCAGGATGAGGAGTCCATCAGGAAATCAGGGTTCTTCTGCAAAGGATACAAAACAAAATTGAGGGAGAAAAAGGTGTATTGAATCCAAAAGCTGAATCTTTCTTTATTTCTTTTTTTTTCTTTTTCTTTTTGGTGCAAGTTTTGAGTGACTTTTAAACACAGTAGGATGAAAGTTATGAGTTTAGCAGGCACCGGGGTAGTACTGTTATTAGTATTTCCTTTTGATTCCCTTATAATATTACCTACATTATAATAGAGTTTGCAGCTTGCATTTTAAATACAAACCGTGGATAATTTTGTACCATGAGATTGAGTGAAAAAATTAATACATAAAGCCGTACCATTCTGAGACGTAGACCTTGGAAGAAAAGCATTATTTAAAGAAAGAAAAGATCCATAAATAACTGTTTATCAGATTTGCAGGCACATTTGTTCAGAGTTTTTGGTGTGCTTCAGTTATGCAAGAAAATGAACGTGACATTCTTCAGTTGCTTTGACAAGGATAATTTCAGAAACACTGCCCTATCATTCCACAAATTGGCACCTTCTCCTTCTTTGTCGTAATGCATTTTTCTGGGGCAGCTTCTCTCAGCAAAACTGCCTGTTTCCCAGGAGTTTTCACACCTGTTCAGAAAGGGACAATGAGGAGGAGTGGGATGGATTTAGCTAGAATAGCAGCTTCGACCTGGTGACCATTTATTTTTAAAGTCAGAGAGCATTTCTTATGTCAGCACAGTGGAGGAGGATATTCGGAATGATGCGTTTTCTCCCATTTTAATCACAGTAGTCAGATCCCTACCTCCCTCAGTCATTTCCCACCAAACCTGTTCCTAAATGTGTGGATTTAAAATGCCTTTCTAATCCAGTCTGCCGTCAGTGCTATTGTGTCCAGACTTTGCATTTGCTTTTGGTAGTTGCAGAAATTAAATGGCAACCAAAATTTGAACAAAGGTTGGAGTCTGGGTCCAGGTTCATCACCGTCTGTCATGGACATACCACAGGAAAGCATCAGCAGCTCTTTCCAAGGGCCCGTGTCTTGTCGAGGATGCCTTCAAGGAGTTGAACCCCAGGCTCTGCTTTTGGATGGCCTCTTTGCAGGGACATCTCCCTTCCTTCTCTGCGATGCAGCAGCTTCACTTGCTCTGAAGTGGACTCCAGCATGGTGGAGTTTGTGCCGCCATGTATGGGAGCCAGGAGCAGCTGAGTGCCAGGGAGAGCTTTCGAGGGAGGCTTTGAGTAGATCCCAGCAGCAAAACGGCACAGAGCTGCCTGCAAGCGCACAGTCCTGATGCTGATGCTGCTCCTCTTGCCTCTGCTCGCTGGAGACTTCCTCCAGGGTAGGCGAGCCCTGGGCTCCCGGCTTAAATAGCAGCGCTGAGGGTGTGGGAGAGGAGCAGTGAAAGAAGCTAGCAAAAACCCTCCTGGTTTTCTTCCATGCACTTAATAAAGAAGTTACAAGAGGGAACATTCCCCATTTCTTTTTAACTTTGTAGATCACCTCCAGCAGACAGATTGTCTCGTGGACCACTTCCCCTCCCCTTGGCGATCAAATGACATTCCTGCGGTGGCTACAGCAGTTGCTTACATGGAAAAATAACATTAGGAAAGTATTTAATGTATTTTTAGCTGTCTTTAAATGCATTTTAGCAGCTGGAAACAAGGAGAGCTGGTGCCACATGACCTGTGGGCTCTCCGTAGACCACCACCGAGTGCTCAGAGAGCCACTAGCGGCAGGGAGCCCCCAGGCTGGGGAGCAATGAGTAGTGTGGGCACCCCTTGCCTGGGCAAAGGAATTACAAACATAGAGGTTAGTGGGCAGAGAACAATTCAGAGGGGCAGCAAGCTAATGGACTCTGCTCACTCCAAAGCCCTGCGATTTGGGAAAATCCCTAAGTCCTTGCAAGGAGCAAACCTCCCGCAGAATAATACTGCAGGGGCTTCCCCAAAGGAAGGACTCACTCCGCAGCTGCGCAGCACCAGGGGTGTCCTGGTCAGGCTCTGCTCCTGACCCTGAACTCCCACCAAGCCCCAGTCCAGGCCAGAGCGAGTACGTTAACATTTCTGGAAAGAATATGCTCAACAGATGGAAGCTGAGTACTATTTTTACCGTTGCTGGTGCAGTGAATGCAGGGACCATGTCAATTGATTACGTGGGACAGCAGCAGTCCACGGGAACTAGAATTTCAAGGATTAGGGTCTCCCCAAGGATTCCTTCAGCTTGCAGCGAGATGTGTTTGGAGGAGGAGGAATTCCTCGCCCCTCTGGCCGGAGGGATAACCTTTGTGAGGAAAACAGAAACCAGGCTTTCTGCCCCCATCTGAGCCAGCCTCCCAGGACAATAGTGTTAGGGGTGATGTGAACTTCCTCCGCTCATCACAACGGGATGCAAGCCTTGTAGGAGCTGTCTGCACTTTGGTAGCAATAGTGTGATTTTCATGGCGTTTTGTCCTACCGGAGATGCTCAGCTAATGCCTGCCTCTAATACGTCTGGGGGTGACTGTCACATGATTCATCCGTTTTAAAGGACATTTAGGGAAATTAGGTGGCAATTTTATACTGAGTAAGCAGACTAATATTCTGCCACTCTGCATTACTCAGTCGGCCGTCACTCCAAGAGATTAGATGTTAGGTGTTTTCAGTTAAGTGGCATTAAACTTTTGTGGACCGAGCAGTAGGATTTCATGGCAAAAGCATTGTCCCGTTTTAGGGAAAGCTTTGCATTAACAAGTTCCGCCTTAATAAATTATTCTGTTCAGCCTGCCTTGTGACTTAGGCTATCTTAAGATCCTGCCCTTAATATTAAAATGCAAGCACAGATTTCCTTTCCTAGTACTAAGGCTGCGTGAAAAGACACTGAAGCTAAGAAATCCCCTGTCTGGATCCAGATAATTTTTCTCTGAGAAGGAGAAACAAATATCCATGCTGAAATTGAAGCACTGTGGAGAGGAGGAAATTCTGCTGTAGATTGTTCTTCCTCCTTCTTGTTAAAAAAAGAAATCTTGACTTAATATATAGTCTGTTTCCAAACTACTGGCATCTTTCACAAATATAGGCTGCTTGGCTTAGGAACAGATAGCACAGTTTGTGTAGCCAAAGATAGTTGTCATGATGCACTTATTAATGAGTACACATATCTCTGAACATTGAATGCTGTGCTATTTTCAGCGAGGTCCTTTCAGATCTCTTTCTGTTCTTTTTAAAATTATTTTTCCTTACCCTCCCTGCCATTTTCCTTCAAAGCTCAGGGGCAGGAAACAGCAAGGAAAGGGACTTGGGAGAGGAGATGTGCTCATCCATCCTGTTTCCCCAAGTCAGGAGCTACTCCGTGCATGTCATTCCTGACAGATGTTCGCCTAATCTGCTCTTAAAAACCTCCAGTGATGGGCCTTTGACAGCCTCCTTAGGCAATCTACTCCAGCGCTTTGCCGTACCTATCATTAAGAAGGGTTTCCTGATATCTAACCTGCAATTAAAAGCCGTGATTTCCTGTGCTACCCGTCATCACGCTGACCCTGCAGTCAAGCCAGCTCCACCAAGGCGGCTGTAGATCTTCCCTGCCATCAGCACGTCCTGGGTAACGTGCTCTTCTCTGCCAGAAGTCCCTGGTGTGGCGGTGGCCAGGTTTCCCTCTCAGGCCCTACCCAGCTGGCCAGCTCAGCCTGTCGAATGGGGAGATTCAGAAGTCCCAGGCGAGGCGCTGCCACAGAAAAGTTGCAGCAGTTTTCTGCTGATAAAACTGAGAGTGCTCACCATGAGCTCCTGGGGCTCAGAATAGGTGCTAAAACCTTTTTTCTCCTGGAACAAAACGTGCTCTTGAGTGCAGTCGTACCCTATGTTGCATACATTGCAGCCAGTTGCATCTAGCGCTTTGGGCATGCAATTTTTGATGAGAGCATCTCTGTAACAACTGAGGAGTTTAAAAGCACTTAAAAATCACAGAGATGACAGGTTAGGTTTGATTTTTTTTCCCCAGTCGCTGCCTTTTGAACAATGGCACACAAAATACGTCCCACAGCAGTGGGGCCTGCTGGAGAAGCTGTAGGTGCCAGCGTGCTGGGAGCACAGCAGAGATGCAGGGGGGCTGAGGCAGGTGCTTGCTGGTGTGCAGCAGTGATTGAGAGCAAGCCAGTACAGATACAGGCATATCGCAATATTGCAGTGACAAGATAAACTCCGAGCCACTCATAATACGCTTTTAACAGCGCTGAATGTTGTAAGAGTGTTTCCTTCCACAAATTATTTACAATGGGAAGATGGTGGTGATGAATTCATGTAAGGCAACAGGGGAAATAATTCTGACTGCTGAGGACAGGTCTTTTTTACCACGGAAAGGAGCTAGCTGAGAATACTTTTGCTGTCTGAGTATATGACAGCAGTATGCAGCTCAACTGGTTTTAAGACAAGGAAATTTTGGTGACATCCAGAGTTAAATGATACAAGGAGAGGTAAGTAGGGAGCGCGTTGCTGTCAGCAGAGGTGATAGCCTTTGTTTAACCAGCAGATTTGGCAAGACGGTCAAGGTCAGCGGGGCTTTGTCTCTGTATTTTGACACGTGCACCGCAAACACCCTGATATCCATTTCACGTTGTGAGGTGCGTGTGCTGACACGGTGCCCCCCAGACAGGCTGCAACGTGCAGCCCAGCGCGTGCACGGCATCTACTGCAGTGCCAAGGTAGGATTTTGGGAGCCTGGGGGCACCAGCATTGCTCCAGGCCTCGTACAGCATCCCTGCCCCTCTTAGGGTCCCGCCTGTCCCCCGTCACCTGGCCACGTGCAGGTTTTTCTTCCTCCACGAGTGTTTTTGCTGGGCTGACAGCTGCCTTTCTGTCTGTGCAAGGCATTGCTGAGCCGCTGATCCCCCCGTTGAGTTCTAGATTGCTTGGAAGGGCTTCAGCGAGCTGGCCGTGTTCCTTCAGTCAGAAGAAAAAAGGACAAAGTTTGTTTGCCAAATGAGTTTTTTTTATTATTTTTATTAATATTTTTTATGAAACACTTTCGGATTTGGACTTGGTATTCCACGCAGTATGGGAGTAGCGTTGTCACTCGGGAGAGGTCTTGGTGTCAAGCTAACGATTAGAAAAATACATTTCAGCCTTTGTCGATAGAAAAGCGATTTCAGGTGCTCGGGAACTCTCTGCCTCTTCTTTGTGGTTTGAAGGAAAACATTTTAAACATTTTCCACCCTGCAGCCATTGAGGCAGTGAAAGACAAAACCCACAAGCTGCTCTGATACGTACATAACAAGCTACTTTTCAGCTGCCCGCTTCTTGTAATAATACACAGGTGTAGACGCCACTTGACATATACTTTCAGAGAAGCGTGGCGCTTTTAAAAATTGCATTATCTCTAGCATGCAGAGTTTGTTAACTCCACAGGACGGCCAAGCAGAGGCCCGAGGCACAGTTGGCGTAGTCGATGAGGTTTAAGGGCGTCACGTTTTCCCGAACACCCCCGGCGCCGCCAGCCCGCTGCTCCCCTTCCCCAGCCCTTCTCTAGAGGAGAGGCAGGAGCCTCTCTGGAGGCAAACAAGCGGCGCAGCGCGCGAGGTGCAAATATCTTTCACAAATGCCAACGCTAAAAACGTCCCCGCGCCGGGAGTGTGACACACGACGAGAGGCGGCAGCTCGCGCCGCACGAGGCAGGGACGGTTCGGCAGCGCTGGCACCGCTGAGGTGCCGCCCTCCGGCCCTGCGGCCTGCCCCGCGGTCCCCACACGTCACCCCATGCCCCGGGCCTACTCGGGGCCCCCCCGTCGTGTCCCCTCCTTGTCACCCCCTCTCCCAGCCCCACTTCCAGCCCTCCGTCCTCCTCCCCCAGCTCATCGGGGCTTATTTAAATAAATAGGCTGGCAGGGAGCCAGGATCTCATCATTTTAATGCAGTGTAAAACGGAATGTGCATAATTATATGCGAGCCATATGCGAGGGAGACAGCTCAGCTGCGAATTTCGGGAGGCTGCGAGAGGGAGAGAGCGAACAGCCAGGGATCAGATGAGACGGAGCGGAACAGAGTGCAAGTGTCACCCAAATGAACAGTGTAATGAGCGCGCTGCCGACACTCCTCCTCTCACCCACTTCTCCCTTTTGCTTCAGCCCAAAACCAGGGAGCGCCGTAGACGAGGAGGCAAATACTGTCTGCAAGCAGTGTTGCTAATGGGCCCTGTTAATGTCTCCATTTAAACTTCGGCTTTCTTAATTAACAGTGCAGCTGCAAATAACCAGGAACTTTTAATGCATCTTCATAATTAAATATTTTTACCGCCTTTGATTGAAGGATCGCTGTTCTTGCTAGATGATTGCTCCTTTCAGGACTTCGCTTAAGCACGGAGGGGGAGTCCATTTATCTACAATAGTGTTACATGTAAATTCTGAAGTATGCAAACTTATTTATTTTTTTTGGCCTTGATGTTAAACTGAAAAATACATTCTCTAGGGATCGCTTACGCATGTCAAAAAGTTTAAACGAGTACGTATGTAATGTAATCCTGAAAAATGCAATGAAGTATATTGAAACCCTGAAGTTACTCACGGTTTCCAGCTCACATATTTCATTTGGGGTTTGTCTTTTGTTGTTCTAATTATTACACTGCAATGAATTTGCATGTTCAACCTACGCTGTGTAAGAAAGCAGCACCCCAAGTTCTCATAAAAGGGGGACTGCGTATTTAAGCAAACTTTTTAATAATGTTGTATTTGGGGATTCCCGTCTGTTTTAATGATCTGAGCTGTTATGCTTTTAGCTATTTTTTTTTTCTTCCATTATTTGTAAGTCCCTAAATAGGCCATTATATTTCCCTTCAGGCTAGAGATGAAGATGGACATGCTGAAAATTTTCCCCAGCAGCACTATGCTAAGGAAACTCCAAGACTTGCCTTCAAGAATAACTGCGAACTACTTGTAAGAATAACATACTTACAACAAGTCTAGATTGTTACTTTAGCACAGTGAAAACCGTTTTTTTTTTTTCTGAAAGGTTTTTGTTCATTATGACATACATTATGAAATATTACTTTTTTTTTCTTTCTTTTTTCTTTTTTTTTTTTTTTTTTTCCTGTTTAGCATTGTAATGCTAGTTCTGGTATCCGTGAACAATTTTAAGATCTCAAATTGCTTGAAAATCTCGTGTATTTGATGACAGAACGTGAGTGGCCTTGTGGCACTGCCTGGCTCGGCACGGTGCATGGGGGCGAGCTGGGTCGGGGGTGGCTGGGAGAGCCTCCAAGGGCCCCCAGACCTCAGGAAAGCCTCCGAGGTCCCCCAGACCCTCCAGACCCCTCGCCCCCATCCGCCTCCTGGCTCTGCATCGCCTCGGGCGCCTGTGGCTCCGCAGGGCTGGCAGGCAGCACTCCCGTAGGGCTCAGCTCTTCCTCCACCTCCCAGCCCTCTGCTCGCCTCTCCTCTGCTGCGGGGAAAGAGCGAAAGCCAGGAAAGCACTGACAAGGAGCCTGGAGTGTTTACGAGCCGAAGGAGAGCCGGTATCAGCTGCGAAAGGATCTCTGTTCCAAGGCAGGGTTAATTTGCTGTTCATTTTAGCATTTGCAGCTAGGCAAGATTAAAAGCAAGCAGGAATGCCTATTATATTTCTATTAAATGAATCTGTTGGGACCTAATGTTCTTGATTAGCTTGCGAAAATGAGTGCTCCACGATGAGTTTTTCTGTTTACCTAAAGTAAACAGAGAATGAATTGTAATATATTTAAAAGAGATTCACGCACTGCGCTTGAAAATGGAGTCTTAGATGAAGCAGTAGGTCTCTCCCTTACACTCGCCTTTCTTCTTGGCCACACCTAAGTATCTCTGGCTAACTGGAAGTATTTGCAGAGAACTGTAATGCTGGGTTAGATTTTGGAACAACCCACAGCACCTTTTTTCTAATTATAATGCACGGGAGGGGGGTGGCGGCGGCAGAGCAAGCTGCGCTCCCACTGCAGTGAAACCCACGCCCGCCTCCCTTGCAGCAGACACGGGACCAAACACCAGCCTTGGCCCCCCAGGGGGGATGTCCACGGGAGCTGAGCCCCTGAGCTGGCATGACCCAGCATGGGAACGAGCTCTGAGCTTACTGAACTTTGTGAGACTCTGCTGTCCCTTTGAGACAGGCTTGACACTTGTACTGGGGGACCATAGGCTGATGTACCCCCCAGAGCATCCCCGATGCTAGGCCAGCCCCTGCTGGGTCATGACAGAGCTTTCAGGATGTTTAGAGCCACCTGTGTCTCTTGGAAGGGTCAGCGGGTTCCCAGCGTAGTTCCCTAGACAAAAAGGGATTTGAACCTTACGACCCGATCTTGCTTCCTCTTGAATCCTTCGCGAAGTTCCTGTTGGTTTCAGGGGCAGCAGGGTTGCGTCCTAAGGTGAGGACATGAGACAAACACAAAAAGGGATTCCCCGCTGTAGTCACAATTACTGTGCCAAGTAAGTGGAGCAGTTTCTTCAAGGCCTTGCTTAATTACTGTGCCCCAGCTCAGGCCAGGTCTGTTGAACCACGTGCCCCTGAAGTCAGCAGGGCTCTCAGTGCTGCAGGAGTTCAGGGCTAGGGTCGTGAGACAACACAATGGCATGTATACAAAATAAGAAATGTATTATTTTGACTGAAAATCTGCTTTATCTTTAGTGCAAGCTATCAAAGAACCAATTAACCCCCTTGTACTATTAAAATCAAGCATTCTTTCGGTGCCCAGTTAATTATTCCTCTATCAGTATGCATGTAAGTTACTGCATTGTTATAGCGCTTCTGTGCCTGGCAAAAGCTCAAATCATCCGAGTTAGTCTTTCATGTGCTTTTTTGGACAAGTTTCAGTTCTTGTTTAAGGAAGTAATAAAAGCAATTTGTCATAGCTCTATTTTTCCTATGCTATTGGAAACAAAATTGGCAGGGATGTAAGCTGTGCTCAATTCGCATGCAGGGAAAAAAAATAGACAAATGATGAGTATATACCTCTGCTATCTTTAAAGGTGTATTTTAGGAATTTTCAGTGAATATACAATGCTAAGCTGTGATGATGGCTTTGGTTGGGGGGATCTGGTGTTATTATTTGTTGAAGAGGCTCCATGTTTCGCAGCAAGGTAGCGTTTTTCCTTCTGTATTTGCACTTTTTTTGAAACAATGCTATATTAAAAAGTGCTTGAGAGTCAAATGAATTGCACAGGAACTGGCCAGTAAGACGGTATCTTTCTCCTGAAGGCTAGTTGGTATTTCTGTGTTTTTACTAGCAACTATCTCTTCGGGTGGGGAGAGGGAAAAAATATGAAAGAAAGGAGTTGCTGCTTCCTCTAGAAAATATTTTTCCAGGGCTAATACCTTACCCAGGCTCTACCAGTGCAAGTCAGATGCTGACTTCTTGCTGTTCGAGGAGCGAATAGCTGAGATTTTTAAAGGAAAGAGAAACTGAAACTTGTTTGTGCCTTTGAGAACCAGGAAATCCTTGGAGTTTTCTTAGCGCAGCTGAGAGCAAGTGCTGTAATAGCCTGTCAGGTGAGCTAGGAAGCTGAGGCTCAAAAGTGCTTTCTTTGCTTTAGGGTTCAGCTGCCATTTTCCGGCTAGGTTTGCTCCAGCGAGCGCGGGCTGGGGAGATGCTTGCGCTCCGGGGGCGCTGCCAGGCGGGATGCAGGGGCTGGGCGCTGATGGCTCTGCATGCGAGGAGCCGAGGAGCCGTGCTACACGGGCTGCATGCTAATAGCCTGGGTCATGGGCACCAGCGAGAGCTTTAACTCCTGAGTACTTGGAGGGATTTGAAAGCGCAGCAGCCCACGGTATTGCAGGTTGTGTGCGTTCTTCGTTGCTCATACCTCGGAGGAGGAGGTGCTTTGGGTAGAGAGGTGCTGCTTTGCTACGTGTTTTTTTTTTTTGAGAGAGATAGATATGAGATAGGAAGAAGAACAAGTAATTTGGGCAAAATAACCCCCTGAGTGCTTACGGTGGTTGTGTGCATTAAGAAAAGCGGAGACAATTAAAGATTTTGGTTGGCATAGAAAGCCATTATGCAGTTATGGGATTAGGCGAGGGTATTCATGCCCCGTGTTAAATCCAGACATGTTCTGTGTCACGCTGTGTGTTGTAGAGCACAGAAGGCAGAAGCGGATGAGATGCTCCAGTCATTGAGGACATAAAAATTTCCCTGTGAGCTTTACAGCGGCTTTGAGGATCCTGTTTTCTTAAGGGTAGCTACCCATGATAAATACTGGGAACTGCATAATACAACATTTCTTTTTAAAGAGCTGGGCCAGCATGCTGTTCTGGCCAGCCAGCCATCCTACTGCCGTAGGCACTGCTTCAGTATTTTAATTTCTCATTCCACGAGTGGCTGGAAGCTTTCCTTTTAGGCTGGAAGCTTTCCTTTTAGGCCCATCTCTTTGCTTCCATGTGGCAGAGGCAGAATTTAGTCCTCTGGAAGCTGATTGTAGAAGAGCAGTATAGTCCAGCGAATAGTGGATATGGGCAGAGAGATGGGATTAGCTGCTGAGAAAGGGCAGGCTGGGATGAAAAGGCCACTGAAAAGACCGCAGCACCAGCCCCAGCCAGCTGAAATTCCTCAGCCATTGCCTGGAGAAAGGGAAAACCATCTGGCACCTACCCAGGTTAGTCAGGGTAGGAAGAGCCATGCTTGGGTGCCTTTTAACAAAAGTAGGAAAGAAAAAAACCAACGGCTCGTCCTTCCCCCCCCCGGCAGCCCAGAATATTGAGTCAAGGTTTCAGAGCGACGCGCTGCTGTATGAGCACAGGAGGGCCTGATGGGTTAAGGAAATTAAACGCCAGGTTGCTTTCCAGATCATTTGTTTATGGAGATGATCCGAGTACCACCCACCACTCTGGGATTAGATGTAAAGCAAGCGAATAACAAAACAAAATATAAATACCCTGAAAAAAAAAATATCATTTCCAGTCCCACACCCAGCTGTGATCCGTGGTTTTGCTGCAGTAAAACCGTGGTCTTTTTCTCTTTGAAATCAAAAAGTGTGCTCCTAGCAGTTCTGCTCGGGGAGGATAAATTTGTGACTCCAGCGTGCGATGAATTAGGAGATAGTCTTGGTGTTTGGAGGCTGTTATGTAAAAGACACAAAATGAAACACGCTTGTTATTGGATTTAACACAAACTCAACCACAGCCAGCAATCTTTAATCACTAACAAAGAGAGGGAGAGAGAGTCCTGAAAAGACATCCAGCACAAATACGAGCAAAACCCGAAATGCAGAGCCTATGAGCAAACCCTACCAGCAGATGCTTGTGGCGTGAGGCTGCTGCTCTGCCAGGGGCAGGGTCAGGAAGCATGGCACACACGTGGTACCCACAAGGGTGTGAGCAGGCTGACTTCAGGTACACCGTGCTCGAGCAGGGAGATGCTTTGATACTTACCAGGCTGGTTTGGGAAAGCACGGAGGGTATTTGTGATCAGATGAGACTGGTAGTTTTTGTAGTCCTAGCCAAGTTAAATGTAAACGCGCGCATCAGTGTTCTCTGGAGGCCGCAAGGGTTTTGGTTTTAGAAAGCAGGGTTTGGATTCTCCTTTTTGAAGGTACCTGGCATATCTGCTTCTTGCTGTCAAGCAAAACTGCTGCCAGTCATTGCTTCAGCACTGCAGGGAACTGCCCGTCAGTGCGCTCACAGTCACCTTGCCCTCAGAGGAGGACCGGATTAGGGGGCAATAGTTCTGCTTATCCCCTCGCTTTCCCTTCCCCCCTATTTTGTTGCCCGTGCTGCACCCTTACTCCTACGGAGAGATGAGCAAAAGCAGAGCCTGCCTGGTGTAGCTCTCCCTTCTGCTTTGAGGTTCAAACCAGCAGAGGGAGAGGGAGAGCCCCTCCTCGGCCTCAGCCCCTCCTCAGCCTCATCCAAGGCTGGGACACCAGGGCTTTCTGACCACAGACAGCCCCATGGCTCACAGGGCCGTAGGGACACCTCCAGCCTTCAAGGCATGTCCCCACTTCGGACATTTTTCAGCCGCCGATGGAGAGCCCTCTGTTGGCTTCAGGGACATTGGAGCAGGCCCGGGGGGCTGCCAGCACTGCAGTTGTGGCTCTGGAACAAAAATACCGAGAAAAGCAATTGTAGCAGAGAATTGGTACTGATGTTCTTAAAACCTCAATAGTCCTGGCCACATGAAATTCAACCTTTCTTGTGACTGAAATAACAGCAAGGCTTAGGTCATGCCGTAGCCTCATCGCCTGTAGCATTTCATTTTCAAAAGCTAAATTGCTCGTGAGTTATAGCAGAACATTTGAAAAAAGAGCGTCCCCAAACCCCCACCAAAAGTGTAGATGGTGGCCCCGTGCCTTGTAGGCCCAGGGGAGCTGGGGGAGGTTGCTATCTTTTCTTCAGTCACACCACGTTTAGGACTCTGCCCGTGTCTGATCCAAAGCCCTGTGAAATCAGTTGGGTCCCTTCCCTTACCTCGCAGTGGGCTCTGGCTCACACCCTGTATTCTGCAGGTGAGGAAAGACAGATGACTGCTCAGAGGTGCCTTCCCCCTCCGTGACCAGAAAGTGCTGTAGGCCTGCAAACAGATCGTTGGAAGCGTAGCAAACATGATCTTTATTAATAATATCTAAGCTGAAGGCTGTGATCAGAGACCATGGGCAGCAACCTGCAGAAAATACATCCCTGCCAGACAGCTGACGTAGCAGCTTCTGTGGAAATAAGGCCCACAGCTTATTTCTTTGGGGCTGGGGGCTGGTGAGGGCGGCCGCCATCCACAGCACCAGGCAGGGTGAGGCCTGCCCAGGCTCCTGCAGCAGTGGCACGGGGTGGCATCGTCACGTTAGGATGTGACACTTGGCACTTGGCGAGCACAAGCTTTTCTTTCCTCAGAAGGAGGCAGCCTTCTAGTTTTTGACATTAGCGTTATTATTATTTCAAAAAAAAAAAACAAAAAAAAAACATGCATTTGTTAAAAAGGAAAATAATTAAAATCCCATTACTGCTCCAGTTCTGTCATCTTCCTTCCCAGAACCAGCATTAAATATTTTATTAGTAAATGTGCAATTATTGGTGACCTCTGAATAATTTCTCCACCCTTAATTTCTCCTCGCTGCAATGCTGTGTTTTATTGCTCTATTTTTACTTTTTGCTTTACTCTTTGCTTTCCTCATTTGATGTGTTCACTGAAGTTATAATTTTCATATTAAACATGTTCTCATTGAAAAACTGCTTTCTCAAAAATGATTTTAAAGGAATACCAATCTTTTTATTGGCTGGGAATTTAAACAATTAAGAAGTTAAGAAACTGTTAGCTGAAAATGCATTTTAGTAGGCTATTTTTTTAAATAATGATTGCAATAAATTTTAAGGTAAAAATGCTTAAAAAAATTAAGTTAGTTTTCCTCCCACCCAAACCTCTATAAAACTGGAAAAAAAACACACAGGTTTGTATCTCTTGGAAAGAAAACGAGTTGTGAATCGTAGCCTTGCTATATGAAACTGGCTTTCATAACCGATTTAAATAAAATTCAGACAGTTTTTATAGAACGTTAAAGAATAAAGATATGCCTTGTTCCAAAAGGAAGTGAAGTGCGGTGAAATAAAATTCATCGCATTTCCTTCCACCTAAACTGGAAATAAAATTCCCACAGTCGCCCCCCAGAACTATAACTATTTTCCTTTTGAGGTATGTGCAGAAGAGGCAGATGACTCCGCAGGGCCCAGAGATGGCATGGGGCGCCCTGGGAGCCCTGCACACCTCCGTACCTGGAGTACCGGAGTCGGTCCCAAAAGCTGGCTCCTGGTCCTGGTCCTTGCTGCACCTCTACCCCAATCACACAGGGGTTCAGTGAGAATGGGGTTTGTAAGGTCCGAGAAGATACTATATGGGCTGGGGAGTGTCTGTCAAGCTGCAGTTCTTATGCCTCATATTGCTGAATACATTGCCCTCCATGTTAAAAATGACAAGAGTCTGAAGTGATAGTGCTTTGCCATCCTTCAAGTAAAAACAGCCAACGTAAGAAGCGAGTCCAGAGAAGGGCTACGAAGCTGGTGAAGGGTCTGGAGAACAAGTCTTACGAGGAGCGGCTGAGGGAGCTGGGCTTGTTCAGCCTGGAGAAGAGGAGGCTCAGGGGTGACCTTATTGCACTCTACGGGTACCTGAAGGGAGGCTGTAGCGAGGTGGGGGTTGGTCTATTCTCCCACGTGCCTGGTGACAGGACGAGGGGGAATGGGCTAAAGTTGCGCCAGGGGAGGTTTAGGTTGGATGTTAGGAAGAACTTCTTTACTGAACGGGTTGTTAGTCACTGGAATAGGCTGCCCAGGGAAGTGGTTGAGTCACCATCCCTGGAGGTCTTTAAAAGACGTTTAGATGTAGAGCTTAGGGATATGGTTTAGTGGGGACTGTTAGTGTTAGGTCAGAGGTTGGACTCGGTGATCTTGGAGGTCTCTTCCAACGTAGACTATTCTGTGATTCTGTGTTATTCTGTGATTCTGAAAGCAGGGTTTTGACAAACAGGAGCCGACGCTCTTTTTAGCTCTGAGAATTAAGGCCCAGCCCATGACAAGACCCTGTCTTTGGAAACCCTTAGGACCATGCAGGGCTTCCAGGAGTGATGCTCCAGCAGGGCAGGTTAACTTCACACGGCTATCTGAAGGCACTCAAAGGAAAGCCTGTCCACAAGGAGTATCCTCCCTGTCATTTTCACACCTGTGACATGTATTGTGTTACATCAGTGACATGTATTTATTGTGTCGCTTTCAGGATAGAGGGAAAAAAATCCCAAAATATAAATCCTGCATTTTATTACGGAAGTTAATACCAATAATTACTTAAAATTTAATGAATTTCAGTTCTCACTTAATTGCTTTTGAGTAGTTCACTTAACTTATTAAAAAGAAGCAAGGACATGCTCATTTAATGAGCAGCAGAAGCCTTGGCCTAGCATCTGCCTACATTCTCTTTTCAATTAATCAATTATAGTCCAATGGTGTGTAATTACACATTAAGAAAGTTATTGGATATCTCAGCATGGCTGTCCCAGGGGGCTCATGAATACACTAATATAACACACCTGTAATGACCTGTTCTCAGATCTGCAAATTGCTCCCATTTCTCTCTCTCTCATTGCTAAATGAAGATGAGAGCAATTACCATTAACTTTTTGAGTCACATCTAGTCAATGAGAGAGAGAAAAAAAAAAGAGCCCTACCAGCATTCATAATAAATCTGCCTTTTGGTGCTGGGTGCTGCAGCAGCACCAGGCATCGCGCAGCTCCGGGGGTGCCGGGGCGGCCGGGACCGAGCACACCCCTGCAGGTGGGAGAAACAGGCAAAATGTGTCTGGTCACATCCAGGAATAATCCACCCGGCGTGCTTCGGCTCGGGGCAGACTCCAGAGCTGATCCCTATGCAGTGGCTCTAAGTCCGAGCATAGCAACTAAGCCGTGTTGCTGTTGTGCCCGGGTTTTTTTCGAGCGCTCAAAAGAACAAAATTTACTATGTAGTGGCACAAAGGCTGTGCTTGTGCGAGGGGATACGCTCGCCGATGCTCCCTTATTAATGCATAACAAATGAAACCAAGGAGAGGCTCTTAATCTGCATAATGAAGTCTGACAGATTCTAAATTGGTGATTGAGTCAACTGAAGGGCCCAAAAACACTCCGTGGAAGCGAGCTTTTGATGGCTCCATAAGTCAAATAGGGGGTGATATCTGTCAACATTTTTATAAATGTTGTCTTGCACAGCGTGATTGCGATGCGCTGCTGTCGCTCTCTCTGAGAAGCAGTGTCTGTTTCCCTACACGAAGCATTCTTGTTAATGCTTCCACTTCTGGATGGGGATCTTTCAGGTGGGTGTACATGCAGATTAACACACAGGAGTATCTTGAGCACAGCTGTTCCTGGCAGACCGGGTCCCTTTTGCTCGTAGCAATCTGAATTCAGATAATTTCATTGCTGCATGCCTTGCCCCACACTAATAGCAACTTCAGTGAAACCTTCATCATGCTGGAGGTTGCGTCCCTCTGTGAGGACGGTGTGCCTTGTTGTAGGTATCCCACAGGGTGCCACTGGAATTCAGGTGGTCAGATGTGGCTCTCAGGTGCACTGATAACTGAGGCAACGGGTATTTCACTCTGGTTTCCACCCGTGACCCGTGTCTTCCCAGTCCCACAGCACCCTCTGGCTTGGTGCATGCTTTGGTTCATGTCCCTGCCTGTAGCAGCATCTCAGGGTTCGACATCAGGGCAGAGCTCTCTGTTCGGTCCCGCTGACATTAAGTGGAAGAAGGCAAGCACCTCCAGAGCATGATTTACGCAGAACAATCAGGCGCGGATCTAGGATTGGTTAGAGCACCTCTAGAGGTGCCTGCATCTGCACTTTAACTAGATAAATACTTTCCATGTGACACCTACATTTTCAGCAGCCGTAATTGTCAGTTGAGCGGTGTATTTCTGCATCTGTGCAACTCCAAGCTTGCACACGGAGCCATTCAGTTCAAGCAGAGGACTCCCTTGTGTGGTTAAAGTTAGGTGCCTGCTAACTTTAGGTTGAGGTGTCTACAGCTTTGGAACGAGGATGCTGTTATTTAATTACTTTTACATGCAATTGGAGATGGAGATCAAAATGTTAGAGGTGCAAAGCGGTATCTATTATTTAAAGTTGTGTGACACTCTGAATAGCTAGCAGCAGCACCCTTGCTGTTTGCAGAGAGGTTCATTTATTATGAATTGTTACCCGACGTCATAGTGCAGAGCAGGTTCCCCGCTTTGCCTTGAGGTATTTAAAGACAATTTGGGTGCACAGGCAGTGCACAGGAGCTGAAGCAGGCAGTGTAGATCCCACAAAGTGATCAAACTGTGCATGTGTACAGTGTTCTCAAATTCTGCTCAATGCACAGCTTTGTTTATACTTGGGACCCAAATTAAATTCTGTGCTTGGGTTGCTTTTTCTTTTTTTTTTTGATCTGTGCATGAACGATCAATTAAAAATGTTTTAAACAGAGAAAGGAACCCAATTATATTATAGAGCTTTAATATACAGTACAATATTCTGTTGCACGGGCTAGTTAAATATGGCTCCTAAAAAGCTGTCAATTGGCTCTTAAGTTGTTTAGGTTTTGTGCATCTGATGGGGAGGAGGGTGGTATTTCATTCAGCAGCAAAAATTTGTTTCTATTTGTATTCCCTGCAAGAGGCTGTAACTCTTTGCATGTCACGTTCCTAATTGAGCAATAAACTCTGCATTGTACTAATACTTTTTATTATGAGGAATAAACACGCTTCTTCTAGACAGGCAGAAAAATAATTGACCACCTGTGCCCAGTCCTGAATGAACATTACTGCACATGCCACTGAAATTAATGTCAAGATGGGGAAACAGTCGTTTTCTGAGAGCTTTCTTTTTTTTTTTCCTCCCACCACAGATCTTGCTCCCTCTCTATGTATCCACATTGTAGCAGGGTGGATTCCCAGCTGCCAGGGGAGTCACTGCCCCTCTCTGTGCCTTTGGGGTTCCAGCAGCAGCTTCCCTTGTTAAATGTATTAAATAGGGGGGGCAGATTCTGGTTTGAGCCTGGATGCCTTTCCATCCCCTCCGTCGATAGGAAGAGGTCTCAAAAGGTGGTAATGGCATTTAAGGGACTCCAGGACGCCTTTCTGCTGCTGGAGTGGTGTAAGGGAGTCTCCAGTTGAGGAGAATCCGGCCCAAACACGGGTCTGTGCGGTGCTGGAAGGTAGCGTCAGGACATGGTGCTGGATGATCTTACTGCAGCTGCCCCGCACTGAGTCGTAAGGGGTGAGGGATGCTTGAAGCTGAAATATTAAAGAGCTAATAGGCTAAGGACAGAGGAAAGGTAAATGCTTCTCTTGTCGGTTATTCTTCACTTTCTGTTAATAAATCTCAACTCTCTGCTCAGCCAGCAGGTATTTGGGAGCCAAGGGGGAGGCAGCGAGCACAGAGCAGGCAGGCAGTGCCCCAGATGTGCTCGCACAACTGGATGGCCCTGCCCGCGGAGGAGCCGCCTGCGCAGGGACAGGCTTTGTGCAGGCTCTGGAAAACATCTCCAGCTTCATCGTGTGCATATTTCAGTTCTTTTCCGAGAGACTGCAGGAGGCTGAGCTGTGCAAACGTTCTTCTCCCCAGAGGGTTTGCGCAGGGCATTGCCACTGGGCGCTGCGCTGTCATCCTTCTCATCCACCATGCCGAGCTCATTTAATGAGGGATATGTAGCTGATGTGTTTGCACAGGCCAGGAGCCCAGCTTTTTGTCTCTTTTTCCTCCAGCCACAAACCGGGGCTGAAAGCTGAGGCCTGGGTGAGTGCCAGCTGTCCAAAGGTCTCCCCGGATTAGCTGTGGTCAGCCAAGGGAGATAACCAGAGGGCCTGGCTGACCGCACGGCCCCCACATAAAGGAGACATTTCTCTGCCTTTGTTACCCAAATCCTTCCCTGGGACCTAGCCGAAACGTCAGCTGCCTGAAGTAGCCGTGATCGCTGCTGGCGATCTGCCCTTTATTTTCAGAGCCTCCCTGCTGTGTCAGGGTGCCCACACATCGCTGCCACGCTGCACCTCCACGGCCACGTCCTGGTGGGCAAAGCCCCAGTCCTGCACCAAAACCCAGGAGAGAGAGAGAAGAGAAACCCAGGGAGAGAGAGAGAAAAGGGCACGGGCTTTTGGTGAGGTCAGGGAAGTGACTTCAGGTTGCTGCGACGCCAGGCGAGTGTTGGATGCCTTCCTGAGCGCAGCGTACCCAGGAGGGGGAGGAAAACCTAACGGGTAGGGAGGGGTGGGGGAGCAAACACCTCCTGCAGATGTGGCATCCGAAAAGATCCCCAGACAGCGCGACTATTTTTAGCGAAAGTGCAAACAGTGATAGATGCCACGGGGCTGCTGTCACTAAAATTTGGCTATGAGCAGCGCATTCATATTTAAACAAATCAGCTTTGCAGATCGAAACGAGCAAACGCTGTCTCTCTGCTCGCTTGCCTGTGCAGAAGCCATCGGCTTCGCTCCTTATCCCTTCACATCGGGGTCGTGGTGGTGGATCGACTGCCTCTCCAGCTTGTCCACAAATGCTTGTATCACTGCGATAGGCTGCTCTTGTGCGACGGTGGAAATAGGGATCTGGGCCTGCCCTTGCAGAAGTAACATCTTGTGCACGGCGCTGCCATTCCGGTAAGCTCGCTTGGCACAGTTTGTGCAGCCGAGCACATCCACCATGAAACCTGACCCTGAGACGCCCATGAATAAAATCACACAAGATCAGGAGAGCTGCGAGCATCAGAGAAGCCTTTGAACACAGGGGGCAAACCGGCAAGGATGGAGCTCCTGCAGCTTCTCTCCTGCTTACCGTGGGCTTGTGCCACCTCTGGTGAAAGGCCTCCGGCTTACACCAGCATTGTATTTGGCCAATTATCTTATTTAGGTATCTCGTAGATATCTAGGTCTTGAAAAGGTCAGCGGCAGAACACGGCTGGGCAGCAGCTTTTTGAAGCTATAGGACTGGAAGCTTTGCTTCTAGCATCATTAGAAAATAATTGCCTGTGAATGTCCAGGGATTTGAATCTACATGTGGAGGCTCTGGAAAGGAGGGCAGGAGGCTTTAAAACGTTATTGAAACAGCTGCTGCTAGCACTGCTCCTGCTGCAGCGGCTGAGCAGCCGGAGCAGAGCACGGCTGCTGCCTCTCACCTGCCGCGGTGCCTCGGTGCCAGCATCTCGTCCCCCCGCGCTTGTCCCCAGCATGAGCACCCTCCTCCATCCAGAATTCATCCTTTTATTATTTTTGCCCTTTATTTATTTATTTTTGTTTTCTGCTCCTTGATATATTTTCCTTAGGTCTCTCTTCCCCTTCTGAATGTTTTCCTCTGTTACCAGCTCCCTTTCCCTCAGTTTAACTGTCTTCCTCCCCATGTCCACGACACATTGCATCATGGATTTTTGGTGTCCCCAGTTCCTGTGCTCTTTGGCTCCTCGGCTCTGTTAGCCATAGTAAGTCCCCTCCCCTAAATACTCTAAAGCCCGGCTATTACTAAATGGGGTTCTTAACAGCAAAGGAGGACCAAGCTGTTGTCCACTGCTATACACAGCTTGATTTCTTGATATATCCAAACTGTGAGGCTTGTGACTGAGCACAAACCATGAGTTTCTTACCAGGAAGGTGGCCGTGGTGCCCAGTGTTAGACCAGCCCTTAATGAGCTCTGTTGCAGCTATTGCCTGTCACTCTGGCCAAGTCCCCTCATCTCTCTTTGTCTCTGCTCCGTGCTCATACAATGGAGGTATTTGCACTTCTGAAGCAGATACGGAATCGTGACGATAAATTCCTCCTGCTTGCTTTGCCCTCATCTCGTCCCTTTTGCCCGCACTGTTGTCAGCTGGGGTAAGATGCCTCCAGCTCGAAACAGCCCTGCCCAGGACAAAGCCTGGGCAGGACACAGGGTAAAGGATCTGTGAGAGTGTCATCCCTGCCAAGTCGTGCTAATAGCACTTTATTTCTCAGATACCTCCTTCTGAACACTGGCGTCATTTAATTATTGTAATGTTGCAAATTAAGGTGCCCACACACAAATTCAATATAGCTTTAATTATTATACGTGCGGTGCCAATTAGGCACACACCGAAAGCGAGTGGTGCATTCGTGATTTGACAGCTGATTTATTACGGTTCACCTCACACACCTCAGCCAGCACTGCCTGAGTCAGGGGCAGAGAAACCAGCCCTTTGTGTACATGCAGCTTTCTCCTAACCCCGTGCTTCGCGAGGAAGCAGCAGCCAACAAAAACATTTCTTCTTAAAATCCAACGGGGAGTAGCTTCAAGGTATTCCCTCCATCTCGGGGAGGGAATACGGGGAAGGTATGGCTTCTGGTTGGCACATAAATATCTCCAGAAAAGGCGCTGAATGCCGTAACATTCACACATAACGTGTGTCAAAAAGGCTTCAGTGGAAAAAAAATAAATATATACATACATATATATACAGGGAAGAAAACCCAGCCAGTTTAAACATGTTGGCCAAGACAGCCAAGATCTGCGGGCTTGTGTTTCAGCAGCTAGGGGTGCGTTGTCTTCCCACCACATAATTACCGCGGGTTTTGATCTTTAGGTATCTCCTAGCGTTGCATTTCTCAATCCTAGTCAGTCAGCCTTGCTTTTCGGGACGAGGGGCGCAGCGTCCTGCCTTGCCGTGCAGCTGGGGCACGCTCGGTGTCCTCCTGCTCTCCCAGCCTGGACAGGGCCCTTCCTCTAACGCCGCGCTGCTTGCCACGCAAACAGCTCATTATCCCAGGCATTTCAAGGCTAATTTATAGGACATTTGGTTGATTTGCATAAGCCATCCAGTACACAGAAGATGTCTCCACAATAAAGTACTATGCCAAAATCAGGATTTATGTGAAAACATGAATTCTGGAGGGGGGGGGGGGGGAGAGACATTTTTAAGAAGCTGTTATTAGCACCGATCTCTAAACCAATACCTCTGATAAAAGTCACAGAATCCTGTCTACCTACTGCACGTGAAGCTCCCATATAATTTTCCACAATGAATCGTGCTTGCCTTTTTATCGAGCAAGATGGGTTTTGATCCTTAAAACAGCCTTGAAATGTGAAGGCTGTGCGCTGTTGCCTTTGTCTGAAAGGGAAACAAAATCCCCAAACGGGATCCAAAGGGAAGGCTGCCGGTTCGGCCGTCGCAGCGAGGAGCCTGGTGCGTGCACTGCTCTGATGATTGCACTGACACCAGCAGCACCTTGAACCATCTGAAGCGCCGGCTCTTCCTGTGCTTTGAGTTAGCCAGGCCTTGATCTTGTGGCATCCCGCTTTTCTCTCGGAGCTGACCTCGCGGTCTCTGCTCCTGCTGCCCCGCTTGTGCTCTGCTGCTTGGAGATGCAGGGTTTCTGGCCGCGGGACTCGGAATTAGAGCTGCACGGGTCACGGGAGCAAACAGGAGAGTTGTCATTACGGGATCTGATGGCTGTCCTTGATTTATGCATTACTGTTTTTTTAAACAATTGCAAACTAAGAGCATTGGGAGAAGTGTTGTAAGCACACCGTGCCCCTGCAAGGTGACAGGGTAGGACTGCCACGGAGCAGAATGGCTACTGGCTTTTCTTTCCATCATTTCTAACACCACACTGCTTCACCTCCAGGTGCAGATGTTTTTTCTCCCTTCGTTGCAAAGACCGCCAGGGATTTGAAAGCCAAGTCGGTTTCTTTATTCTATCCCTAATATGTCTTCTGCCATTATGAGGCCTCTGAAGAGCACATTAAGTCCATATTTACCCCTGTGCAATCTAATTAACTTCCAGAATAACTGTGCAGGTGTAACTGAGATCTCAGTTTGAAGGCAGCTTTGCTCCATTTATTATAATTGAAGGAACTGTTTGGCCAGCAGCATTTCTATTAGTCGTAATTCTGTTTGAAACGGAAATAACTTCGTTGTACTTTCGGACTGAGTTTGCAGGAATGCCAGCTAGAATTGCATAAGTGAATGCACATATATCTGCTTACTTATAAATAGGAGCTAACATGAGCTGGAAATCACGTGCGCGATAAACATGTAATCTTGATGCCGTTGCTGCAGATTCATTTCCCAAGGCAGAGCTGGGGTTTCAGGAGCCTGTTTTCATTGTTTCAAAGGTCTGAGCAGCACTGGTTGGGTGCATCGCGTGCAGTTCCAGCTAGGTGGAACCTGCAGGGTGTATAACAGCTTATGCAGCTTGAACTTGAAGTAAACAGAGGGAAATAACATGTTGTAGGAAGAGAAGTACTCTAGATAAAGATTTGATGTTGTTGTTTTAGGTTCTGTTACTGTATCTGTTATTCTAGCTTTTGAAATTAGTTTTTTCCAATTGCAGAAACATGTTAATTTTTTTTATCAAATTGTACTGCGGGTTACACGGAACTGATCACATTAGCCTGAATGGAATGGGTATGTTCAATAGGAACAATATATATATGTTTCACTCTTTTCTAACTCAAATCACTTTTTGCTATTCTAAGATGTCTGTTAGAAGCACATTTTTTCCTCTGGGGATTTACAGCTTCTCTTGGTGTTTTGATTACTTGTGAATAACTGATAGAAAACCCCTTACACGTGTGTCTGTGATGTAGAGCATCGAGCCGAATTGGATTTTGACTGATCCCACATATCCGAAGCTACTGTATAGAACAGGAAACATTCGTAACGCTGTCAGACAAGAAAATCTTCCTTCTGCAACTTGACTCAAATTTGTTACGTGTACAGCTTCATGAAGTTCAATAGATGTAAATACAGATTAATTATTTAAAAAGTAATAGGAAGGAATGAGCTTCCAAACATGTCGTGCTTAATTATTTAAAACTTATAATGGAATTGCAGCCCTTGTGCATACCTCAAATCTCTCGTTGTGCTTGGACAAGTGCCTGAGGTTAACTGGCATGTCCCCACCTCCCGGCCATCTCCCTTCCTATATTGCAGGGTGATAAATGTGCAGGGTAAATGTGAACAGCAGTCGATATTCCCAGTCATGTCTACTAGTAAATATGCTGTAGTAAACTCCGTCTTCCTTTCCCCCATTACTGTATTGCATCCTGCAATGAGCATTTCATATAACAGGGTGTGTACGAGTGTGCAGGTGTGCACACATGTACCTCACTGCAGAGTGCCAAATCCTAAAGTCTGGGCTTGGGCAAAGCCCCTCGTGATTGCCGATCCCACAGAAATGTTGCACTTTGTTTGCGTGATGGTGGTGGTTCGAGGACCACCCTGTGTGGTTGCACTGGATGCTCTAAACACTTGCAGGAAAACCTGATCCCCATTTCAAAAACCTCACGCTCCGAGTAGGTGAGCCAGGTAAGGGAAGTCTTCTCCCCATTTCAATAGGAGGATTAAAGATACAGAGCAAAGATAAAGAACATACGAGCCTGTTAACTTGCTCCTTCCATCATCACTGGAGAGAACGAGTCTGCTGGGACCAGTTCAGAGGCTCCTTGTTATGTGGCTGCCATGATCCACCCTCCAGAGATGCTTACAGTCTGCTACAGTCTCCTCCTCTCCTCTCCTCTCCTCTCCTCTCCTCTCCTCTCCTCTCCTCTCCTCTCCTCTCCTCTCCTCTCCTCCCTTCCTTCTCTTTCAATATTTGGAGGATCCTTAAGATGTTCCTTAGCTGACAGATTGCTGGGCAATCAAAGTCAATGCCTAAAATTGGGCCATCCAGATTATTTCACTCCCTACCCTCCCCCCTGTGCAAAGTTATTCAGGGATTTTCTGTTTGCAGGGAATGACTTAATGCCAATCTGGCGAGTCCTGTCTCAGCACCTTACCTACCTTCCCTTCCTTCTACTGCTGGATGTCACTGGAGGAGAAGCACTTGACCTGGGGGGGGTGTTAAATGCTAAAGAAAAGCCCTTAAAAGACAAGCAGACATTTCGGTTGCATGGAACAACCACACGGCAAGGAGCCTGTATGCAGTGGCCTCTGGTCTTCAGTTGCTGGCCTGGTCTCAGCTGGTTTGATGAGCAGCATTCCCAGCGAAACAACAGCTGCTGCCAGAAGGAATTCTGCAGGAAGACCAGCAGAAGGAGAAGGGCTGGAGAAAGCTAGATGGATTTAGTCCTTGAGGAGGAGTCTAGAGGGCACAGCACTTTGGAGAGCCTTGTGTGCAGTCGCTTGTAGGGTGAGGGTTTAAATGCATTAACTTCTTCGGTCCTGCTGTGCATCTTCCGCATAGCTGCTTTGTCGTTCACGTTATGCAGTGAGAGAATCATCTGCATGGTCACCGAGTATAGCAGTGGTTGCCATGATGTATTCACGTGCTAACATCTATGCAGGCGTAGCCTGCATCACCCACAGAGGCCGGGAGTGAGTGCATTCCCAGCGGGTTCCCTCTCACTGTGCTCCGTACCGAATAGCGTGCCTGGGGCCTTGTGCTGTAACGTGCCCTCCTTGGTGAGAAGTTAACGCTTTGTGCCAAATTCAACTCTTGGTTACATGGTTCAAATTGAAAAAACAACACTGGCTTCGGTGGCGTTATCCCAGATTCATCCAGGGCTCACTAAGAATAGACTTGGTTTATGTAAATAGCCGGCAGCCAGGTATGTGCCAGTGCTGAACACTGCTAAAAAGAGGATAAACAATGTGTATTCTCTCTTTTCCTTTGAATAAAAAAGACCTAGTGGGACTTTTTTCCCACATTACCATACTTAGAAAGAGGTAGGTGCAAACCACCGTGGAAGAAGGGGCATTTCCCATGGCCCGAACACCAGCAGGTGCCTCAGGCCAGGCGAAGCACTGCAGCAGGCAGTGCAGGACGTGAGGGGTTGGCCCTTCGCATGCCTGGGTCACCAGCGAAGCTGGGGGCTGCCCCACCGACACGGCCAGCAAGTGTTGTGACAGCAAGCCCAGCTTCACGGCAGGAATGTCCTTAGTAAAACAAGAGGGACATCAGCAGAAGAAGGCTGGGAAGCTTTCACACACATTACTTCACCATATGTTTGGCTCTAGGCTGCAGTTTCAGGCCTTCATAACTCCTCATTTATTATTTTTAAGACTAAAATCCTGGAAAACAGTTGTTTAAGATAGCTAGTGGCCATATTAGTCATGGTAAAATCCTCCTACCAGTGACAGAGTAAACATTTATTTTCTTTTTCTTTCATTTTTCTTTTTCTTTTGTTTTTCTTTTTCTTTCTTTTTTTCTTTTCTTTTTCTTTTTCTTTTTCTTTTTCTTTTTCTTTTTCTTTTTCTTTTTCTTTTTCTTATATCTATTTTTTTTCTTTTTCCTCTCCTCTCCTCTCCTCTCCTCTCCTCTCCTCTCCTCTCCTCTCC
>NC_048895.1:71846263-71907086 GCF_011077185.1 Oxyura jamaicensis | reverse complement strand
ATCTCCTCTCCTCTCCTCTCCTCTCCTCTCCTCTCCTCTCCTCTCCTCTCCTCTCCTCCCTTCTCTCTCACTATTTGGAGGACATGCATACTGTTGCTTTCCCTACCTGTTATTTCAGTCTAACCTACTCCATATGGCAGTGCCTAAGAGTGAATCTAATAGTCCCTCTCTGAGCCTGTGACTTTGTGCTAAGAGAAGGGGAAGGAGAGCCAGGACCGCACCAGTGGGCTCTGGGTTTCAGCCAGGTTTTGAGCTTCAGAGCAGGAGGAACTGGAGGGATGCAGAACGAGGCCTGTGTGCGAGGCAGAGTGATTTCACGTGCTTGGCTTCATCTTCTCCAGACCCTGACTCCAGGGGAAACAGGAAAATGAGTTCCACTCTCCATGCCCCATCTGCAAGAGATGGGACACATCTCGGTCCCACTCTGAAACCGATGTGACAAACTTTTCCTTGATCCAGGCACATTTTGGATCTGGCCCAGGGTTGTTCTAATCAGATGTGGTTTCCAGAGAGGAGGCTGCTCTTTAAGCTGGGGTGCGGGGTGGTGCGTACCATTACCAACCAGTAATTCTCCAAGTGTGAATCACAAGCAGTCAAATCTGGAACAGTTTTGACTCCCTTCAAAGCCTTCTAGACCGAGCAAACCCAGCAAAGCTCCTCTTGGAAAGTTTTGATCTTTTTTTTTTTTTTTTTTTTTCATCCATTTTTACTAACACTCAAGTCAATCTTTCCCTAACACTATTTTTCCAAGGAAGCAGTTGATGTAGTCCCTCAAGGATTTTGTATGTTTGGGAAAGGTGGGGAAATGTGTGCAGGGGGTCTGCCCCAGGTAGGTGGTGAAAGTTCTGCTGCAGCCCACGCTATGGTAAGGTGTTTTATAACATGAGGAGCAAGTGGTCCTGGCCTTCAGATGTTTCTGCATGACAAAGATTACCATGTAATAATAAAGTCTGGAGATCCCCGACCTAGATAGACAGGTGGAAAATATATATATATATAATCCATATATATACATTTGTATTTATATATATAGTGCAAAGCACCCAGAGACTTCTATTCTATAAGCCTCTTGCTTGTATGAGCATAAATCAGAAGAAACAACAGACAAATCTGTGAGGATTACACCACAGTGAAATGGCAGAGGTGAGAGGAAGAATTAGACTTAAAACTCTTCATTGCAGGTAAATAAAGATTTCTCGAGGTTTCAGATTGCATTCATACTTGCTATTCTACAGACTTATGATATTTCAGATCTGGATTACAGTAATATTTTCTGGACCCAGCAGTGTTACTTCTAAGTCTGAGTGATTTAATGGGTGTTCAGTGGTGATTTCGGTCCAGGTGAAGTGGTACTGGCCTCTAGCAAAGCCTTAGGCAAAAGCATCATATGTTAGCAAAAAACATTAACCTGCCCCTCAAACCTCCTCATTATTACATTTATGGTCCTGTCAACCATCTTATGAGCCACTGGAAACATAATGAAGGGGGTTTTATTGTTATTTTTATATTCTCTTGAATATTAAAAGGAAAATATATTGGAGAAAAAATACATATAAGATATTACTAGATATAAATTCTAGACAGATGAGCCACATGGGTTATTTTCCGTCTCACAGTGTTACTTTGCTATATGACCAGAATAAAGTTTTGTTCAGAAACATAGGGTGAACATGTTTATTCGGGTACTGAGTAAGAAAGTGAATTAATTAGAGAATATAAATCTTCATCTGGCTTCTGAAGATTTCTGCAGATGTGGTAGCATGAGGTTGTTAAGAGTGAAGATTTTGGTCATTTTGTAAGGGAGACACTATTCAAGGTTAGCAGAGTGCCCCTCTCTTCCTTTGCCTTTAAGTTTCCTGTGCTTAACAGCACCTGTAATTCCCAAAGCAATTTGCTGTAAGCATTTGCAGTGTTAATGGCTCGCAGTTTCCCTTCATTTCTGTGGTTGCTGGGGCTTGTTGCAGGGAGTGCTGGAAAGCATGCAGGGTGTCCATTATTTCCTCCTTTTCTGCTGGCTGACAGCTGCCCTGCAGAGGAAACCTTCTGCACTGGTGTTCAGCCCTGTCCTGCAGCCCCTGGGTGGGAACGTGGGGCTCCAGGGCTGGAGAGGAAAGGCGTTTCCACTCTCTGAGGGAGAGGGAGGGGGGGGGATGTCCTAGTGCAACCTTCCTCTGCTGCCCCAAAGAGGTGGCAGGAATGAGACACTGTGAAGAAGTACTTACAGGCCCCTAAAGTGTTTTTTTCCAGTTGCTAGCTTTGTTTTCTTTCTTTTGGTTTCCTGAGTATTCAGCGCCAACAGTCCTTGTCCTCTTCTCAAGGTGTTAACAGCACTTCTCCCTGCTCGTGCTTTGCAGGGCTTTAGCGGCAGCAGTTTGAGGAGGTACTTTCCTGTCACCTTTAGGAAGAAGCAAAGCTCTCGCTGTGGCATGAACAGCTTGAGGATCACAGAAAGGAAAATCACCTGTCTGTAGAACGGCACGTACTGTGGTTCACCAAGACTCCCAGCTCCACCTACTCACTGTAGCTGTTTCTGGCTGCTCGGTTTTCTCCTAGATCATTTCAGGCGCAGGGGAAGTTTAGGTATGCACATCATGGGAAGTCTTGGCCTGGAAATCAGTCATCAGGCTGACCGTTGCCCACATAGCCCAGACTGCTTGCCACTGGTCTGCCAGGCTGCTTTCTCCCACTGCCACCCACAGAGTAAGGAACAGCACGGTGCAGGCACTCAGCTGACTCCACACATCCCTGCCCTTGAATCTGTCTCGCTAAGAACGAGGCTACAGACACACCTGAGTGGTCTCCTGTCCGACTAGGCTAAGTCTGGAAGAGGAACTGCCTCTTGGCCTTTTGGTGTTGGCGCAACCCCGTGCAAATGTTGGGCTGCTGCTTGCAGGTCTCCGTCAGCCATCTGATGAGCTTGAGGCTTGAGGGCTGCTTGAGAGCCAGGCTTGGGGCTTGGTGGCTGCAGCTGGGGTCTGCTGTGCCCCAAAATCTTTTGCATGATGTGGGTCTGCTCCAAGGCCAATTGACTTGCAGTAGGATGAGGTTCCTCAGGTCCTCCATTATCCTTGGAAAGGGTGTTTGGGTTCTTCAGGCATTTCAGAAAGCATGAGCCTTGGTGAGACAAGTTGTCTGTCCTGCTGAGGGTGTTTGCACCCCTGCCTCTCCTGTTCTTGCCCTTCTTTCATCTTTTGCAGTATATTCATTGTATTCAGGGCTTATGTCACTGCTGGAGTGATGGCCATAGCCATCAGTAGTGAAATGGCAGTATGGATGTGCCCTGTAATCAGCTCCTCTATAGCATGTGTGTAAAAACCCCGCATTACAGACTTTAAGCTTTAAACGCTATTACTGTCCCATTCTGCGTTATTTCAGACAGGAAGGTTTCTGGGGAGAAGAACTTCCCTCTTGGCAAATCCCACTTCACACTACATTCATTTTCCCTGAAGTTTTGCCCACCGTATTGTGGGCTTCGCCACTGCTTTCAGATCCAGAGTTCTTACTGCGGTTTCAAAGCCTCAGACTGAAGCTGGAAACACAGAGCTCAGCTGTTTATACGCAAAATCAAATATGTAGCCACTCTGATGAAACGAGAACCAACCTGGATTTCCACCGGGCATTAGCATAACTTAAATTCATTGCTTTTGGCCATAAGCACTAAAAAGCCCTTCAAAACAAAGGAGCACAAGTGCTTTGAAAAGACTGTGTTTTAAATAACGCAGATGACAACCACAATGATTCAAAATGAAATCAGTTTATCATTAGCCATTAATTACCAAATAGCTCTATTTTCTCCTTATGCTTCATGTAGCTTAGATTTTTGCATAATTAGAGTAAAAAATGGAGACAGAGTACGTCTTGCATTTAAATGACAGAAATTCAGTATTCACTCCTCAAAAAATGGCAGTAAAGGTTTTCAGGTAGAAAAGTTTAGGAGGGTTACATCATCAAAAGGAAAAGCAAGCGAGCAGAAAAGCTTTGTTCTCTTTTAAACGGGGAGGTTGAAAAAACTTGAAATTTGTTGCAGGACGGTTTTAAGTTGTAGGCGACTGCAGTGTTCTGTTTTGTAAACTGTTTTTGCACAAAGCTACAAACATTGTAAAAATCTGTTTTCATTCACACCTAGCATTGCTACGAGCTGTATTATAACCACATTCACAGTTAGAGCCTGCCTCGGGGTTCCTTCGCAGCAGGTTTCATCTGGAATGACTTTTTTTTTTTTCTTTTTTTTTATAATAATCATTCCATTCAAGTGGAACAATCGTAATGAAAAATTATCATGAGGCATCTTGGGCAGAAAAACCCTGACACAATAAACACGCTGAATGCTGTGCAATAAGCACGCTGCAAATGGTGATTGAGCCTGGATAAATGCTTAGAGCCACCATGCTGGATGCCACCTATTATTTGAGATTTGGTGGTGAAAGAGCATTAATTCCTAGTAACGGTGTCTGAGGCATGAATTTTGGTTACAGTTGTCTTGAAAGTAGATGCTGTGAACTGCTCCTGCCTCTTGGTACAGTCTGTGTCCCTCCCTGTGGGCCAGCACATGGTGCTGGACATGCTGAGCTCTGCATCCCCTCCTCACGCACTGTGTCTTTCTTAGGAGGAAGCCCTCCTGTGCAGAACGGGTCCAGGGGCAGCATTTTGGAGGAGGATTGGGTATGGAGACACAGGACACCGTGTTGAGTAATGGCAGGCTGTGCAGCTTCTAACGATGCTGGACTCACTCTGTCACTTGGTTCTGTAATTTAGACGGAAAAAAGAACACAACAGCATTATGAAAAGGAAAAAAAGCCTTTCTGTTATGAATTTGAATTCCAGTGTGCTGATTGCTAACCTCTCAAAGGAGTTTGTCTTTTGCTGTTGTCTCTGGGTGGAGCATACCCACCTCCTCCTCCTCACTCTGACCCTGCACATCTGAGCATAGCGTGGCTGTGTCCTGCTGGAGATCTCCATGTGCTCGGTTTCCCAGATGGCACAGCAGGGTGCCTAGCTTCTGCTTCTTAATATTAATCTTCTTTCTGAGTCAGAAAATGCTAAAAGGGAGCTCAGGCGCCTTGGAGATGAGGGTGAGGGTGCCCTCCTGGCCTAGTGGGGCTCTGAGGGAGCAGCTCCATGGGACAGCCCCCAGGAGGTGCATGGCGTGGGGATGAAGTGTCGGGACAGACCTCTGGGTGGCTGCTGCTGTGTGCTGCAGGAGTCGGTGTGACCCATGGCTTCTCCCTGCTCACAGGTGTTGACACACATCAATACTCAAGATAAGGCTCTTGGCCCAAAGCTTCTCCGTGCTTCGTCGTGCAACAGGGTGCAGAGTTGGGGCTGTGTGCAGGATTTAGCACCCTGGCTGGGGTCCATGAGGGGATTGGCTTAGAGATGACTATTGCCTGTTGGGTGGCTTGCTCTGCAAAGAAGCTTTGGTGGTGGAGAAAGGGAGGAAGACTGGGAGGCAGCAGGAAGCCACACTGCCCAACAAGCTGGGGGTGCTGGTGTGGGTAGCTGAGGGAGGTTTTACGTTCCTTCACCCTTTAAAGATAGGCACCTGGTACTTCAGGACATGCAGATCTGCTTTCTTCCCTTTTAATACACTGGCTTTTTCCCTGGTGTCCTGCTGACAGTGCCTAACAGCCTTGCCCTGCTGAAACTGGGTGGCAAGGCACTGTGGTGTCCATACCTCAGCCTCTGCCCTAGGCTGAGTGATCTGGGCACAGGGAAGTGAGGCTGAGTTGTGTGTGAGAGTACTGGTGTGACTCAAGTGGATGTTTGCTAGAAACCTGTCTGTGCATTTTGAGCCACTTCCAACTATTTACACTGCTGCCGCATCCAGCCTGTGGCAGGCTTCAAAAACCTGAGAGCCGTTGCTGAAAATATGTTTTAGCGCACGTATTTCTTAATGAAATAGTGCCTGATACTAGATTGTCATTCAGAGGTTGTTGGTGGATGGCACTAATGGACGAACTTTGCACCTGCATTTGACAGCTGGTTAAAACATTAATTACCCCGCGCCTGAAGGCCTAGGCCCAGCCCTGTGCAGCGCTGCAGGATGTCTGTGCTGTGCCCGCGGGTCACCTCATGGCCAAGTCTGGACGTCTCTGTCAAAATAAGGATACGGATGCCAGCGGGAAAGGCTTTCGTGTGTTGGAGCAGTATGAGCGTCACAGGATCCCTCGGCCCTGGCTTCCTCGGTGTTCCCGTATCGGGCACGAGTCGTGTTTCTGCTGATGCGGTGTCTTCCGAGTAGCCCCGCGGTGTAGATTGCCATGAGTTTCACAGGAAAGCGGATGAATGATATCAAGTCATTGAGCTTATAAAGTAGCACACTGGCAACCCGCCACTAAAATATAAATACATTAAACGCACTGAAGGAAATGTTCATTCTGTTGTTTAGCGTTGGACATGCCCCAGTTAGGTAAATTCAATCTTCTTGAGGGTTGTTGTGTTACGGCTGAATGGGATAGGCAGTTATCTCATTACCGATCTTCCTGTCATTCACTTCTTGTGCTTTGGCATTTGTGGTGTGCAGTGTGCTTGCCCCAGAGCAGTGCTGTATTTTCCAAGGGAGATGGAGGTGCTATAGGGGTCTGGCAGTGCCTTGCAAGGCTGGAGCCTTCCTCTCTGACATCTTCATGGCTCTGTGTCCCTTGTCAGTCACAGCACTAAGGGTCCTACCTCCTTTTGGGTAGAAATGTACAAAATGGTTGCTTTGTGTGCGTTTGTTACAAAAAGTATGAAACTTGTCACTGCAACTTGTATTTTCTTAGTCCCTTCAGAAATGCCCCAGTCATGTGCCTGCTCCTGTGGAGGGCAGTAGCCATGCGCTTGCTGGCCCTAGGGTGACCGGAGTCCAGCACTAAGCTCAAAGCTGGCTGACAGCGGTAAAGAGGTGTCTGTTCACTGCTTTCATGGGCGCTGGGTCAGACCCGATGGCTGTGATCCCACAGCACCAACTCTCCTGGTCAACCCACTGCAACCAGGGGAGCTGCTTCTGCACGGAAGCAGAGCCAAATCTTATGTGGCATTTTCAGCCCCTCTGCACCGGCTCGGCTCCCCTCTTATTGCACAGTGAAGAGGAAAGGTAAGGCAGGAAAAAGGAAGCAAAAGGAATAGATGAACAGAGAGGTTTTGAGCTGCTTATGAAGAGTGATGATGCTCTGCACAGAATGCAAGTACTTAAAAAGTAGGACATTTGCTGCGTATTTTATAGATAAAATGTTATTGTATTGAACTGAAGGATATATATGTTTCACCTATCACATCTGAACTAATCAGTGTAGGCTTTTAGAAGAAGCCTGTAATTACTCTGAGCACGTCATTAGTTAGATGTAAAATGAATGATATTACTCCATTTTATTACCTCTAGTGATATAGCCATTTGTATCATAAATTCATTGACCTCATCTTAAATGATCAATCCTGTAAGACAGACTTGATTCATTAATTCTTAAGTGACATTTTTTCTCCTCCAGTAATTTCCTCCTCATGGCAGGGACTGTTTTTCTGTGTTTTAGTGTGGTATTCTAAGGTGTCCTATTGCCTGCATAAGACATGCACATTTTATACTCGTATCTTAAGTAATCTGCATAGACCGATTGCTCACATAAATAGATACAAAAGTAGTGAAACACATGGATGTAGTAGATAGACATTTCTCACCGATGTTAACTCCAACACTTTGGGATGTTGCATAAAATCAATGAGATAATGATGAGATATTTGGCCCAGCCAGGATGTTCAGAGGAACAGAATTACTGCCTTTAATTTCTGTGGCTTTAATTAATTTTATCTAGTGATAAAATATACAGAATGATCTGTGATCAATATGTGAGGGAGGCAGGCAGACTTCAGACCTTCTTGTACCTCAGTGAATTATTGAAAACAGGAGAAATCAGTAGAGAATTTCTAAGCAGGATTTCTAAATATTTTACCCAGGAAGAGAAAATATTTGTTTAGCTTCCAGTGACATAGGAGCCCACTTGAGATAAACAAATCAATACAGCAATAAAACGTGAAAGTATTTCAGTGAATTTTTCAACTGATAACTAATAAAATTAAATGATTAGAAAAGAAACCACAAGTGGTTTTTGTTTTTTTTTTGCTTTTGCTTTTGTTGTATTTTTCTTTCAGGCTGCTTAATTAAAGTCACTGGAGAGGCTCTTCCTAGAGGGATATGGGGGGTGTTTCTACTCTCTCCTGTTTATTGGTGCTTCTTTGGCACTGGGTGTGCAAGTTCAGAGCTGGTTTGCTTCCTTTGCCCTGACGGAACCTTGGCCTTGCCATCCCGTGACTGCACCCACCTCTGGGACCACTCTCCTGGTCTCTCCCTTGCAAACAGGCACTGCTCCGATGGGCGCTGGGCTGGGCTTCGCTTCGTCCTGCCGCAGCCTGCCCATGGAGACCCCCCCCCTGCCTTTTTGCTCAACTCATGCACTAAGAGCCTATCCTGCAGAAGCAGTGCAGTGGTTTACATCCCAATTCCGTACATGCAAAATAGGTAGAGTTTTGTTACTGCAGTAGTGAGCTTTGGAGCAAAAATTAAGGTAAATCCAGCAGTGTTACTGAGATGAACGGCACCTTATTAATTCATGGCATAGACTCACAAATTCCCCTTTTGTCTGCTTGGAAGGCTGTGGCAAGCCAGAAAATTTCAGGAGGTCAATTATAAGGTGTTTCCATCAGCTCATCCAGGGATGGGGCGGTGTTGATTTGCCGGGCGGGTGGCAAAATCCATTGCCCTGCCAAATACCCAGGATGGTTCAGTGCCCACGGCCACGTATTTGCGGCGATGGGTTGCAAAGCCCCCGTGCTGGCTGCGCCAGCGCTGATCCCTGCTGCGGGAGCCGAGGGAGAGCTGGCGCCTCGCAAAACCCCCGTAAAACCTGGGCAGACTTTTAGCAGGCTACGTTGTCAGTGTATGCTCAGCGCAGGGGTGGCCCCACTTGTAATACGCTTTCTTCCTTGTGTGGGTCATTGTGGGGGGAATAAGCCCGCAGTAATGCTGCCGGAGTACCACGGGGCTGGGCACCCTCTGATTTATCTCACGTAGCGCTGCATGCACCCGGCATCACCGTGCTTCAGCAGTGACTTCATAGTTGCTGTTTCTCCGGCAATTATTTAGTTTGATTTAAAACTTGGGATTAAAACTTCCCGGTAGAGAAAGGGAGTGTGTGTGCATGAATGGGGCAGGGAGGCAGGGAGGGAATCGAGAAGCAACCAGACTGGGTAACCCAAAGGTTGCGCAGTCAAAATAAGCGGTCTAATAGCCTGTCGGGGGGTGTGCGTGTGTATGTATATATATTAAAGATATATTACTGAAAACTCAAAAATGTCACCACTGTTTATATTAAAGGAAAGCTGAGAGTTAAATGAGATGGGTAATCAGATGCCCGACATATGTTGTTTTGAATTGTTTATATGGCCAATCATTATTAAAATTAATTATCCTTTTAATGCAGTCTTTTCACAATCATATTCCTTTTTTTTCCTACAAAAGATAGTCATTTCAAAACAAGCTAATATTGGCTGTTTGGAAAAGGCAGAGCAAACAATGCCATGATGTATTCTGACATGGTCATAGGCTCAATGTGCTGATAGAAAGCACCACAGATCTCTGTCAGTGGAGTATTTTGAGAGCTAATGTAAATGACAAAAATGGTTTTTTGTGTGTGTGCGTAAAATTCTGTCAAAAAAGTAAGGCACTGAAAAATCTGACATCTGTTTATCTGTTTATAGCTATGGCAAGATTACTCATATTAATTCTTGTTTAAAATGCCATATGAAGGAAAGGCATTTGTGCAAACAAGAGTCATATTTGAATTGTAGATCATGTCTTCACCATCTGTGAGAGCTGTTGGTGTTGCAAAATTAATGTGTTAATGAAATCACAATAATTTCTCTGAAGTAATGGATTCTGAAGCCTAGAATGACTATTTTTTGAACTTTGGTGTCTAGTGGTTTACAACTGGGAAAATCTTTCACGGCTTAATTAGTTCTGCAGCCTTACTTTAAAAAAATAAAAAAATAAAAAAATTGGCTGTGCCTTTACCACACCAATAGTGACACAGAGAAGGGTTAAATGGAAAGAAGAGAAACATTAAAAAAAAAAAAAATCCCGCAATGCAAACTTTTTGCTGTAGTATTTGAAAAGTTGCTAAATAGGACCTTGCTTGCCAGGAAGTTTTACTCAAAGTGCCTAGTATACAAAAGCGGGCAAACAGCTCCGAAAATAATTCCAGCTTGCCGAAACATCACAAATTGGGGTTATTTGAACCTTACACAAATTTCCTGACTGTTTCCAAGTTACTCCTTGGACTAACAGGCAAGAAATGAATGGGTGACTGATACTTCTGCTTTGTGATGCCATTTTAAAATTCTGCACCTTTTCCAAGTTACTGTTTAATACTATTAATACAGTACAATAAAAAATATTACAGCGTGCTACAGTTTAGCAGAAATGGTTCGCTTTCATTTCCAGCAGCTTTCAGAGTCCTTCCCCAGTTATTGTACTTACCTTGTAATACTGCATCAGAGATGGTAAAGGTGTGCCTAGATTGCCACTGAGGAGCGATCACAGACATATTCAGATGGATTTTGTATACATACAAATGTGTGTTATAACAGTTCATGCCAGCTGAGGATTCTGCTCTATGGTATAGCTATAATATATATAATGTACTGTATACGGTAGGATTGAGACCATGGTAGCTTTCAATTCCCCAATATTTTTTTTGGGGAAAAAATAGTTTTCACAAATGTAACTATTATTTTTTTTCTGCTAGAAAACAATGTCTTTAGAAAACAACTGAAAAATGACTTTAAAAATAACACTATGAAGAGAAGATTGCTTTTCTTGCCTGATGTGATTTTATTACTGTGTTGTAGGTATGTGACTGGTGTAAGCACATAAGACACACAAAAGAGTATCTGGATTTTGGGGACGGGGAAAGAAGGCTTCAGTTCTGCAGTGCAAAATGTCTCAATCAGTACAAAATGGACATTTTCTACAAAGAGACACAGGCCAATCTTCCAGCTGGACTGTGCAGTACATTACATCCTCCAGTCGAAAATAAAGCAGAAGGCACTGGGGTACAGCTGCTGACTCCAGATTCTTGGAATATACCGCTAGCAGATGCTCGGAGAAAAGCCCCATCCCCAGCGTCTGCAGCTGGCCAAATTCAAGGTCCTGGACCATCAGCGTCTACCACTGCCTCTCCGTCTGACACTGCCAACTGCTCTGTCACTAAAATCCCCACGCCAGTTCCCAAACCTATTCCCATCAGTGAGAATCCAAATATTCCACCAGTTTCTGTCCAGCCACCTGCTAGCATTGTGCCTCCAATTGGTGTCCCACCTCGCAGTCCTCCCATGGTGATGACAAACCGTGGGCCAGTTCCTCTGCCCATATTCATGGAGCAGCAAATTATGCAGCAAATCCGTCCACCATTTATCCGCGGGCCGCCTCACCATGCCTCAAATCCTAACAGCCCTCTGTCGAATCCAATGATCCCTGGAATCGGTCCGCCACCAGGTGGTCCCAGAAATATGGGCCCCACCTCTAGCCCCATGCACAGGCCGATGCTCTCCCCTCACATCCACCCCCCCACAACCCCCACCATGCCTGGGAATCCTCCGGGCTTGCTGCCGCCTCCCCCTCCTGGAGCTCCTCTGCCCAGTCTTCCCTTTCCCCCCGTCAGCATGATGCCAAATGGTCCTATGCCTATGCCACAGATGATGAACTTTGGACTGCCGTCCCTCGCCCCGCTGGTGCCACCCCCGACTCTACTAGTGCCATATCCCGTCATCGTCCCTTTGCCCGTCCCCATCCCCATCCCCATCCCCATCCCTCACATCAACGACTCCAAACCCCCCAACGGTTTCTCCAGCAACGGTGAAAACTTCATTCCGAGTACCTCCAGCGAGACGCCTGGGGCAAAGCCAGCCAACAGCTCCTCATCCCCTCGAGAGTCGAAGCAAGGATCGTCTAAATCCTCCGACTCCTCACCGAGCTGCTCAGGCCAGTCCCTAAACCAAGCTCAAGTGCTTCAGGAGCACGGTAAAAATGAAGTCGTTGACTTGACGGTCAGACCTAGTAGCCCCGTGAACAGTAAATTTGGTTTCCCCAGCGTGCTGCAGGGCCCACAGGACGGTGTGATAGACCTGACGGTAGGCCACCGGTCTAGGCTGCACAATGTTATCCACAGGGCTTTACACGCCCAAGTGAAAGTCGAGCGCGAGCCTAACAGTGTTGTAAATCTGGCTTTCGGTAGCTCAGACAAAAGGAACTGCAGCGACTGCAGGGACAACTGCAGCCCAGTGGACTCAAAAACGCTACCGTGCGGTGACGCAGCTCACTGCTGCCCCGTCTCCTTGGCCTCCGGCACGCCGGGACTGGAAGCCGGAGCGGCGGTGTGCAACGTCATTGTCAACGGCACCAAGAGCACCGAGGGTTCCAAGAACCCGGAGCCGCCCCAGGAGCCCAAAAAGCCCCAGCCCCCGGAGGAGCTGGCGGTGAGCGAGCTGGAGTCCGTGAAGGAGAACAATTGCGCGTCGAACTGCCACCTCGAGGGGGACGCTGGCAAGAAGAGTGGGGAGGAGCCCCTGGCCGGGGGAGACAAGCAGGACCCGAACCTCAACAATCCGGCGGACGAGGACCATGCGTACGCTTTGCGGATGCTGCCCAAGACAGGTTGCGTGATCCAGCCTGTGCCAAAACCAGCAGAAAAGACTGCTATCGCGCCGTGCATTATGTCAACGCCAATACTCAGCACAGGGCCAGAGGATCTGGAGCCACCATTGAAAAGGAGGTGCCTCCGAATTCGAAATCAGAATAAGTAAAGGTTTGTGTGATCGCTACTGCCTTCTGTGTGAGTACAATGAGTATTTCCAGGTTGGAGGCCGAGCTCGTGTGGATGTGGCCTTTGTGAAAGATACAGATTCCGATTTATCAGCACTTTCAGAAAACTATTGGTATTTATGCTTTGATATTGTTCTTTGTGTTGTATTGCATTTGTACTTGTTAGTACTCCATCCATCAGCAGCCTCATTACGCTTCTGCTCACAGAACATTTTGTGGCGGTGCTGGCTGTGTGTGGTGTATGTCAAAGTCAGTGGTTTTCTGCCTAGGATATGGCTTACGTCTGGGCCATTAATCTGCTTACTTATTCCAGTTGAGTTACGCAGCAACTCAAGCCTTCATGATGATGATTGAAATTGCCCTACAGCGTAGCGTAGAGCAGGATGCCCCAGCTGCTTACTGCTAGCTCGGATCCAGTTGACTTACCAAATGGTCATCTCCAACCATCTTGCTTTGGTCTGCCTCCAAACCATGCCCTGGCTTCCAGCCGGGCTGTTCTCCAGGGATGAGTCCCCCTCCTCGAGCTTCCCTTCCTCTGGTGTCGGTGCTTCAGGACTGCCTGCTGTCAGACCTGCCCGCTGTGGCTTGCCTCAGGAGGCACTCGATGGGCAGAGGGCAGCTGTGGCACGGCATGTGCCGTGGGGCTCTACTCCCTTACCTGAGGTGCTTGTCTTCAGCAAGTCTGCCCCTTTAGAAAAGCAGTTGAGGTTTTCCTCTGCCCCTTGGAGGGCTGCAAAGTGAGGCAGCAATACGGATCAGTCCACCACCAAGTGTGGCTTGGCCAAGGACGATGCTCCAGAGGCAGAACCCCTCCTCCCCCCTCCTTCATTCCTTATTTCCAGCCTACTGAATCCCTCCGCTACCACAGCGCCTTTATAAAACTGTTAGTTTAGTACATGTCTGTTGCTTCAAACCTGTGAGTAAGAAACAAACGTAGTTGCATTTGTTTAGATTCACAAGCATGGAGAGCTTCTTTCAGGAAAAGGGAAAATGGTGGGTGTTGCAAGAAATCTGTTCAGCAGCAAAATACTGACGTTTTGCCGGATGTGGCTTGGTGAGATGCCAGATTTCATTACAATCCATGGAATATTCTGTAGCCTCCAGTAAATCCCTGTCCCTGGTAGCACAAATAGCGACTGCAGCAGTGCAATATGAACATTGCCTTGAGCAGCGTGGCGTCTCCAACCATTGACAGTGCGTGCTGTGGGAGCTGGGATGCTGCAGTATCTCCCCGCTCCACCAGTGCAGACTAATTGCACCATCAAAGGTGCTGCAGTGTAGCCGGGACTCCCTTTTTATTTGTTACTGTCACGTTCCCTATTCTGGCTGCAGTGCCGGCAACATTACCCCCTTTGATCACACGCAGTATTTATTTACTTTCTTCGGTGGAACAGAACCATTATTCTTTGCTCTAGGCATGTGCTGACACATTTAAAAGACACATTTGTAAGAACAGAGGATGTCTGTAACTTTCTTGGACTAATAACCAACATATACAATAACTCAGACGTCAAATGAATATTTAAGACCTTTACACTCTCGTAGGTGCTGATGGTAGGGATTTTCCTAAGTCCCTCCAGGTACGGATGGACTATATGCCCATCTATCCTATTATTTGGCTATTTCAGCAGCGAGATCTTTTTTGCAAACCCCAGTGTGCCACCTCTGGAGCTTGAAAAATTGTCTCTGCATAAATCTACATGCACTTTTACCTAGGGGTAGTGATTTGATCTAGTGAGAAGCCCTCTGTTTGTATCCCCTTTATTTAATTTTAGGACAGCCATGGTTAACACGTCCTTTCCCTTGCTCAGGCTCCCCATAGCTGTGATTTGTTTCAAGCCAGCGCTAACAGACTTGCGCATTTGCATGCTGACTGTGTAGTTAAGACAGGCTGCTTCATAGCATGCATTGACTCCCACGTGCCCACTGCTTGCCTGGACCACCCAGGCTGCAGTAATGCCACCTCTCTGAGGTCCTGGTCCCGGGAGGGCTTTATCGTCATCCAGAGCCAGCGTCTTTAAACTCAGAGAGAGCTCTGGCTTCACTGAGTTGTGTTTTTTTTTCCTGTTGACACAATTATACATGGCATCGGGGATAGTGTTTGACAGAGAGAGTGGGTAAACTGAACAGACTGCAATGAAAAGACAAGAGGGATGCTTTATCACTGAGGTTATTGTCCTCGGCTCTTTGTAGGCTCTAAATGTCAATAACTGCCACTTCGGTTATCCTCAGGAATAACCATTTTCCCTTTCACCGACTTTTACATATTCCTTTGTCTCGGTGTAAGGATTGTCATACAGGAAACTCCTCAGTTTGCCAGGCAAGATTAATCTGACCCAATATAGACGTTGGTAACGAAGACGCAGCTGAGCTAATTGTCTGAACTCCCTTTAAAAGCAGCCTAGAGAAACAGGCACTTCAGAGAGACAGTTGAGCTCATCCTGACTCGACAACTAAGACTGCCGAGATGAATTGTGCCCTAGGAGCGCCTATTTCTCTCTGCTGTGAAGGAAAGCAAGGGTGACTGGCACAGACCTTGATGTCCCCATAGACACTGGAAGTTAAGAGAGGCAAGGCCCAGGCTAGGTGTCTGTCGTGCTGCTGTGCGCTGTGTGCAATAGCCCAACGTAGCCCAGCAGTGGTTATTAGGCTGTGCTCATCCCTTCTTCCTCCCCAAAAAGAAAAGAAGTAGCCAGAATACACGAGACCAGGATCTCCGTGTTTCAAGGGAAAGAGGATATCCAAAATACGCTGCAGAAATAAACAGGGTGATAACCATCTCATTCCAGCGGGTACCTCAGTGAAATGTGGGTGGGTTTTGAGTCTCTCAAGGCATGCACAAGTGATTAGTGCAGCCCTAATGATTGATTTGAGGTGAGGACTCTTTGGTTTCACGCAGAGCCCTCCTTTTGCTAGTGGTAATAGCCCGTCCAGGGGGGCCCAAGAGGGCTGCCTGTATTTTTGGCCTTCAAGAAGCCTGTCTGTGAAGGCTGTGTGGGGCTCAGAGCCTATCTGTGTCTGTACAGAGGGGACAAGTGGGGTGAGCAGCATCAGTGCAGCCGCACACCACTGCCTGGACCTCCACCATTCCCATGGCCTCCCTGCCCAGGCCCAGAGAAGGGTGGAGGTGAAATCCATCTCCATCAGCTGTAGAGCTGTGGGGAACCTCCATCACCAGACTCCTGACCTGACAAATTCTAATAAAACACACAGAGGGTAGGCTCTGCACTGCTAATTGTGCTGACTGGAGTTGTGCATTGTACTGGCCGTGCTGATCTGGGAGAAGAAAATGTCCAGAGAGTTTTCTTCTCTCCTGCTCCCCATCCCCCAGCTGGAAAGTCTGAACACATTGCCATAATGTGCAGCTTTTCCTGGATTTTATTTCCTGTCAAATTGTATGAAATGAAGGAAATTAGCCAAATATTTTTACGCTAGAGTTCTGGACAGACAGATTGAATTCGTGTAATGGCAACATGGACTCTCTAAAAAGGAATCAATGCAAGCATGACCTTTTTGGGCGAGTTGCCAAACTCCAGATTATTTAATGTACCAATTACTTGATTATTGGAAGTGCTAATCAGCAACATAATCCTCAATGTTAAAGTTTAGTCTCTCCATCAGGATGTGGACTGTCAAGCTGTTCTAGTTTGATGCAATTCAAAGAACCAGCAAAAGAAGTCCCAGTGCCAAAGTCCTACTATGATAATGCAATGAAGCAAGGAAGGCTATTCTGTTGAGTGCAGTTTTTTCAAATTTGAGCACCAAGGGTTTCTAAAATTAGTGTCGCCTATCTGTGTGCTCTGTGTCCAGGCAGGATCAGTCTTAACCCCATAGTTTTGGTGTAGTGCAAGGTTTCTTAAGCAAATGACTGAAAATGCTAAGGACTGCTTGGCTTTAACATAAGGTAAACTAGGTTTAACATATGGTAAACTGAATGGAAAATTAAATGGCACAGGCTAAACTCAAAACTAGCTTCTCTGTGTGTGTGCGTGTGTTGATTAGTCCTGTGTTGGGGGCAGAGGGGTAAGGAAAGGAAGGAATTTTCCTGCTTGTGTAAGCACAATTTCTCCCAAAAGTAATAGAAATAGTAGGAGTATGGCCACCTACCAAGCCAATCCATATGTCCTGGGGTCAGCATCTGCTGAGTTACAGGCCCAAACTTACAGCTGTCTAGTCCATACATCGTAGTCGTAAAAATGTACAACGAGCAGAATGCTCCAGTTTAGGGCAGAAGTAATATATATGCCATTCTGAACTCCCCTGCCCATAATGGTCCAGCACAAGATTTCCGGCTCTGGTCAGGATTCCTGAGGCAAGGGCCGTAGCTATTAACCTCCCTTTCTGCCTTAAGAGTTTTTATAGCTCCCCAGTCACTGTAGCATCTATCTACCAGCACCACACCCTGCCCTCATTGCTCTGACCAGAACAGAATTTGACCCTAAAGGTATGCTTGAAAACAGATTTTTATATATTTACACACATTTTTGTGCCAGTCATCTTTGTTGACACACTACTGTGGGCCAGAGCCTTAGCTAATTTTAACTGGATGTAGTTCCACTGATGCTAAACTAATTAAAATCAACAGAGTAATCGGACTCATACACTTAACACCTACTCTTCTGGTTCAGAAGTTTTCCTTCACCTGGCATCTTATAAGCCTACAGAATTTTTCCATTTATTCTAAGGGGGAAAGGAGAGACTGTTAATACCACAAAGCCTTAAACACATTTGCTTGGAACTGAAGCTTTGCCCTTGAGAGCCTGCCTGGCTCTAGCAGGGTGATCTTATGTTTCAAAATTGCCTGGGTAGCTTCTCAGATATATTAAATCAGAAAAGGGTTTCCCAGAAAAAAAAAAAAAAAAAAAAAAAAAAAAGACTTCTCAAAATGTTGAAGTATAAAATGACATACTTGCAGAGCAGCTTTCAGCTCCCACATCTTGCTGACGGGGTGTGGGAGCGCTAACTTCCGTCTCAGTGGCAGTAAATAGCAGGCTTGTGGTACGGTGCTGTAGATCACTGTACATGCCTTGAAATCAAAGGAACAAGTGCTGATTTCTGATGGGTTTCTCCTGCTTTTCCATAAAACCTCCCAGGGTGTATATTTTAAATATGAAATCTGATTCTTGATCCCAGTTTAGAAAATAGCTACACCTGGTCTGGTTCACAAGGCAGTGAACATCTAGAGCTCTTGGCAAATAAAACACAGGGCCAGATCTTCAGCCAGCAGAGAAACGCCATAGCTCAGTTAACAGACCCACAGGAGCTTACAGGGCCTCTGGTTCCTGGAGGCTGCAGCCGACCTGGTAGCTCCCAGGATGTGGGACCATTGACTTCAGAGTTCACTACAATGCTTCCATATTAGCATTGTCTTGTGAAACGACAATTGTTTGAACTGAATGAAGCATCTCATCCATGCCATTCTCTAAGTTGGTAAAACATTACTATTGAAACAAGGAGACACTCATAATTGTCTGTCAGGCTTTAAAGACTGTCCAGGCACTTTAATACATATAAGCATAGAACAGAGTCACAGAACATCCCCAGTTGGAAGGGACCCACGAGGATCACTGACTCCAACTCCTGTCTCCACACAGGACCACCCAAAAATCAGCCCATGTGTCTGAAAGCATTGCCCAAACTGCCCTGGGGAGCCTGTCCCAGTGCTCAACCACCCTCTGGGTGCAGAACCTTTCCCTAACCCCCAGCCTGACCCTCCCCTGTCCCAGCTCCACGCCGTTCCCTCGGGTCCTGTCGCTGTCCCCAGAGAGCAGAGCTCAGCGCCTGCCCCTCCGCTCCCCTCATGAGGGAGCTGCAGGCCGCCATGAGGCCTCCCCTCAGCCTGCTCTGCTCTGGGCTGAACACACCAAGGGACCTCAGCCGCTCCTCATATGTCTTGTCCTCCAGGTCCTTCACCATCTTTGTAGCCCTCCTTAGGACACTCTCTGAGAGTTTTATGTCTTATACTGTGGTGCCCAAAACTGCACACAGTGCTTAAGGTGAGGCCGCACCAGCGCAGAGCAGAGCAGGACAATCCCTGCCTCAACAAATGCTGGGCCTGATGCGCCCCAGGGTACGGTTGGCCCTCCTGGCTGCTAGGGCATGCTGCTGGCTCGTGTTCAGCTTGCTGCTGACCAGAATGCCCAGATACCTTCTAAGGCCTAATGCTTCTCTCATTTAAATCAACGCAAAGCAAATTTGGCTGGATTCAAAACTGTGAGGTGTAAAATGGGCATAGGGGGAGGCTCAGGCTTGCCATCAGTGTGTTCTTGTGCTGTTAGCTACCAAAGCCAGTGGTGTATGAAAGTTTATGGGGGAAAAAGCACAACTAATGGTTAAATATAGAGTATATGACAACAAAGATCACAGTAAAACAGACAACATCCTTGTAAAAATATTACCAGATTGCCTTTACATTAAGAAGACAAGATCCTGGAGAGCATGTGTCTGATTGCCACTGAAATCTGATAAGGAGCTAAGCACCCCATTGCCTTTGAGAAGCTTGACCTTAAGACAACAATGGCCAGCTTCAGAGCTGAGTGGTGAACTCTGAAGAACTGTGAAGAGCTTGTAAACTGTTTCTCAGTATCGTGAGCAATACCTGAAAGTGGATTAGAATGGCGCAAAACACTTTTGAGGATGGTGGTTGTGAAAGAGCTGGACATAACCAAGGAGTGAGCAATAGATTTTAAGAAAAAAAAAATATAAATTCCTGTTCAAAAAGCTATGGGAGAATCAAGACAAGCAGAAGCACAGCTGTTTGAGCAAGAAATCAGGAGGAAATCAAGATTATGCCAAGCAAGATTTTCTGAAGCATTTTTTGTTTCCAGATTACCTGCTGAGTCCGTCCTTGTCTATTTTTTTAGGTCTCCTATGGTAAAACAGGGAAGTTCAGCACATTGCTGGATGTCTCCATCAACTGAGGCCTCACAGCTGAGTCTTACCTGAGCTGTGACCTTAACATGTTTACTCTTTCTTGATAAGGAGCTGCATTTCACTCATGGGACCAGAGGTTGCGCTTGGAAGTGTGTGCAATCATCTCATGAGAGATGTGAATCAAAGCAAACTCCAACATTTTACAAAACCCTCACATACTCAGCATTTGCTTCTGCCATGAAATTAACAGCTAATTAAATGTCTGGGCTTGATCCTGTGAAGTATTTGGTGCACTCAGCTCTTGGTGCCTCTAATGAAAGCTGAAGGCTCTCAGCACGCTACAGAATGAGGTTCTGTCTCTGACTCATTTGCATGGCTTTACTTCCCCAGACACGATTCTGGTATTTGAAAAGAATGGTATTCCTGTACAACATGTGTCTCAATTTGTAACGATATCCTCCCTGCAGCTGGCTTGGTTTTCCAAGTGTTTCTGAAACATTACTGTCTTAAATTTGAGCCAACCTACAACAACAAATTATCTAGAGGCAAAGAGCCTGAGCTGTGCTTGCTGAGAGGACACCCCCAGCCTCTGCTGCACTCCTTCTTCCAGCCTTGGTTTTGGACTTCAGGCTGTGTAATGTAATCATCTCCTATGGAAGCACACACTTCCCTCCACCTCCTCCCCCCTTCACCAACACCCCCCGCCAAGAAACGAGAAAAAAAGGAGAAAGTTTTAGGGATTGGGTAGTGCAGAATAAAACAACTATCGAGTTGCGACCTCTCTGGAAAGATCTGCATCCCATCATCAGCCGATTGATATTTAAACCTATGGTTAGAGCAATTTTTAGCTATTTATTTGGAGCCCACGTGGTAAAATGCAGAACTTTGTGTCATTATGATCTGCTGCCTGCTTATGCTCCAAATATTTATAAGCTTTCATGAACCACTTGTGCTGCCACTTCTAAGTTTCTTATTCAAAGGGAAAAAAAAAAAAAAAAAACAAAAAAAACTTTTCCACAGGAATTCTCCAATTGAGAGATGCTGGAAGGCTAGTGTAAAAGAAAAGATGAGGTCACTGAAGATTTGAATTCTAACCCTAACTTTCAAAGTACAATTAAAATGTCACTTCTGTTTTATTTGAAGCAGCTTACCGATTATTGCTGGATGAGTTATCTCAGTGGTGAAAATGTTTCTGTTTCCCTGGGCTTGAGGAGGAGGTGGGGAACAGGTAAAATACGAAACAGTGGCTGTGTCTGACGCAGTTTGTTGGGTGGCTAGCAGTGCTGGGGACAGGAGATGCCCTGGGGTGCCTGGCACTGCACCAGGGTGGATGCCAGCTCTCACCCACTTGCTCCTGGTGTGTTCTGGGTGAGTTTTTCCCCTTCCTCCCTCCACAGTATAATCTGCCTGATGTTTTGGATGCCTGAGCACTCCCCTCTTGCCCCTGGGAGAGTCTGCACCTGCTCTTGCTTAGGCTGAAAGGAGTCAGGATGGGGCCATGAAAATGAGGGGGAAATCTGCAGCATCCCACTACTGGGTGATAGAGCTCCTCATCCAGCCTCTCCTACGCCCAGCAGCTCTGCCAGCAATGGCACAACAGGATGGCCACCCCAAAGTGGCACCCAGGTCCTGCTGCTGGTTGGCACTGAGCCCTTCTTGCCTTCTCCCATCACCACTTCCCTGGTCCTGCCCTAGCGTGGCAGCACGTGGGGCTGCAGCCCCTGGCCCCACAGACACCCACACCAGCATCCAGCATCCAGTCCCAGGTAGGGCCAGAGGGGTCATTCATGGGAAAACACTGATCGCTTCCTGGTATGGGAGGCTGACACTTTTCACTAAAATAATATTTATTTTGTGGCCCATAATGGCATTTCAGATGAAGACATCAGGTCCAGGTGTAAACCAGGTGAGGAGGAGGACTCTCACAGAGAGGTGTGGGGCTGTTGCTTGGCAAGACCTGCTCTTACTCTCTGTCCTCCTACACACTGCTACCCATGGTTATTTATTTTTTTTTCTGGCTATTTATCTGGTTTTGCTGGAGAGATCGGCTTGGATAAGAAAATTGAGAAGCACCTTAGAATAGCCAAAAGCCTAGTGGTTTGGACCCACGGGAGGTTGCTGAAATTCAAGTTTAAGTTTCTATTCTGAGTTAGACAAAATCAGAGACTTAAAGAAGGGTTATCACATCATAGCGGTTGCCTGTTTTCAGGAAAGGAGGGGATAAAGTGTCTGGATTTGGTTTTTCTTTTTTTTTTTTTTTTTTTTTTTTTAACTCTATATGAAGAAAATATTTACAGAGGTTCTGGGAAGATTGCTACTATGAGCAGTAGGAAGTGATAGAGGTGAATGGTATGGAAGGATGACAATGGCAAGGAAACCTAAGGGCAGCACTGATGCTAAAATGTGGGGAATCGAGCCCAAATGTTCAGTTTAGCCCACCAAGACTGGTATCTCCCTCTGTCCACCTTGGCTGGTGGATAGAGAGGCTCTTCCCAGGTATGTTTTGGACTGTCTAAGGTAGCACCTGCTCTGGAGCACCTCTGGGTTTGGGAAAGAGGACAAGGACACCAGTGATGTGGAAAAGAAGGTTAAGATGTTGGAACAAGAGTTCCTGGTGAGCTCTGTGTTACCTAGGAATATACAGACCTGATGGGGAGAGGATGTGCTTTGTCCTGGGGCTGTGCAGAGCAAGTCACACAGTGCAGCTGTGTTGCTGCTTGGTGGTACAGAGAAGGATTTACAGCAGCCCAGGCTGCATTCACCCCAAGCGTGTGGCTGCTCCCTGCTAAGTTTAGGGAATCCTAATTCCAATGGCTATGAAGAAGAGCTGTGTGCTTGCCCAGACCAAGATTGTACGCCCGTTTTGGGGAAGGTTTGGAATGATTGTCACCAACGTGGCAGAGGGCTGGATTTCTGTCTCATCTCTGCAGTGCCACCAGCTGCCTCGTGAATCCAGGAGTGTGGAGCCTACATCTTCTTGGCCGCTCTCAGGGTCTCTTCCACAATGATGATTCCTTTGCTTCTTTTTAAGATGTGCATTTCATCTAGGCTGTGCAGTAGCATAAAAGAGACCCTGGAACTGTATTTCCTGCATTTCCTTGCTACTTAACAAGGGCATGGTGACATGATTCCCTGTTGCTAATGTCACTAGCTAGTTTGAGGGTTCAATTTAGCATACTTTGAATGAGTTTGGTGAGAGAAGATAATAAATGTGCCAGCACAGGCCAAACGTAGACATGAACCAGTGAAATTTCCCTGGAGGCTTTTCAAGGAATAGGTGCAGGGAAGCAGGAGTTAGAACATAACAGGCCTTCTGCTTTCCAGTTCATGTTTCTCCCTGTAGGTTCTGCGCTGACTACAGAGTGAGAGGACACCACTGCAGAGCATCCTTGCAACAGTTTGGCAGAGGTAGGGGTGACCAAGTTGTCTCTAGCGCTGCTTCTGCCAAGATACATAAGGAGGGCAAGCCCAAGCTTCTTCCCCAGTACATTCCTTGAAGTCACAGTGTCTGGTCGGATTACAGCTCTTGTTGCAGTAGGTGGCAGAGCCCAAGTTGTGTGTCTGACCCAAAGTCAAGAACGATCCATAGCTTGCTGGAGCAGAGCAGAAGGAAAACACCACCCTCGAAATCAAGGGATGGTGCATAAGGAGTCGAGTTGTTATTCCATTCGTGCTGGAGGCCTCCCCTGACTTCCCTGACTTTTGCAATGTGGCATCCCTTCAGTTAGTTCATGGAAAGATAAATCATCAAGTATTCAAAGGGGAAGGTTTTAATGAAGAAGCTTGAACTGCTTTAAGAATTGCTTTTAAAAAAAAAAAAAAAAAAAAGGAATAAATTATAGAACTATTACAAGTAACAGATGACTCCAGAGTGTTTCCAGGGCTGAGCTTGCTCCCATGCTGACTTTAGCTGCACTCTTGTGGTTTATTTTCAGAGCAGTTTCCCTGAGAAAATAATTGCAGTGCCTTTTCTCCAAGGCCATGCATGTCCCAGATGAACTAGGCCTCTTCTAGCACATCAACATTCATTGTCCGGGTGAATTAACTGCTGTGCTAAATGATGGAAACTCTGCCACACCAGCCCACATCAACAGCTGCCTCACCCTTCCCCACCCAGCATCTATTTTTTCCTGAACAATATGATGTGAATCTGGAGACAGAAATGTTCAATGGAGCACAGAAGAGGGGGGGAGCAACCTTGGAAAAAGACTCTGTATGAGTGTACGCGTGTGTCCAAAGCCATGTCAGTGGCATGGCCCTCTGAGGAGGTGGGGCATGATGGAAGCAGCTCTCTCTGGCTGCTGTCACTGCCTGCAGGAGCATGCTGCCAGCGTGGCAACACTTGGCTCATGGGGCAGCACTGGGAGCAGGCATGCAGGGATCAGTGCTTGGGTTTGGGGGAGAAGGAACTGCTCCACAGCTGAGCTACCAAGCTCCTCAGCATGGAGGCATGGAGCTCGGAGCACCTCCTGCAGTTGGCTCTACCAAGCAGGGCCATGCTCCCCATCACACAGATTGCATGGGCAGCACAGGAGGGAGCAGCACCTGGAAGGCACTAGGTAGCTGCAGAGAGAGGGGTGAAGCTTCCTGGGAAGGCTTTTCCCTAGTCATCAAACTGCCATGCAAAGCTGTAATGCTGTGCTCTTCTGGGCAAGGACTGAAATCCTCCCACTTAGGGACGTAAACCAGAGATGAAGCTCTGTGGTGGTGAAGCGTGCTTCATAGCTGCCCGTTGCTCCTCAGGTTAAGATGCAGCTGCAGAGGGCATTAGCACAGCTCTCGCTCACTGTTCATAGGAGCACTTTGTCAGTATCTAAGCCCACAGAGGTGAACCTCCAGGTTACCTGCACTGAGTCTATCTGCAGTAGGGGAAAACAGACAGGCTTAAAAAGCCAGCTGGCTGCTCCAAGCAGACAGCATTGAGAACTAGGGGACATCTGTATGCCCTCCTTCCCAAACTGCTTATCACCCTGTACTATGCCTTGCCATTTGAGACTGATTAGTGAGGGATGGAAATTCATTTTCACTGATGTATGTTAAGAAAGGAACAGACAAAATACCTGAAGTGCAGAGTGAGGGTTCATAGAGAGGCTGCAAATTTTGTTTTCTCTGCTTCTCTTCCCCTACCCTGGCAAGTGAGGAGCGTTCCTACTTGTTCTCCTTCTGTCCTCTTTTCCATTATGCCTTGTCAGGTTAGGACTACAGCCCATCTCTGACTTCTGAGTGATTTTCCTTCCCCAGATCAACACAATCCTGTTTAGTGCTGGAAAGCAGGCAAAACCCAGTGTGTCCACCACAGGGCAACTCACACAGGCTCAGCTCCATGGCTTTATAATTACCAAAAAAATGTCTTTTGTAGCTGACACAATCTTTCTATCTGATCAGCATTCTGCTGTTTGTTGGGTCCAAGTTCAACTGGGGTGAAGAGCATATGTTTCTCTCCTAAAAAGTAATTTGGGGGGGGGGGGGGGGGAGAAAAAAAAAGCTGATTTTATTGTGCTGGTCATGCACTCTGGTGTTGGCACGAGGTGTAAAGCATCTGACTGTGAAGTGGTGATGACTAGTATGTTCTCGTTTCTTTATAAAACTTTGCATGCTATGCCTGATATGGATTTTTATTCTGTCACTTGATTGCTGTGAAGATGCATTCATCGAACACAATGACTGTCACATGAACCAATCAATAGGGAAGATGCTTCTCCAGTCTGCACTCTGAGTCTATCTGCAGTAGGGGAAAATAGACAGGCCTTAAAAAGCCAGCTGACTGCTCCAAGCAGAAAGCATTGAGAACTAGGGAACATCTTTATGCCCTCCTTCCCAAACTGCTTATCGCTCTGCACTATGCCATGCCATTTGAGACTGATTAGTGAGGGATGGAAATTGATTTTCACTGATGCATGTTAAGAAAGGAACAGACAAAATACCTGAAGTGCAGAGTGAGGGTTCATAGAGAGGCTGCAAATTTTGTTTTCTCTGCTCCCTTTTTAGTTAATCTCAGTGCACGATTTCAAGCCAAAAAGTGACAGAAAGCAGTAATGTACTTTATGGGGAGTACTCGGGAAGTGGATACATCCCAATTCTCAGTCTAGTTCTCCTCCTCAGCACTCTCTGTGCACAAAGCTGCACATCCCTCTGGGCACATTGCCCTAAAGCCCAAATGTTATTCCTTAACCTAGATATAGTGGTCTCCCTGCTCTGGGAGTTTATGCTGGTCAACGCAGTCAATGTGCCTTCCAGTCTCTGCTTTGAGAAGGGTGGAGATTTGGCAGGGGAATAGAAGCACAGAGATGAGAGGAATCAGTGTGAAAGGGAGATCAGGGAGCAGACTGAGAAGGAAAATGTGACCCAGCACCAACATTAAGTACTTGAGTTTAGAGAACAGTGGATCCCATCCAAGGTGACAGAGACCAAAGCAACCTTTGTAGAGAGAGAAGACAGTCCCTGCAAACAGTCTGCATGGTCAAGTGACAGGGGAAGCAGAAGAAGAGGTTATGGCATATTACCCAGTAGCCCCTAGATAAACCAAGCCATGAGGAATTTATAACCACTGTGTTGTTGTTAGCTGCATTAGACTGATAAGTTTTTTTAAACATTACTCCAAAGATTTTCATGGTCTTGGCCTTCACCACTGGCAATGCTTACCTTATTTTAGGGGAACTATCATGCAGTTTTCTGAAGGGCTCAAGTCAATAAAATTGTGTTTGCTCCACTGTTGTTCACCCAGCCAAAGCACCAGTTGGCTTCACAAGGTGGTTGTCTCAATAACTGCTTGGGGATGCGTCCCCTTTGTGTCCTAAATAAATGAGAAAAGAAGCCAAACTAGGCATTTCAGTCACTGTGCTTTGCTGGTTATGACCCCTCAGCACAGTAGGCACTATTGCGGTGTAAGTGGTTGCACACCAGAGGACCAAGGAGATCATGGGGGGCTCCAGCCTGACCTCCCTCACCCCAGCTGGGTTTTGCTGTCTTGAGCATCTGTCTTTCGTTTGTATGAGTAAGGGAAAGGCCAAGAGGGGCATCTTTGGTTAGTATGTGTAGCATGTGGGGAGTTAGCTCTGTTACTGAGAGATGTGTCTTTGCATGAGAATCATAGAATATCCCGAGTTGGAAGGGATACACAAGGACCATTGAATCCTCCTCATTGCCATGACCACTGCCCTGGGGAGCCTGTCCCAGTGCCCGACCACCTCTGGGTGCAGAACCTTTCCCTAACCCCCAGCCTGACCCTCCCCTGTCCCAGCTCCACGCCGTTCCCTCGGGTCCTGTCGCTGTCCCCAGAGAGCAGAGCTCAGCGCCTGCCCCTCCGCTCCCCTCGTGAGGGAGCTGCAGGCCGCCATGAGGCCTCCCCTCAGCCTGCTCTGCTCTGGGCTGGACGAACCAAGGGGCCTCAGCTGCTCCTCATATGTCTTGCCTTCTAGACCCTTCACCATCTTTGTAGCCCTCCTTAGGACACTCTCTGAGAGTTCTATGTCTTTGTTTTACTGTGGTGCCCAAAACTGCACACAGGGCTCGAGGTGAGGCCACACAGAGTGAAGCGAGACAATCACTTCTGTCAACCAGCAAGTGGAGCTGTCTCCAGTTTCTCCATGGGACCAATCTAAGTAAGCTGTGCTTACTGACTGGGCTCTGTCATGCCTGAGAGCCCATCCAGCCCACTCTTCAGGTTGTCCCTGTAGAGTCCTGGGACATGCAGTGTAGACACAGCCCCTTCAGCAAGGAACGACAAAGGGTGGGCAATGGGGAGAAGGTTTTGAAACATTTCTCTGATGCCCATGTGTGCCAAGTGCTCTGGGAATGTTAGTGCTCTGGGAGCAAAAACACGTGGTCATATTAAATGACTGCACAGGCCTGACTGTGCATGGTGCTGGGAGCAGTCCTCGTGAGGGAGCTCTGTATTTCAGTCAGAGCAGGGGAAAGATGGCAGAAGGGAAACCCCACTTGTTATCTGAGGGGCCCTAAGTGAAATATCAGCCCAGCTCCCTGCCACTTGGACTGCACTACAGACAGCTTTAAAAACATAGGAAGAATTGCAATAAGCTGCAGTTTTAATGTTTGAAATGCTGTTTTCAACTGCCTTGAAAGTGTTGGGGGAAATCTGGATTTCTGGGAGGCATCCAGGTCTAATGGCAAAACAAGTGAGCTGCAAGGCAGTCTCTGTTCCCCATCCCATCACCATCCCTGGGCCAAATGTGTCTCCTCCCCCTCCAGGTCCACTTCCCTACTTGTGCAGTGCAGATAGTGATACCTCCAAGCTCTGTAAAGCACGGTGAGATCAAGGGGTGAGAGCTGCTACATAACTGTGTTGTATTATTTATTATTCACCTGTGATCGTGTGGAATGAAAGGCGCTCTACAAAACCCAGAGAACGAACTATTGTTATATCTGCTTACAGCTTTTTATTGCAGGGATTTCTGCATCCTCCCTTCCAGCCACCTCACTGCGAGGGAGGCGTCACATACCGATGGCCCTTGCAGCAAGAGGCAGAGCAAAGGTGGAAGTGGTGGGGCTGCGTGAGCTCAGGCAGTGCCCACCCTGCCTGTGATGAATCCATCCCGTCCCACTGGCACTGACCCGCTGTCCTTTTCTGCTTTGCAGGAATGCTCACCGACAGGGTACCTTGCATGGAGAAAGGGAGCAGAGCAAACCACGTCACTCCACTGAATGACACCAGCTGGTCCGCTCACCATCCCCTCTGGCTAAAAGTCAAGCAAATAAAGCAGCTTCCCATCACGAAGTCCCTCCGAGGAAGCCTCAGTCCCACGGGTGCCTTTGACCCAGAAGACAGCACATCATGGACCCACACAGTGTGCTCAGCATTCCTGCGACCACCCCCTCTTCTCCTCCAAGGAACGCTTTCTCCTCTTGGTTTCTTGCTGCGGGGATTTTTCACCCTGGTTTCAAAAACCACATGGACCAACATAGGTACTTTTTCCCTCCCTGACTTCGAAGTTCAGATATTTGAGACTGGACAGTGATATGGATTTTTTTTTTTTTTTGAAAAACTGCTGTGGTTTTGCTGCTACACTAAGAATCGTGATTTGCATTGTATGGTTTTGGACCTATTCAAGTTTTGATGGGGGAAAGGGGTAATACTGGAGTAGCAACGCTTCAGAGTCATCTCTGTCCTACCCATGATGCACTTTTAAATGAAGAGTTAGAATATTTTATTGGCTAATATACTTTCCTTGTTATTTTTACAAAGGCCACCTTTATCCTTTCTAATGCCATATTTTCAGTGTTACACTTTTATGGCTTTTAATTTTTGATTTGACAGATGTAAGAAGCAGCATGAATAGTTTATACTGTGGTTTTTCAGAGACTGAATGCCAAGAGAACTCAGTAAATGTTTATTCTTCTCAGCTTTCTCTTTAAATTCCCCTAAATAGCGCCCCATTTGGGAACAGAGCAAGAGTGTTGAACTAAAGACCAAAATTCCCTCAAGGTGTAAAATAATCTGAGGGGAATATTTGCTGGGCGTCACGAAAGACTTGGATGAAATTTCAACCCTGATGGTTTTCAGTGATCCAGGAAGGCAGTGAGACAATCTCTCCATATGCATAGCCCTTTCATGATAATTAGAATGGTATGGACAAACCAATGAAAACAAGGGTAAAGTGAGAAAGATCCCCCATGATTCTGTTTCACTGTTTGCTTTCTCCTGTCATGGTTAAGAGAAATGTGCAATTTGATCCTCAATCAGTGGGTGGAGGATAACAGGGTAGAATTTACTTGTGTGCACTTGTACAGTTGTAGCCAAGAGTCCAAAAGTACACTAGAGCATGTTATACTGGCACTGAATTGGTAAGAGAGTCGTTGAGTATCCCATTCTGACAAATACAAAAAACAAAAACAAAACAAAACAAAAAAGAAACAAAACAAAACAAAAAAGCAACAAAAAAAAACTAAAAAATCCACACAAAAAGTACAAAAAAATAAAAAACTAAAAAAAAATCAAAAAAAATTCAGATCACCTTGTGATTCAGTGTAACTGTTTACTAACTCGAATAAAGCAATTGTTCACTCTCAAGTGTTCAGAGCACACCTTTTCTATAAGGCTGCTGCGGGGAAGTGAGGAGCAATTTGCAGAAGCAGTGTCTCTGATGGTTTCAGCGGTGCTGGGAGCAGGGTATCCAAGTCAGTTGAACCAGAGCCTTGTAGTGATGGTGCACTATGAGCACTATGTATATACTGTATTTCTATATTTTCCTTTGTACAGATTCACTTAAGTCAAGCTACTGTTTTACAGGTGCTCCTTATTTATTAGAGCTGTGAAAGCTTGGAAAACACACCGGGCGAGCAAGCTCGCTTTTTAAAAAAAAAAAAAAAAAAAAAAAAAAAAGGGGGGGCAGGGGGGGAATCCAACAGCTCCTGAGTCTAGGGAGAAGAGTTCAAAGAGATACTGATGAAACATCTTCAAGAGAGCAAGAAACTAAAGCACCTTCAGTGTGCTCTGCTTTCCTTTTGGGCTTGCAACAATTTTCTCTCTCCCTGACTGGTGTCAGATTTATTAAAACAAAATAAATCTCCAAGAAAAAAAAATGCACTTAAATGTGCTGTTGTTTTATTATTATTATTTTCTTTTTTTCTTCTTTTTTTCTTTTTTTTTGGTGCATGCAGTTATTCACTCCACTACCTGCCTGGTCACAGATCAAGCAAAATTCACTCTGAAGTCCCAGAAACATATGCGTAAGTGTTCCTGGAGGCTGTGTCTATGTCCTTTCCATTTTTGCTCCTCTCATCATCTCTCAGCTTCTGCAGTGTTCTAGGTGTGGGAAAAAAACAACAACAACAACGCACTTAGCAGTGCAGGGTTAGGCCCTGATCTTACAGAAGAGCCCCAAATGGATGCTCTGGCTGCAGCCCTGCACATTTCAAAGGGATTTGTGCAAGCGCAGTTTGCTCACACCCATGCATTTGGGGCCTGTGTATGGAGTGTGCTCTGTGTGCCTTTTGTAAGGATGTAGGTTTTTATGCTTCGGCTCCCCCTGAAATCAAGCCTAGGCTCTTCCAAGCACCAAACTCCTCCCAAATGCCCCAAAACTCTGCAAGAGCAACGTATTTGCAGGCCCTGAGCTGCCTTGCAGAAGGCTGTTTGCTTCCCAGCTCTTGGCTGGCGCTGCTGATGGAGGAGGTTGCAATGTCCGGTGAGCTCTGTAACTTTTTGACTGATTTCATTAACCACTCATGTAAGGAAAACAACAACAGCATAAGCACGCCTGCTTGGAAGGGCATGCAGAGCAGAGCTTGTCTTCCTAGTAAACAGCTTGCTACATCTCTATTTATTCATCTGAACTTGGCTGTAAAATGAAGGCCGTGTGTATTGATTTTGCTTTTGTCAGTGGTCCAGAATTGTTAGCACACATTTTCACTCCTCTGAAAAACAACAGACTCTTTAGAGAAATCTTTCTCTCTCGTGAGCCGCTTTTTCCAGAAATGGAATCAGCTTGTCAAAAATCACATAGATGTATAGAAAGCAATCTAGGCTGAAGCTGGCTTTGTGCATTTCATGTGATCACAAACTTACCTGAGCTTTCCTGAAAATTTGCCTGCATTGTGCTTTTCAAATGCCTTTCCCCCGAATTCAGAATCTGAACAACTGACTTCGTTGAATCAGTTCATTGTTTGCTATTTTAAAAATATCTGCAGCTGCGTATCTGTGGAGAAATCTCCAAGTACACATAAACCTTCAGCGAAATGTAGACCAAATGGTATGATACATTATGCAAAAGAAACCTGCTTTATTTTTTAGGCCAAATCCATCCCTTGCATAATGCCAACAAAACGAGTGGAATTACACAAAGGATGTGAGAAGGTCCCTTGCAATTAACAGGAGCCCAGCAAAGGGATGCAGAATGTTGCTCACTCGCTGCTGACATTATTTATTATGGACTAAGACATAATAATCGAGCCAAGCCTTTTCCTGGAGAACTTACCGTCAAGGAGCCAAAGACAATCCCAGTGCACGGGGAGATACACGGGAAGGTTCCTGCCTGCAGCAGAAACGGCTCCAGCTATTGCACACATGCAGTTTTCAGACGCAGAGGCCGTGTTCATGAGCAGAGGAGGCGGCTTTTCCTCAGGTCCCCAGCAGCCAGCCTTGTGTGCATCCCCTTATGCTGGCGGGCAGAGGGGGAGTTTGCTGCAATCGGGCCGCCCCTGTCCTTCTGCTGGCACTGAATTTTTGCTGTCAGCAGGAGTCTTGCCCTTGCGATAAGAGAGGGTCTGCGTGCTGCAAACACTGCATTAATTACCCCTGGTGTTATCTTAGATGGGTTTGAGGGCTTCGTGTTTTTTTTTTTTTTTTGTTTTTTGTTTTTTGTTTTTTCCGAACTGCTACACACTTCAGTATGTGGTTAGCCCACTTCCATGAATAAGAAGGTCCCATAAAATGGAAGGATTTAATGCTTTTTCCGTGCTAAATGATGGAAATAAATTTGCTTTGTTCAAATAAGCACCACATGCCAAATTTGCAAGGATGCTTATCCAAGTCCGATATCCCATTCTGAGGTCCTTATTTGGACACCCAAATCAACACTCAGCCAAACACATGCACGAGGCATTTCAGTGCCATTTGGAGTGTCCATATATAGAACTGGATGCCCCAACTTCATTGCCTTTGTTTTAAAAATAGGCCTGGAATATGTAAAGGCATCATTTAATAACAGCTATGACAAACATGCGGTGCTCGAACTCGGAACAAATTTGCCCGTGCCGGTCGGTGCAGGTTGCTTCCCCTGGAGTGGCTCCGGATTTACAGATGTTTAATTCAGAAAAGAGGCAGCCCTTGAACTGCTCTGCTTTCCACTCCCAGCCCAACCTGACTCTATGTTTGGGATCTGGGAGGACAGGAATGCGGAACTGGGGCAGCATCCACATGCTGAGAGTCATGAGAGTGTCGGAAATTGAGTTGAATCTGCTCCATACTAACTGCTCAGACGTCTTGAGATGGGTGGAACAGCTTTATGTTTGCACACATTTCACTTGTCATCTATGTGGTACTGGGCAAAGAAATGCCGTGGGGCATTGAGCACCCATTTTCCACAAAGCGTAGGACATATCAGGAAAACAAACTCAGAGAGAGCTGTGAAAAAGCCAGCGGAAAACTGCTCTTGGCCACTTTCCTTGCAGCGATGGTGGGAGCGCGGCCCCTCGGAGCCCCACAGATGCTGACTGCAGGGTGCTGCAGCACCTCTGAGGGAGATGGGGGTCTCTGACACAGGGATGCTCCTCAGCTTGTTGTGTAGGCCAAGTCAAGGCCTGTCAGGACTTGAACTTCACTCACACCGTGAGAAACTGACCGAGCCACCAGTCAAAAAAAGTAACTTAGGCTGCTGACATTCTCTTTTCTTGAAGCCGTTCCCTGGTGTCTCTACCATTACCTATCAACTGGAGCAGGTGAATGTCCCAGCCACTTCACCTGCTGCTCTTCTGCAATAGTTTTCCAAGAAGATATAAAACTGAGAGAGATGGAGCCAGGTACACTGACCAGGACCTTTCCTTATGCATTAGGTAAATATTTAAAAGTTGCGTGTTCCTACCTGGGATGCCCAGGCACATGGCTTTCACGGGAGAAGGGGCAGCCTCACCCTGCTTCCTTTGTGGGGCCTGATGGCATGGCATCCACGTGGCTTTGCTTGTCCTTTGCAAGACCTTTCTGGACCTATTTAGTACAAGAAAAAGGCTCGAGGGAGAAGCAATGCTGTCTTCCTTTCCAGAAATCTTTGTGGTTAGACAATTTGCTGGGGGGCTGAGAGACTCGGGCCCTCTCCCATTCTTCAGCTACAGGAATCAAGCCCACACAAGCTCACACAAAGCAAGGTGTTGAGAGAGACTCTCATCCATTCCCATGTCCCAGGCCAGGACTGATGAGATATACTCTCTCCCGGCCTGCCCACTGGGGCATGAGCTATGCCAAGAAGGGCAGAACCATTCTTCACTCCTTGTGGAGGAGACACAAACCCAGCATCTGCAGGGCCAGGGTGAGAGAGCACAGCACTCAGCTTAGTGTTGGAGGCTCTCTCCTGCACGAAGGATGCTTGCTTCTGCTCCCAGAAGGGTTTCAGAGCTGCTGCAGTAAATACTGATCTATTACAAGGCAAAGGGAACCTTCCCCAGCCAGCTGAGGGCCCTGAAACACAGGGTCTGATGGGGACCACTTCGAGGATGCGCTGAGGAGGCACCAGAGGGATGATTTACAGCAGGGTCAGGTAGAAGAGCTGACACAAAGCCTGATTTTTTACAGACAACTTTTTTGTACCTCAGTCCACCCACCAGTGCCCTGCTGGATCTTGGCACCACCGCTCAGTTTCTCAGGGCCCACCATCCTCCGGGCTGCCAGGGCTGCAGAGCAAGGCAGGGACTTGCCTGGGACCGCAGCGGCTGTGGTAGTGTCACCCCATTAGCACCAGGATGCAGGTACCAAGGATGCAGGGGACGGATTTATTGCCTTCTCAAATGGCCTTTGGCACAGCATCCATGCTGCTGCATACATGGGATGTAGTGTTCTGGGGGAGTCAGGAGCATCCCTGTCTAGCTTGTGGGGTATCTTTGTAGGAACAAGCATAAGCAAGTGCCCCTGGATGCTGGGGATTGCTGGCTGCTGCGTGCCTGCCTGAAAGCTCCAAGGGGATGATTTACGGCAGGGTCAGGTAGAGGAGCTGACACAAAAGGGTCGGCGAGGACGGGTGCCAGGCCGCAGGCTTCTTGTCGGTCGACATCCAGGGACCGGGGCGGGAAGGGGGAGCGTGAGTCGAATTCCTCAATAACATGAATTATAAAATCATTTCCTGTGTTAGGGGTTAGGAAAGAGAGTGAAGGACCCAGAGATCTTCCAAACAGAAAACAGCTTTTGTTAAGGCTTTTGGCCTAAGGAGTTTGGGGGGGTGGGGTGGGAAGGGAAAGTGCTGGCACATTTTTGGCTTGAAGCCTCAGACAACATATTTTTTATTCTAGTCTTTATTTTTCAAAATAAAATCATTGCAAGGCAGCGACAAAGAGGGGGAAAGAGGATGGAATGAGGGTAATAGTGCCCAAGTATTTCCCCCTTCTTTCTGTTCCTGCCATTATTACACAGTGTCTCCTTTATTATATACAGTAGCTGGATTAGCCCAAAGGCTGGGAATGCAACGAGATCCTTTGATACTTATTGATCCTTTTTTAGAGAGATTGTTTTCATGAAAGTTCAATTCACATTTTTTTTTCTTTTTTTTCTTTTTTTTCTTTTTTTTTTTTAGCTTTTTAGTCTAACTGCTACACATTTTACCCTGCTTCTTTGTGAAATGCTAAATCCATCGGTAGGTTTTAGTTTTCCTGGTGTAACTTTTCAGAAATTGTATATCTGCATAGCAACCCCACTGCAGGCAGCTTATGTCACGGTATCACATGTCAGAAAGATGAAAAGAACTCCAGATCTGAGCTGCTCCACAAACTTACGTCCCCGATTCTCGGGCATATATCTTCTGTACTTAATATAAGTGTCAGGAAGGCAATTTCAAGGCCAGAGAGGTACAAAGTTTTATCTGGTAGATGACACAAAAAGGAAAAAAAAAAAAAAAAAAAAAAGGGAAAAAATAAAAAAAAGACACATGACCTCAGTTCAGCCTTGTGTGGACAATCAAATGAGAAACAAAGATTGTCTTTTTCCTCCCCTACCCACTCCCCCCGGCCCCCACCTTCCCATGTCCCTGTTGTCTGCTTCCAAGTGCAATTTGAGCCTGGATCCCGAGCCCAGTGTCCAGATTAGAGATTGTTGACTCAGATTTAGTGGTGAAACTTGAGCCGGACCCTGCTGATGGCATAGCCTTGAAGGAGCAGGTTTACTCCAAGCCAAAAGAGAGATTACATGTCAGACGAGAGCCTGCCTTTTCTTTATCACAAACTTCCTCATCTCCTTCTGTTTTAATAGCGCTCCCCCCTCATCCCCCCTCACCCCCCCGCCATGTGCCCACTTTCAATTTCTTCTATAGGGTGTCATAAATCAGGAAATTAACAAGTGTGTAGCTGCCCTTTGCCACAGGCAGAGACAATGAGCTTTCTGTGTTTTTAACCAGTGGGTAGCACTTAACATAATCAATGGAGAGCTACGTGCAGAAAGGATGAAAAATTGGGTCTTGGTCTGACCACTTACAGGGTATTTCTCATCACCCAGGCAAGCTGCTTTTATGAGAATATGACATGCCCTGGAAGCTTGCTCTCCATTTTGCAGGAGAGTCATTAAAAGAAATCATTACATGTTTTTTTTTGTTCCTTGGCACACACGCTGCTTTTCCTTGGCTTCTGATTTCATCCATCTTTCAGGCGCTTCGTGCCTTTAGTAATTTATGTGCAAGATTTTTCCAAACCTCCAAATGTTTTTCCATTTGGCAAACCGTGTCCTGAAGCCTCCACAGAATGTAACTGTAGAGTTTTCTTGTACTTCAAAACATGAGCTCTGTTAGCACAAAGATGCATCTAATACTTGTAATCCTGTGCACAAAAGCTATAAATTCATATAGGACAACAAAGATGTTGTTCCTTCTTGTCAGACTTTACCTGCTTTGTTGCTGTAACCCTTTACTTTACACACAAAAGATGAATTTGTCTACCAGCATTGTTGTTTTCTTTAACTATAGTTTTTGGAAGCTTTACGATACCATATGGAGAACTATTTTATTCTGCTGCTGGTGGCTTTCTCGATACTGGCTATAAATTAGATAATTTTCCTTGTGTGTGATAGCCTGCACTATCAGTCAGACACATTTGCTCTCACAGGAAAATCCAGGAGAATTTGATAGAAAGTGATAACCTTCCCATCATACAGAACTTAACAGAAAATTTTATCCCCACTTGAAGACTTACAACGATTGATTAAAAAAAAAAAAAAAAAAAAAAAAAAAAAAAGATTTTCACCCTCCATTAAGTTTATGGGCCTTGCAGGCTGTTTTTTTACAGAAGTCTCCTCACCTTGCTTCTGTCCGCCCCCCCCGGGTTCTTCTGAGAGGGACACGCACCAGCGGGTACGCTGGCTGGGATCTTTGAGGGTCCCAGGGGGCCTGGGGAGGCTGGCTGCTTGGGTGCCCTTGAGAAGCTCTCCCAGCAGCATGGGCAGGGGCTCAGAGAGTAGTATTGTTGATGTGAGTTGTACTCCGGGCTGCTGCGGCTTTCTTCAGGAATGCAAACCCGAGGGGAGACTTCATTAAATGTTTTTTTATAATGCGGTCCAGTGAGTGACACCCCTGAAATGGCAGGGTTCATAACCACGAGAAAAGAGATCTGTCTTCTGCCATCCGGGCACATGAGAAAATATCAGGCATTGAGGATCAGCCACAGGGCCTTTTCTTGCATTTGTTTATTTTTGAAATCCCTGAGTAGTTTACAAGGTTGCACTACAAAACACTTCCATTTGTTGAATAATCCCAACTGGACTAAGTTCCTGAACAAAGAATCTGTTTTGCCAGCAGAAATGGGTCCAGATCAGGCCTAATGTATTATTTTCACTGAGCTGTGCTCCATCACTCCTTCTCGGCATGTACTGCCCTGCTTGCCCTGGAAATAAATGCTCAGTGAGACTATAGAATAACTGGTGGGATAAGTATCTTCTACAGTTGTTCACCCAAACGACTGCATCTAAACTGAATTTATATGGCAAGAACTGTGCATGTTTCACCAAAGGAAGGCCAGATCTCCTCTCAGCGAGCACAAATCCATCGACTCTTTCAGAAAGAGTCATTCCTAGTCTGCTCTGGTATGGGAGGGAGGCGAATCAGAGCGGTGTCAGGGACTTTACATTTAAAGGAACGAAGGTGAACACTGAGTGTTTGACAGCCCAGTCCTGCCTTCATTTACCTCTGTGTCAATCCACAGTAACTAGAGGGAAAGGTCGGTGGAATTGTTCCGCGATGGAGAACAGTCTTTTCTTTCACACATTTCCTTCCTCAGCCTGCCGAACTAGGGGGACATGTCTCTGAGATGCACATGACATCTGCATTAATAGCAGAAGACGTCATTGTGATCAAGGCTATTATGGTGAATTAATTGCTATTATATCACTTTAAAATAAACTATTCCCCGACTAAATCAAATTAAGGGTACTTTATCAGTGTAGGCATGAGGCACATTTTCTTCTCTTAATTTACTTCCTCTTAAGTGACTCTAGATTTTTGTTTATCTTATTGGGTTGATAAAGTGCCCTGCGCAATTGTCAACACACATTAAAAATAATATCTGGCTGTCAAGGGAGAGTGTGCATGGGAAACACCAAGGACATTGGGATATCAAGCTGCAGCATTTTACTATTTCTACAGCTCTTTGTTTTTCTTCCTTTTTTTTTTTTTTTTTTTTTTTACCTAGTTTTTATTTTGGGCTGGCTGAGAGCTTTTTCTGCTCTCTCAAACTCCTCCACATTGCATCCAGTTTGCTCTTCCAGAACTGATCGACTCGTACAGCAGGTCACCACCCCTGCTGAAATCAGCCAACAAGCCGACCATAACCCCAGCAGATGTTTGCGGTTTATAGGCCAAATGAGAGCCCTGCAGACCAGCAAAATACCAGCACCACAGATGTGGAACCTGGCCACTCGACACGAGCGACACAAAGCCCCATCCTGCCCAGCAGGGCTGGGACTTCCAGAGGAGCAGAAGGTCTGAGAGACTAATTAGCCTGCAGAGCCAACACGCTGGCCTATGCTCCATCATTTTGATGTGTGCAAAGTCCTTTAACGAAATGCTGCATGAGCAAAGTCAGATGAGGCCCCTCCATAGCTTCACCCCGGAGTCTGGCAGCCACCCGGGTTCATCGCGTCCCCTCCGTGCCACGCCAGGCTCTGCTGCTTGCCCCAGCTGGGCTGGGGCTGGGCGGGCGTCCTCGCTGCCACTGCCGGGACAGCTCCTGCGGTCTGAGCACAAAACGGGGAGAAACTGTAAATGTGGCACCACCGAGAAAATCTGTTCTTGTAAAATCATAGATGTTTCTGGTAAATAATGATGAAGGGAAAGATCAGCAGCTCCCAGAAGGATGACAGAGAGGTGGAAATGGCATAAAAAATCCTCTGCCAGGCTCTTTTGTTCAAAGCACATGTTATTTCTATGCTGAAAAAGCCAAACTTTGTGCTTTCTGACTGTGACAAGATGGACAGAGGTACCCTTTGTGGTTAACACCAGCTCCTGAAATCTCCACATCTTTCAGGATGTCACTGGAGTATCGGGAAGGCGTTTCAAAGAAAAGCAAAGGAACAAACAGTGTTTTTAACACACCTGCAGGCAGAGGCCACAAACCTGCGCCCGTGTCTTTGCTGATACAAAGCGCATTTCCCTCTGTGCCATTTCCTGGGCCAAGCAGTTTAAGACGAAATAAAGCCTACGAGTTGCCCTGCTCTGGGACTCGGGGGGAACAGCTGCGGCTCGGCAAGAGGGGCCCGCACTGCGGAGCCACCTTGCGGCACGGCCGGGGAGCCTGCCCCGGGCGGGCGGGGTGAGGGAGCCGCCGGCTGTAGATGGCCGCGGCCCCCGGCCCCGCCGAGCCCAGGGGCGGCCGCCGCCGCCACCGGCTTCCCTCGCCCGCCGCCGCGGGCGGGCGTGCTGCCCGGCAGCCACAAGGTGTCAGCCGCGGGCCGAGCCGGGCGGCGGCTCCCCGGGGTGCGAGGCCTCGGCCACGCCGGCCGCGGGGGTCCCGGTTGTGGGACGCGGGGCTGGGACCTCCCCGGCCCGGCCCGGTCGCGCCCCCGCGGGGCAGGGCTGGCGAGAAAATGGCCGCCCCGCAGCCAAGGCCTGGCTGGGGCCGGGTGAGGGGTCGGCGACCGTACCCGCTCGGGGTACTTCCCCCTCTTCCTCACTCTTTGTGGTGTGGGATGACAGAAATAAGTGCATTATTCCTGACTCCTCCATTCATCAGAGGTGCCAAAGGGCCAGTTCGTTGCAAAGGCATTGGGGCTGCTGTCTTGCGCTGAGTTCTTTCATAGGCATTTCAAAGGAGTTCCATAGGAATTAGGCACCTAAATACCGTCAGAGGCTGACTCTACAGTTTAGGAGCAGAAATGCCACTACAAATCTCTAGGACCAGTGCTGCTATGTCGTTCTGAAATCGCACTGCGTCAGGTGGCCCTATTCAACATTGTGGGGCTGCAGAGTTTTACACCCGCTGTGAGCAGGTGAATTTCTTGCTGGGCTGCTCAAACAGCACACCTGATCTCCAAATAAATGATCTCACACCGAGGTCCCAGACATATGATCCCTCTCATTCCTGTGGGCAATCCTCTAGTCTTCTGTTCTCCAGGCTGTGACTCCCTGCTGGGAAGCCAGCACACAGGATCTGGCAGCTCCAGCAAACCTGGAACCAGCGTGCCGGTGGACTTTCCTAAAATTTCCCCAGTATTTTGTAAAAATGCAGGGGCTCTGTTGATAGAACAGCATGGATAATACTTAAAATAAGTCCCCTTTTATTGGTAGGAGACAGGAACAACAGAGTGATTTACTTATTCCTAAAGTATGTGCCTAACTCATGGAAATTTTTTTTCCTGCTATGTGTAGTTATTTATGATGTCTAGAGAGAAGCCAGGTCCCAAAGTAGTGTTCCTTGTTCCCTAGGTAAAGAGCAGGAAACAGATTTCTTAGCTGTTCTTTATGAACTCTGGAGTTCATTTCAGATTGACATTCAGCTCTGCTGTGAGTAAACCTGTGGCTGCCCCTTTGCAGGATTACGACCGGCTGAGCAGTGCCTCAGAAAATGCTTTGTCTGCATTGGGAAATGTCAGCCCTGGAAAATAGTACATTTCCAAGGAAGCAGTTTCAATCTGAGTGATATTACCTGATCCAAAGAATCCTTTGCATATGATGAAGATTTTTTTTTTTTTTTTTTTGCTTATATCTGTTAGTCCCATGTAATTTCGAGATGATTTCTCCATGGTTCTCCTTTTGTCTTAAGCTTGTAGACAAGAAGATGGTAGCTGCTTCCCCCGTGTACGGCCTGTGACACCTAGAGAGCAGAGATGATGCTTTTGGCAGAGGAGGCCACATTGCAGTTAACAGTAAAGTTTCCAGGACGTTCCATTCATTTCCATTTCATTTGACTCTGGGTCAGACTTCTGTGTCACTGCTTTTACTCTATTCTCTGAGGTATTTGTGCTTAAAGAAGGCCTCACTAATGAAGTTTCCTTTTCCCAAATAAAGAGCTACATGTAGATTTCCTGCAGAATATATATACCACAGAAACCAAATAAATAACAACCAAAAAGATGTATAAATATGCCTTCTCGTAGCAAGTCCCGGGTCAGGCAAGATGTACAAAATACCACTAACTTAAAAAGAAACAAATAGAATAAACTTAATTTTAGGATCAGAATTAACCGAAATTGAGTGTAGGAAACAACTCAAAAGGTAAAATATAAACTCAAACTGACTATTTCTCAATGTCCAAAGCATTACCGTTTGAAATGCAAACAGAAATAAAAAGTTATTTCTGCAACTCTAATAAGAACACAAAGGGAGAGTAGATCTTCAGCAGTAGTGCTGCATCATTCTTTGGGATTTTGGCGTTTCTTCAAAACTCTGCCAGATTTCACCCTGATCTTGCCTGCATCCTTGACAGTCCTGTTAGCTTCATTGCTTTTTCAACCTTCTTCTGACTAAGGGGAGAAACTTGTCTGATCTTGCTCTGGGCACAACCATAAGCAAAATAGCATCATGACCCATAGGTCACACATGCAAAGGTCTGTGCATCTTTATATTTCTAGGGCAGGCTCTGTCCTATATCGAACACACCCTTCCTCAGCAGCTGTGAAATAGCTTCAGACAGGGCCGAGCTAACGAATTGCCTGCTAATGCCCCATCTGTGCTGATGACAGTTAGTAAAGGCATGGGTGACAAGGTAATTTTTAATAGGATGAACGATATGTCAGAATACTAATAGGGCACTAAAAGGAGTGGTTTCCAGGGGAGTCACCTCATTGCTCAAGTGAGAGAGGGGACTATTCCCTCTGGCCCTTTCCTCAGAACTCCCAAGAAGTGTCACGTATAATGATCCAAATCCCACAGCCTCTTTTGAACTATGGCTTAATTGGGGAAAGTGCTTCAGAGAAAAAGGAGTCAATCCTACAAGTCACCGAGCTTCCTGAACCTCACTAGGTTTAACTTAAGCCCTGCTGAGTTTGGTAAGAATTATTCAGCTTATTATTTATTCAGCATAATTATTTATTTTGCCTAAATAACCTCTACAGATGACAAAGCCCCTCAGATTTACAGACTGTCCAAACAGCAAGGAAAGGCAATTCTGGCTCCAAAGAGCTCGTTGGCACAGCATAAGATAAATGACATCCACTACCTGTGGACTGGCAAAGTAATACTAGGAAAAAGTATGACTGTGCTGTTTTTGAGCTGCTTACCTGACCATAACCATGGGAGAAATAAATGGAAAACAACATGAATAACAAAAATGATTGGAAGCATGAGCAGGCTTCCATGCAAAGGGAGATGTGAAGGGGCATAACTACAAAGAAACACAAAACAATGGCAGAAAGAAATTAAAAATCAGTACATTTTTTTTAAGCATTGTATCTAAACCTGAATAAACTATTGCCACAGGACTTTGGTGCCAGAAGAATTTTTAAAAGGGTGACACGTGTCTCCACAGGGAAGAACATTCAGAGTTATGATTTCCAGAGCACTAGCCAGCTGTTAGCTGGTAGTGACTGGCAAAACATCTGGATATATTTGTGGTCTTTGCACCTTCTTCTGATGCTCCCAGAGAGTGACAGTCAGAAAGGTGTTACGGTTTGAAATGGGCTTGGAGGTTCTAGGCAATCCTTTGTGAGTAAGACAACCACTAGCATGAGACAAAACCAGAGCAATTCAATCCTGTACCTACATGGCAGTAAACCCTGAAGATACTTACACTCATTTTTTTGTCATTTTTATGAGAGTTGTGACCCTCAGTTTGGAAAAGTTAGTAAGTTTTACTGACAATATACCTGAAATATACTGGCAAAACGTGTCCTGGTCAGATTTCTTCCAAAGAAGAAACCTTAGTGTCTTTTCTTTTGCAAGGAACCCCAACAAAATTAATGGAACTACTCGCTATTCAGGTTTGTTAATGTGAGAGCACATTTCCTTTACAGAAAGCAGCTGCAAGAGTCTTCTCTTACCAGCCAAAGATTTATCTACCTAACAAAGATTTATTGCTCTGAAGCGAAGGTTGAAATGTGCATATCTGTATATCGCAGCAATTACATTATGTGTCCTTTCAATTGCTTCATATATCTAGGCCTGTGAACGGTCTGATACCTGTATGTCAGAGAGATGTTGTGAACTGAACCTCTAAGAGCCTTTGTGCTTAAATGTAATGTTTTCCCAGGGACATGCCATCACTGATACACCTGTTTTCAATACTAGCGTCATCCAAATCACAGGTAGGTTTGCTAAACAGTAACCAGTTATAATTTCACAAATGATAACTTTTATTATCATTTTAAATTTCCCTCTAACCTCTGCCAGCAGCCACAGTTGCTTGTTCCTAACCCCTCCTGGAAGCTTCTAGCCCTGACTTGGAGTAGCTCTGCAAAGGTTGCTCTTGCTATTTGATTCACCCCGGGAGGGGCAGGGATTTGTAGGAGGGAGGCTGAAATGTACAGGGAAGGGGAAGAGGCAGAAGCCATGTGTCAGGCAGCTTCTAAAACCATAGAAACTTTCTCCACCAGTGGCAGGTTAGAAGATCCTTTACACGTTCCTTCTCATGCCTCGGTCATGCTGGATGCAAGGTCAACTGTTTGTGTAGTGATACTCTAGGTGTGGGGCCAGAAACCTCTGTTTGAGGGGAGAGGAGGAGAAAGTTGCAAATGATCATTGTTTTTTATTGCTCTTTTCCAAATCAATGAACAATTGCACTTCTAGAGCAAAATTAACAACTGAAAATCTGACTCAATCTGACTCAATCCTGATTGATAGTTACCAAAAAAATCTATGTATATAGATATAGGTCTATACTCATCTGTTTATAGAGATGCAAGAGTTATACAGCTGTACATACAGTACGTGCACACATGAAAATGAGTGATACCAAGCAAGCTCAGGCCTCACTGTTGCCCATGGGCAAAAGGACAGTTTTTCCTCCTGCTCTGTCTTCATTGACAGGGTCTGGGACTGCGTGCATCGCTCCCAGGCTAGTGACAAGAGGGCAGTTTGACAGCTAGAAGATCTGCTTTTTCTTTGCCCTCGGTGGTTGCCTCAAGGCTGTGGTGTTTCACAGCTTTGTGCCTGCCCTACAGCCCTTTTGGCCCACAAAGCTGGCACAAAATTTGATGTTCTGAAGGGACCAGAGTGATGGGGTCATGGCTGCTCAGCCCTCATTCAGCTCAGGACTGTGCATACCTACCCCAGCTTTGTTTTACCCCTCAGACATTTTAAGGCTTATTACTCTTAGTGCTAGGAAGTCTGAGCTCATGACAGAGCCCTACAGAAGGTCAATGCAATGTGGGACATCCTGTGGGCAGTGGTATGTGAGCATCATCCTGTCACTAAGATAATCCAAACCCAAGAGGCCATGTAGTCCAGCATTGGCCTTGAAATTATATGCCCTGCGCTGTGGCTGCCTGGCTTTTGGCTGGCTCTGAACACAGGCAGAACAAAATCACCTTTGCTGCACCATATTGTGTGGTTGTGTAGGCCCTGAGCATGGCCAGATACTTTTGGAAAATAGGGCTTGGGGTAGACCCAGGGCATCTACTTTAGCTGGGACAGCACTGACATGCCTACACCATGGGTTTCCTGTGGTGGTCTCTGAAGATTGGTAAAAGGGCTCTGTGCAATGTGTAGGTAGAGAAGAGACCCCACAAGAGGGAAGGATGGTCAGCATGTTCATGGGGCAGCTGCCTAAACCCATCATTTGAGTGCTGCCAACAGAGGTCTTTCACCCGTCCCGTACCTTACCAGCTGGGAAGCCTGATAATTCTCTTCAGAACCACAGCCCTGAGGTCTCTCTTGAAATTACGCGCATTAATTATGAGAAAGAAGATTTTAAAATCAAAGCAGATTTTGGCTCTTCATATTGCAAACCAGCCGACCCTGCAGATGAACCCTTTACAGAAAGGGCCGCTGGTCATGTCAAGCAAACACAGAGCTTTTGGGGGCCAAGGGTGCACCAAGAGGCTCTGCAGCTTCCTCCGGCTGTCCTGGAGATGGTGCAGCTCTGTCTGCTCGGCTGGGGTGGCTCTGTCTGTGGCAGAGCCATGACAGGCCTTCCTGGGGCCTTCCCCGCTTGGCTGGATACCTGTGTTTAAGCTCATGCTCTAGACCCTGCTGGTGCTGCCCTGCGAGCAGGACAACCCGACAGCCGAGGGTGATGGAGCGGGACGGGGTTATTTGTCTGGGCCTCTGGCCCTGCCGGGAGTCCAACAGCTTAGCGCATGGTTTCTCTGTCTCCTGCCAGGCAAGGCTGAGTGTCCTTTCCATGGAAACTTGGCGGGTGGCAGGACGGTGGGTCCAGGGAAGCTGTCCAGAACAGCGCTGCTGGTGCTCAGGGAACACCAGGCCAGGTTGCCTGCAAATGGAATGCGGAGAGCTCTTGTCTTGGGCAAATCTTCACAGCCGGGCCGCTTCCCTGCCTGGGCTAAAACTCTGGGGAGAAATAACCTTCTGATTTACACACGTAGGCCCCATCCAACATGGTGCACATAGGAGAAAGCCCAGCCTGGGCAGATTAACACTGTGTCCATGTAGCAGCTGGGTGGCTGCAAGGAGATGGACATGACCGCCCACCAGCCTGGAGCCACCAGTGATGGAGCTGGAGGCTGACACAGGTGTAGGAGGGTCACCAGTGTGCCCCATGTGCAGTCCTGGGGGGCTCAGCCCTCCATTAAATAGCGGGGAGGACAGGAAGGGCCCTCTTTGGGTTAATGTATCCATCCCAGCCTTGCTTCAGGAAAGTTTTCATTAGGGCTGGAGTGTTAGTGACAGCCACAGCTGAGGCTGCCAAAGTGTTTCCATTATGTTATATCTCCCTGTTTTCACTTGCTTGTGGCTATCCAAATGTTTCACCTAGAAGGCTGAAATTTTCCAGGCCTCATCTCTACCCAAAGGTGAAGGGTTGTTTTTGGAAGGTTGGAGTAAAAAAATGAAGGAAAAAAAAAAAATCTCTTTTTGAAATGGCAGCGTACAGGCAGAGGTGATAATTTAAGAAAGCAAAATTTAATAAAAGCAAACAGAACTATTGCAACCTCAGAAATGAGTGACATTTTGAAATTTTGGATGAATGTGCAGTATTTTATTTTATTTTATTATTTGAAGAGGTCCCGCTGACTTTCATTTGGTCTTCTTTGCTGCGTCCTTCTCTTCACATCCAGGCATATTTGGCGAATGCTGCCTGCCCGCAGCTCCCTCTGCCTGCTTCCTCAGCTCTTTCTCCATGGCTTCAGGCTTGGCACTGGGTCTGTGACCTGAAAGTCCTCACAGACACACAGCAGGCTTGGTGGTTCCTGTGACCAGCACCTTTGTGGTCAGCTTAGTGACCATTTTTGTCACCTGAGCATCGATCCCATGAGGTTCAGGGACCTCTATTGTTATGGACCCTGTGGGGACGGGGTTGGAAATTACAATATCCTCCTTATGGAGCTTACTGCCAGCACCTATTCAGAACCATACATGGTTTGCAGACAGTAGGGTATTATATATTATATTGCAGCGCCATGTAGCATGAAACGCTAGGTAATAAATTTACAATATAAAAATCAATTAGCGTTAATAGAGTTTTCATTAGCACCAAGTGTAGGTGCTTTGATTGTTCTGATAGTGTGCAAAACAGAGAAGTCTGAAGCTAAATAATCTGTAGCAATTCATCAGGCTTTTTAATTCTGTTTACTTCTTAAACTGGGGAGTCCCACCCCCAGATTGTTCATCTGAAGTTGTTCTGAGCTAAACAAGGGTCTCAGTTCTATGTCTATGCAGTTGGTGTATGGAGCGATACAGTTGGCTTACCATAAACCAATTCAGATTTGAAAACCCACACTTCACAGTTCTCTGCAAAAGAAACAGCCACTGATCTCATTAACATTTCCAGTAACCGCTAAAGGAAACCCAGAGTAATCCATTCACTCTAATGGATTTTTTTTTCTTATATAACACATTGGCTTGGAGGTTTGCGTCCTGTTTTGGGTCGTTTTTCTTTGGAGGAGATAGAAGACCCCTGCTGCTCGTAGCTATTGGTGATGCTTCTTGCACTCGGGCAGTAACAGGATATGGGTTTGGCTGTGAAGGATCCATTCTCAGTCCCTGCTGACGATTGGTGGTGGAGCCAACAAAAACACCTAAGTCAATAAAATCAAGACCAAGTCAAAATGCTTCAAATTGGATAATTAAAACACAGGAGATAGACGGCTTCACATGTGGAAATGGAAAATTGGGATATGGAAATTTAGAAAAGAAAAAGACTACAGAAAAACTATCGCCTTCCTGCCTCCCCCACACCCCCAGTACACTGCGGTTTTGTTATTTTCAGATGAGGACTTTCTCCCGACTCACACCAGGCTTAGCTGACTATGTTAACTACTTAGGACGAGATTTGTAAACGACTTGTTTCATAACAGTACTGAAAATTTTAAGATCTGACTTTATGTTCCTGGTCACTGCACAAGGTCCCAGAGCCCCTTAATTTGTGGGTCTATGAAGGAAGAGATCACCTGGAGCTTGCTGATAGGAAATGTTATGGGCTTATCTTAAATGTTATGCCCCTCCAGGGTGGATGAGCTCTATAAGCTGAAGGAGGTACTCTATTTGAATTAAGATTCACAGCCCTATGCCTCCCGGAACTAAGAGCTAAACCCTGATTGTTCAAAACCTCAGAGGAGCTCAGTCCTTTCAAAAGACAACCTGGCGCCATGGTGGCGGGTCTTTTATTTGGCAGGTTGGTGGCTAGATCACTTGCTGAAGTGTGGAATAAGCCAAAATCAATTTTAGCCCCAGTGATTCAAATCTACATCTTCCAAGAGAAAGTTTAAAAAGGCCTAGACTAGGCCCTGCAGACAAGAGAAGTCAGAAGGATGCTTATTGTGTGGAGAAAGTTCCAAGGATCACAGTTTGGGACCTTTGTCCCTAATGTAGTAGTAGTTGTTCATGGCAATGGAGACATCAGTCATGACAAGGGTATGGCTGGATCCCTCATGGAGAGGGGGTTGGGTCAGCATGAGGACTCCATCAGTAAAACTGGAAGGATCTTGGCATCTGTTCATCTCCTGCCTCTCTAGGATAAGCAGGTTGTGTCACTTCTCAGGGGCTGGGTGCAGATAGGCACTCTTATGTGTATATATATCTCTGTATATATTTATATGTGCATGAACCTCTATATGACACAATTTGTACTCCTTCACTGTGCCTTAAGTTTACAGCTGCTGAGACTCAGGTGGATTCCAGCACATGATAAGTAATGTGTAAAACTGCTCATCAAGAGAAGAATCATTATTAATGCCCCTTTTCAAGTATGTAGGCTGAGGCAAACATCAGTAACAGGACCAAGGAAACATTAAGCCTCCTTGGCTTCAGGAAAAGAAAAATGAAGAACCGCAGTGGAGGTCACTGGTCTGCCCTGAGGCTACACGTGCCCTTTCGTGTTGTACAGCTGCAACAGAAAAGGAGTTCTCAGCTTTCTAGACCTGCTCCCTGGAACTTGAACTTCATGCCTGTCAGCATGTCCTGGTTTGAGGTAGAAGTCTCCCAGCTGAGATCCCGTTTCCTAGACAGATTGTGAAAGAAAGATCCACCTTGAAGGGGATATTTCTGGTGGAAAATACAAAGGTGTAAGAGAAGAACCAAGCTGTTTATCTAACTAGGGAGAGTGAGGGAGAGGAAAGTCACGATTTCAACAATGTTAATGGCTAAGTGAAGGAAGGATTCAGAGGTACTAGCAAAAGAGGGAAAATACATGCAGAAAATGTAGAAAGTAGAGCACGGCCAAAAAATACACAGTTCCACCCAAAAGGAAACTGTACATAGCTCTAAGTCACACTAGAGAAAGCAGAAGATGTGTTAACAGAAAAGAAAGTGGGGAAGAAAACACCAGACATCACCAGCCGGCATCATCTTGACTGAGAAATTCACAGGCAAGTTCTTCAGTGCCAAGAAAACACAGCACCGGGAATTCAAAAGGTGTTGTGGTAGCAGGCTCTGACCCCCCGGTGCTGAGCCCTTCTCAACTTCTGACGGACACCGCTTGCTGGCAAGGGCATCGCGGCACATGCAACGTGTTCGGTATTCTCCTGGGCCACATAAGCTTCTCCATCAAAATAACTGCTGTCTTTTAGCTTTTTCCCTGTGAGGGAATAAGCTTCCCTTGGACCGAAGCACAATATTTCCTGTCTGCTGTCTGCATGCCATTACACCATCTCTCCTTCCCCAGGGGACCGTGGCTCTGTCTGTGCTCCAGAAAGGGTCTGCCCTCCAGCCTTGGAGACTAATGGGCCATCGGTCCTGAGCACAACCTTGGTAGCACCAAGAAGGGAGCACCCCCATCGACACCAATGCCAAGGGCTGCCTGATTGTGCCCACCCATGCTCAGCATGGAGGCTGAACAATTTGCTCCACAGCCAGGCCAACATACATGAACATCAAGTGTTCACCCGTGGTTGCTGCTGCTGGCATGTGTCTGCCTATATGTGTGCACTCATTTCTATGCAGGTCTAGGAGTGTAGGGCAAAATCCTGCCCTCTCCAGTAGTCAAAAAAGTCTGGAGATGCTGCTGAAGGTAGCAGCAGGGTACCAGGGGTGGAGAGGTGCAAAGGCAGCAGGCTTTCCTATGGGGTGGTCAGGAGAGGTGAGGTGAGGCTGCTGGGTCCCCACAAAGACCATTTGGCACTTGAGGGAGGAGCTTTGCCTGCAGCAGCTGACTTTTGTATAGCTGTCTCTAGGAATGTAGATAAAGAACACTTCACACTGGGAAAAAAAACCAACAACTGTCTAGTTTGCTATTGGCACTTTTCACCTTCCATTTCTGAGCAACTGGCTGGACTCTGAATTCAGCTGTGTCTGGGACAAGGAAAGCAATTCCAAAGGGACTGGTAATCAAGGAGTCCCTGCAGCCTTCTAACCATAATAAAGCACATTCTTTTACTCTTCTTTGGACACTTACAGCAAAAAATCTGCTCTCTAGTAAGAGAGTTGAAATCTGGAATGTCTATTGCATCAGTGGAAGGAAGCCAGGCTTGCAGCAATGTAAGCGAGTGAAAGATCTGGCAGACAATCAAGATGCAACATTATAATGAAACTTTGGGGTTGTTTCCTTTTTAATTTTGTCCTAAGCGGCTGGTCCATGTTCTGCTCTCACTTTTTTATCTGATGGCTGTCATGCAGCAGCAGTGTGCCTGAGATCAAACTCAGCCCTCTAGGTTTCCATTCCCCTCCTAAATATAAATTGCAAGATGGCAATAAATACTGGAATAAAAAAGATATGTAATTTCAGTGACAGAGAAGTAAATTGATGCTGAATGTATATGACACTTTTTCAATTTTCCTCTTGTTTTTCCTGATAGCGTTTTGTGCTAAACATTACATTTGCAGATGCAAAATTTAAAGAACTCTTTATCTTCAGCACTGAGAAACATAACATGTAATTTGTGGCTTCAGCCAAGAGTGATGGCCTTATTAGTAATGGGAATTTACTGATTAACTGCTGTTAGCAAAACATCATCTTCAAACCCGTTAGTCTGAAACTGGCAGCCGCTCTGTCGGCAGGAGCTTTTTTATTTCATCTCGGGGGAGTTCTGTAGAAATATTTCTCATTTAAACAGCTTTAGCCTTGGCCTTTCAATAATTTTTATGGTCTCAACTAATAGGTTAACAATTAGTTAAGAGCAACTATCAGCTTAATGTCAAGTCATTCACAGGGAAAAGTTCAAGGAGAGAAGTAACGGTATTTCAAAAGATGGTTTATTTTCGAACAAAGAGCTCCAATCTGTTGGAGGAGACATGGAAAAAAAAAGAACACACAAGAGAGATTGAGAAATGGGAAAGAAATGTACAAGACCCATGGAAAGCCAGGAGAGGGTCCACTGAGGAGCAGGGTGTGCTGGAGTGGCACCACGGTGCCGGGGGTTATCTGTACTCCCGGCTCCCAGCCCCGCTTGGGGAGGCTGTCGCCGGCACGGCGGCATGGGGGCGCGTGTTTGTCTGCAGCCTGGCAGGACTTCACACCCTGCAGCATCTCCCAGCTTCTGATTTATCTCCGAGGTTTTGTCCCTGCCTCCCACCCACCCCCGTCCCTCAGACCCAGCTCTCCATCCCTGCTCAGGATGCCTCTTTCTCCTTCACGCTCTTTTCGGCACTAACAGGGCATTGAGCGAGTGCACGAGGGATATGTCTGTTCTTCCTCTGAGCTTCTGTGCCAGATGTCACTGTGGTGTATAAACAGCTGGTAAGGAAAGTCCTGCTCAGCCGGTCGGTGGCATGTGTGCCATCAGGATGGCATTGTCAGATAGATGTGTTCATTAGGACCAGACTCATTGCCAGGGCATGAATGGGGGGTGCTTTTTTTTTTCCCCCAACAGCTCTCACACAGGCAGATCTTGGAATCATTTGCATGGTTGGAAAAGTGTGTACGGTTGGCTCCAAAGTAAATCCCTACTAAATCTCTCTGATTCTTCTCATGGATGTGCAGAGTGAGTCAGGGGCATGGGAAGCCACTCCTGTCTCTCAACAGCTTTTCCTAGCTTAATAACTCACCTTACCTGGACATATTTCTAACCAGAAGTTTTCCTCAAAACACAGGCAAATGAAGAGCCTTCCTGGACACGTTCAGGGTACGTGATGACAGGAGAGGTGGGCAGGCTTTCCTTGCAGAGACCTGAACAGGCTGAAATGCCCTTGGTACAGAGCAGCTCTCACACTACCATGGGAGCTACGTAAAACCTCCCATATCTGGACTTTTGGAGAGTAGGTTCCTGACAGAGGTGTGAGAGGTGGGCTGCTGCATGAGCAAATGACTGGCTGGTCCTGTGTGGGGCATCCTCTCATGTGGGTAAGGACAGTCAGGCTACGGATGGCATCACACCGAATGATTAGGGAGAGGAAAGAGCCTGCTATACTTACATAGCAATTATAAAGTGCTTACAGATCTTTTGTGTGCGTTGGACTACAAGATCAGGCAATGGTGTTTATATGTATGTGCATGTATGTGTATGTTTTAATATATACGTGTAGACATGTATTTTTTCACCCATTGCCTGAAGTGTAGCTCCTAGCCTGTGAGCTGGGCAGGGCAGGAATGCTGATGTCTTATTTCCCTGTGTGATTCTTAACGGAGCTGGGATGTGAGCCCTGGCTGGGAGCTTTGGAGAGAAAAGCAAAGGAAACTGCTGCACGGCCTGTGTTACTCAGTGATCTTCAAGATCAATGCTGGCTTCCTGAAGTCCAGTCTACTCCATAGGCTTCTTATAACCAAAGGAGGAAGCTTTTTCCCTCCCCCCAGTATATATTACAGACGGTTCCTGAGCTTCGAACCAAGAGCTGAAGCACATAACCCAACTCTGAAGTTAAATCGCTTCACCTTAGAAGCCAGGCTCTAAATGACTTCAGACAGCTCCTGCATATATTCAGTCTGAAGGAAACCTTCCTTCTGGCTTTCAAGTCTGGAGATAAGAGAGCAGTCTGGTGAAAAAAGGCAAATTTCTCATGGCCAGAAGAGCCCAGGTGCCGCAGCCTGCTGTTTAGGGCCACGAGGGAGGTGTGTGACGGAGGTCGGGCCTGAGGTACCAAGTGGGGCCTAGCGCAGAGACCCGCTGCCTGTCCATGCGGCACCATGACAGGGGAGAGGACACTGTGGCCATCAGCAGGGGCTGGCCCAGGGCTTCATGCTGACTTTGTCGAGGCCTTTGGCTGCTCAGCACTGGGACATGTTCTTTCCTGCTCTTTCTCTTGTTCCCTGAATGGAGGCACAAGTGAGAAGCCACAGCTGGGGAGGAGAGCAGCTGGGTTCTTACCTACCTCACAGGGCTTCATCTCTGGTCTCAGCTCAAAAAAGAATTGTGAAAGGAAAGACAACTTCAAAACATTTTTTAGAGTCTACCTTATTTTCAGGGTTCATAAAAAGGAGCCAGAAATCAAGAGGTGACCTGAACCCACTTTTCTTTGCTATCGTTTCTTGGATATGTGCAGCTACCTTTTCAATAACGCTAGTTTTTGCAGCTGATTTCTACCTGATTACCGAGAGCAATAAGAAGATAGGGTCCAAAGATTATTATCCAGTGGCCTATTCTCGCTTTCACTGACATGGATGGCAAATTGACTTCAAGGGAAACTTCATCATGCTGTAGTGTTGATAGCATCATAGAGGAAAGTGTAATTAAAGGGCAAAAAAGAGGGGAATCATTCACTGCAATGTATTTCTTGGATAGCTAGAGCTGACTCTACATAACAGGGAAAGCATTTCTTATTTTCTAGGGGAAGTTTTTAAATAGTAGTTGAGCTGAGATTTTTTTGGCTCTTTTTCAGGCTTTTTATTGAGACATTGCTAGAGTATTCCACTAGCTGCCAGTGTATAAAGTGGGCAGATCAGCCTTGAAATATTATGGTCTTGGGACAAATTTTGTTCTTGTTTTCTCCCCAGTGCAAATCCAGAATAACAGTAATGACTTCAGCTGAGCCACTTCAGTTTTATATCAGCATAAATGAGAGCAGGGTCTGCCCATGTAGATGCAGCCTGAGGGACTAGGCATCTGCCTGCATGCTGCACCCTTGCTTCAAATTGACACCCTACCCTTAATTCAGTGGAGAACCAAAGAAACTGCTTGCCCTGCAAATGAGCATTGATGCTAATGTATCACAGTGGAGATTCATCAATAAGCTGACACCTCGGTAGCCATCTCTTATTTGCATAGCAGAGAAATGTGAATAAAAAATGTGAGATTAGCTCTGCACTGGCATGGGCAGGAGGTAATTCTGGCATTAGCAGAGCTGCAGGCTCAGCCACAGGGAGTTTGATAGGTAAAAATGCTTTGTGTGTCCATAAGCATGACACACGTGTCAAGACTGAGACCAGGCACTTATTTAAAAAATACCGTTTATTAGATAAAACATACATAGAACCAAGTAAATCCAATTCTTTATTAAAAATACAGAAATAATTTTGCAATACTAAAAGAAAGTACTGGCTTTTTCTATGAAACATAAATCCAAAAGTATGGGATATCCTTGCTTTATCATAGCTGGTCTATTCTACATTCTTAAACATACTGCATCAAATTGTCAAACCCAAGCAAAACTCTGCTGTACAAAATTAAGTATGTTAAGTCCAGTAATAGTTTAATTAAGATGCAAACAGTAGCATACTGCACACAGAACAGTCAATATACAGCTATACATTAAAACATGCCTCTATATCGTGATGGAGAATCCACTGGAAGGAGTAAGTTACAAATAATAAAAAAAAACAATGCCTGCAGAAACAATAAAAGAGTCACAGTTTGACACTATGCTTGCAAAATGGTTGCGTATGTACTTAGACACTATGTTAAGAAAGGATAAATTGGACCCACCGATACAGAACATGCTAACTCGACAGTTATCGTTTTGTTTGGATGTGTGAATATGTATGACATGTACACACGGTGGGCAGGTGCATATCTGTGTACATACATCAGACCTGCATGTACATACACATAGAAAGGCACACACCTCCACAGCAAGACAAATCACTTCAATAAAACCCTTTAAAGTGGGCTGAGAGTAATACTAATATGCTGCTTGTCATAATCGTGCTGCTCTAGGGCTCCACACATTTTATTCTCGTGTTATTCTTATCCACAAGCTCCACATTCATTTTACCTCAGCTCTCCATTGTTTGCATATTTGCAAATTGAATACAGAACTATGCAGTATAATATAATGTTCACTGTTGGAGATTATTTATTATGGGAGGTTTTAATAGCTGATAAACAGCAAAGTATTAAAGGGTTTGCTTTGCTTTTTCGATAAGTAGAACTAAGGGGCAGATGTTTTTTCCCTGATTATTGTTAGCATCGTATGGTAACCCTGGCATAATCAACAATATATCTTGTGCATCATCTTTAGTAACCATTCTTGATTGAAAATGGAGAAGAGTCGCATTAGGAAAAGTCATTGGCATATAAGCTGTTTCTGTAACCCCCAATTATTTAGCACCTCCAGACAATAATGGCAAAATAAATTAATGCTAGAATATTGTGCTAAGTAAAATGAATGGATAGCAGAATGGGCATTAAGTGAAAGAATTACAAAGGCTTCACAGAATCAGAAATTATTTAGGCTCAGAAAAACACATCAAGTCGCCAACTTGGAACAAAGCTCAAGACACACTGAAGTCAGTGATGTGCAGGTGTGTGCTTGGCATTACATGTCATTGAACTGCACGGCTGGACTGGGACCCCAAAGCATTTATGGGATAAGTTGCTTTTTTGCTTCTCTCTCATTGAAAGAAAGCAAACCAAATCAGTACTAAGGGAAAAGTGTATAAAACAGAGAAATCCTGACTTTGACTGTGGTGGGGATGGGCTGGATTTATATTTGCATGAGAGAAGCAGGAGCCTGGGCAGGTTTACAGAGCAGGACAGGAGCAAAACACCCTGAGAAGGTGGATGGTGCTGTGCTTTGCAGATGGGGCAGGAGGCACCATCAGCGGGCCACGGACACAGACTTTTCTTTCCATCGGAGTCCCAGACAGCATCACTCATGTCATATAGCCCACAGGGCTGCCGTTAGCACAGTTACACTGCTGGTAGAATAAACCCAGCTGCCTTTTGCCATCAGGAAGAGCCAAAGCCTGGTGGCACTGGTGTGGAGTAAAACCAGGCAGAATGATGAAAACATGCGGAAGAATCCCAGCCATGGGCTTCCAAAATAAATCTGCCTTATACAGACTTTACACTGAGTCACGACACCTAAGACCGCAGTCAACAGCATTCAAGCCCATAATCTTATCACTACAGCACATTTTTATTAAAAAGGAAATCTGGCTATTTACATTCTCTTTTCATATACACACTGGCAGAGGAAGGAAGCCGGGTTAGCGAGTGCATGCCAGCTGATTTCTCTGCTTGGAGACCAGTCACGGAGGAGAAGCCTGTGCCGCATGCTGGACGGGCTCCTGCTAGCTCCTGTGGGATTTGGATGGGAGCCGTCACAATGATGTGAGGTGTGGAGACGTTGTCTGTGTCAGTATTAAGTGGTATGGACTGTAATAACTTTGGGAGTGGCTGAATGCAAGGCAGTGTGTGTTTGAACCCTTGATTATAAATAAATTGATTGTATATTCAGATTTTTTTTTTTTTTCTGGTAGATTTTGCATATGCTTGAAAAAAATAAAATAGCTTTATGTATTTGCTTGATGTGTGATGCCCTTTTCTGAAGGTGGTACAGTACCATGAAAGAGATGTCATTCGCCATTCCAGGAGGACAAGATTAGGATATAATAGATAGGTTAAAAAGTCCAAGACTGTAGAAATACCTGCAAGATACGATGAAAGCAGCCCTGCTTATCCAGCTGCTGCAGAAACTGAGGCTTATCTAGCAAATTACAGATCATGCTAAAAATCGAAGCTAACACACTTTGAGCCCAATTAGCAATAGAAAAACTGATAGCTGTGCATACATTAAAAAAAACCATGCATGCTTCACTAGCCTTGGAAGCTAAAGCTGAGGAACTGGAAGGGAGCTCGGAGCACCATTAAAAAAGAAGTGTGAGCAGGACTTGCGCTGTTTTGTGGCCTGACTTAAGGCTGCCCCTTTCCAGCTGGAAGAGAGCTCTTATGCTCTCATCCTTCACACTCTTTGGAAACAGAGACCTAGAGCCAAAACCTGATCTCATTCCGACTGGTAGAAGTATGCAGTAGCCCCACAGAAGCTACAGTCATTACTCTAAACTCGCACTTGTGCATCCATCTGTGAATCTGCCCTGCGTTACTGCACGTATTTCAGCATGAAGGATGATGCTGTACACATCGCAACGCCCGCTGCCACACGGATGTCCTCACAGTGCTTGTTGTAGGCCTGCGAGCACGGCCTTCCCTCACTGCTGATTTCATCTGTCCCACCTCCGCCTCCCAGCTGGCCAACGCCGCTCCCCTTCTTCTTCCAGCCGGGTGGCTCTTTCCTACCTGCTGCTGTCCTTATCGTTGGCAGTGGGCACCACTTCTTTCCAACCAACTCTCCGATCCAGGCTGATGGCAAGCTGGCCCCTCTCCAGACCGTGGGAGTGATGCTGGTGGCTCTGAGCTTGGCACGCAGGCTGCCCACACCTGCCTAATGGTGTGCCATTCGCGGGGCCAGGCTCGGCTTCAACACGCATCAGAAACGGGACAGGAGCTGAGGATTCATCACAGTGAGCTGTGCAACCGGGTCCCTTCAAGCCTATGAGCATTTAAACAGCTTGAACATCAAGAGGCAGCACGGGGAAAGATGGGAGGAAGAGGGAAAAACTGCACCCACCCTGTGTAAAATTGCTGAGCCTTTAATGAGGTATTTATTGCAAACAGCAATCAGCCAACTGGTTAAAAACCATCCTCAAAAAGTGCCTTTCATGCTGGTGAAGGAAAGCAGTGGAAAGCTTTTTGTGCAAGATAAGGAAGAAGTAAAAAATATACAGACAACCTAATTCAAAGATGTGGGTGCGTGGTACTCTTTGTCACAGCAGAGCTGGTACTAGGATCTCCTGTAAAGGGCACTTGCTTGAAAGGGCAGAGGATGACTAAGAGGGAGAAGAATGAGGGCAGGATAAGGGACTATCTGACCTTTAAAAGCTGTGTAGATACATAAAGAAGGTGCAGGAAAGGGTTGTGTGAGGAGCAAGTCAGATGTGGACAGCACGGGGAGAAAGGCCAGGATATGGTGAGAGTGGATGGTCTTGTGGTTAAGGCACTAGATTCAGACCAGAAGATCTGGGATCAGACTTCTGGCTTCACCAAAGGTGATTAACAGTGTTGGGAAGGAGGCGATAAGGTTCCCCTTCATGGAAGTTTTGCTTCATTTTTTCCCAGTCTTCTGCTATTTTCACCATACATGTCTGGGGGAAAATTCATGCCCTTGACTTCCATCTGCTTTTAACCTTTACCTGCAATAGGGAAGGAAAACTGCTTCTAGGAGACCCTTCCCCTTAGGCTGTCCCTTTTGTCCCACGAGGCTGTCAGCTCTCTGGGGCAGGCTGAGTCCCTCATAGTCCATCTGCACAGCACTAGACACAGTCTCTGCACACCTTTGTAACACAAATACCTGTAGTAAGTTTTGATAACAGCAGCCTAACATGCCTATAGTTGAGCTCTTTGTAGTGTCAGACACAGAGCTCATTGACACTGGTAAAGATGTGGAACAACTCTACTGAATTTACAACAGTGTCAGTGGAAGATCAGAGTGTGGATTGACTTCTTGCAAGCACATAGACTGTATAAACAAGAGGCTTTCTTTTACTACAAGATTTCTAAGAGGAATAAAATGAAAAGCTGGTAAATATTAACCTGATAAACAGCTATGACTGTAGCTGCTTTTTGAAGATTTTGTGCCACAAAGGAAATAAAAAAGATCTTTTTCTTTTAATACCGTCTGATGCCAAGCTTGTCAGAAGCCTTCTGGATGCTACAACATATTAGCAATGCCTTGAAGAAGACGGATAGCTTTTAGAAACAGCCATTTGGTTTCAGTGGAACCTGGACACATGGATCAATTCACAATACTGCCACTGCAGCAAATGCTCAGGGCCATAAAACACATTACAGATCAGAAAACCATCAAAGTGAGGAATAAAATTAATCACTAGCCTTTCACTGGCTTGGATTCACTGCAATTCAGAAGCCCTTTCCCCACCCCTTCTCCCATGTTTCACCTGAGAGACACTGAAAGCTGTGAAATGGCTCCGTTCTGAAATGTCCTCATCTCTGTATTTATTGGGGTTCTTTTTTTTTTTTTTCTATTCCCCATCCTTTAGAGATCTCTGATAACAGGATGTTGGTTGTCTGCACTGTGTGCTCAGAAAGAAGAGGGCAGCACGATCCCAGTCCTTTATATAACCTGGGGAAAGCTATGGTTAACAAAGACATACTTCTCTATGCAGGGAAAGATCAACTTCTTTATGTGCCCTGGAAAAGGGCACAAATGACGTGGGAACACCGGTGAAGCCTGGGACTTGCCCATTTCTGAAGCCCATCCTTCCTAGCTGCTCCACTCTGCTTTTACTTCACCCTCTTCACGGCCTGCCCATGCAGCCAGGCAGGCTTCTCCGAGCAACGTGCACGGGCACACAGACGCACGCACAGACACACACATGCAGCCCTGTCCAGCCTCAGATGCTGCTTTTTGGCAGCTTTTTGGCCCGTAGGCCGAGAGGAGCAAGGCTCTGCAGTCAGAGATGGAGACTTTCCTGAAGTCCCGTCAGCCATCCCGGTTCGGTTGTGGCATTACCAAGAGACTCAGCTGTTTGGAGTATGATGAAGTGCTGCAGATGCTAAGGGAGCCAATAACTGTAGGTCACCGGGGTTGATTTCGAAAAGTTTTATTTTTAAATCCCACTGAGGGCTTCGCCTCAAGAACTTGTGGAAATCTCTCAGTGAAGTCATGTTCAGACCGGGGCGAGTTTCTGCCGAGCAGCACGGCAGCAATCCTCAGCACTTTGCTTTGCTGCTACGTGGGAAACCCAAACCACGCTCCACGAAACCTGTAGCTACAACCCAGAACGAACAGGAGAAAGTGTCAGGATCAGGTAGATGTGCAGCTGGAAGAGCTCTCTACCAGGAAGCTAGCAGAGCTCCCGGGAGCAGAGGAGCGGGGCTGGCCGGCGGCGGCCGTCTCCGCTCTTTGTGAGGGGGATGAAATAGCTCTTTAGGCTCCAGTTTCTGTGGGACGTGGCTGAAGCTTGACCTGCTTTATGAGCCAAGCCCTTACAGATCCAATAGGAAAACTTACGTGGACGTCGGTGGGACCTGGATTTGGCCTAACGTGCTTTATTTAGCATTGTGAGTGAGGGAAACATTTTTCTTGAGCTGAAGTTGAAAGTTTCTTGGGTTTCGGCTGAAGCCTTTTGGTGGCAGTGCATCACACACCATCATTTCCCTCTTTTCCTTAAGCGAATCTTCATTTCTTCTGCACTTAGCCTCCGACCAGCACCTCTATGCCCAAACCCCAGTAAATCTGGCTGGTGGGGGACATCAATCTCCTCGGACCGCCCCATACACACCAAGTCCTACCCGTGCCTTCGGCTGCAGGCACCTAGTGGGGAGCTGGGGCTCGGGGAACAAAGGGAGACAAGCCCGTAAATTCACACCCGCGTGGCTGTAGTGCTGAGGCGAGGGGATTTGCTGGAGCTGGTGCCAGAAGGAGCGAGCTGTGCTAGAGTCCATCGTATTTGTGAAGTACATATGTGATAATACCGCTGCAACCACAAAAGAATTTACAGCAGGAAGCGTCGCAGCTGTTGCTTATTAACATTAGTACAAATTACACAAAGCAAATTGTTAGCAGACATGTTTCCATAATATTTAACTCGTGGCAGCGAATAAAAGCGATTCTTTCTCAAGCAGAATTTTAGATTTCCAAGGGAATGGGTTTCCAATTGTCCATGAAGGGACCATGGATTAGAAGGAGGCGTGTGACTATCGCAAGGACTCGGAGGCAACGTGTGCGCAGACTTGCCTGCTTTCTCAGGTGAAAGGGTGCAAATTTAGGACTGCATTTCTTGGTGTGAGAAGCAAAGCCCACACGGCTCTAGCCAACTCGGTTACCAGTGGCAGGGGAGCAGCAGTGCGTGGGACCTTCTCTGGAGCTGTCGTGTGAAGGCTTTGCACGCAAACATGCTTGGAAGGGGAGAGAGGCTCTTGCTGACCTGACATTTCCCTGAATTTTTACCCCAAAGTGCCTGTAATGAATTATTTCCCTAGCAACCCCAAGCCTGTTGATGTGGAAGCAGCATGAGCCAGTGGAGCAATCCTCTAACACCAGCTCAGAGGGGTGTGCTGGTGGAAAGCAGAGACAAAATCTGTGTAGGAATGGGCAGACAGACATGCTAGTGGCTGATTTTGGCACTGTGGTGCCTGCTCTTACCCCTGGGTGCCTCTTCTGCTTCTCTCCCTGCTGCCTGGGAAGAGACAAGCCAGGGTTGGGAGGGGAAGGGAAGGGAAGGGAAGGGAAGGGAAGGGAAGGGAAG